>NC_051446.1:9704568-9807574 GCF_001649575.2 Kryptolebias marmoratus | reverse complement strand
ATCATCAAAATTAAACGAAATAAACATTTGAAATATATGAGTTTGTATGTAATGTATGAATATAATATACAAGTTTCACTTTTTAAATGGAATTACTGAAATCAATCTACTTTTTCATGATATTCTAATTTTATGACCAGCACCTGTATATGATCAGCTCTACCTCCTTTTGATGTGAAGGAGCAGCAGCTCTACTCTGAGCTCCCCCTGGATGATGGAGCTCCTCACCTTATCACAAAGGCTGAGGCTGGCCACCCTACGAAGGAAGCTCATTTCAGCCACTTCTATCTGGGATTTTGTTCCTTTTCGTCATGATCCAAACCTCATGACCATAGGCAAGGGTTTGAATGTAGATGGACCAGTAAATCGAGAGGTTTGCCTTTCAACTCAAATCTTTCTTTAACACAACCAATCGAAGCAACGCCTTCATTACTGAAGACAAGGTCCTGATCCATCAATCCAGCTCCCACTCCATCCTATTATCACTCATGAACAAGACTCCCAGATTCTTGAACTCCACAATGTGAGGCAGAGCCTCATGGAGGGAGCATTGCACCCATTTCCGGTTGAGAACCATAGCATCGGACTTACATGTACAGCGTTTTTGACTGTTTGCTTCATATACTTTCTAATCATTAATTAGGATTATCTGCTTGCTTCACATTCAATAAACACACATTAACACAGCAGCAACAAGCTCAGCAGCATCTGCTTTAGTCTAATGATGGTTCATGAGAACCATCATTAAGACAGATAAAGAGAAGGCGAAGATGGATGGGAGAGGCTTTGTGTTAAATGAATGGGAGGATTTGTGGTAATTGAATGGCTACACGGAGATCTTTTTAACAAATAAGTCTTCCATTAAATGAACTCGAGCTGCTGCTTGAGGTTTTAAAAAAAAATCAAAGATTAGCAGCCTGTTGCATTTTTTGATGCTAAAGTAAGATGGTTTCATAGTTCTAACTGTCCTTGGTATGCTGTAATTATTATATTCTTACAGGCTGAAGGCCATCAGCTTGCTTCCTGTGGTTGAAGGCTCAGTTCTAATGGTATTCATCCATGGGAATAGTTTCATTTTTTTACATGAAGGTCTCAAAATTCTGTTTGTTTAGGGTTTTTTCTCTACATGAAAAAGAATAGACTGACTGAACACAGGAGGAGGAATGCATTATTCAAAGTAACAGTGATGTCAGGAAATGGAGATAGCCTCATCAACACCACTCTAGGTGTTTTTTTTTCTCCATTTATGTCTTTTCTCCATCCACAATATTCTAACAAAAACACTGAAATACCCATGTCTCACCACTAGGTGTTGAGAATGTTGACAATAATGACATATCAAAAGCCAGAGAAAAAAATATTCTTAGCTTGACTAAAGAATCTCCCAAAACTTGTATTTTTTTCTGTTTATTTTTTACAATGTCTTCTCAATTATTAATCATTTCAGCACATGTTCAACATTTGATGACAAAAATATCAGGATTTGTAATGGGCAGTGGTTTTCAAATATTCAGTCTAGTTAAAATGGCTGAATTTAGAGAGTTGATACGTCCGAGAGTTTTTACAGTGGCACGTGGTAGTGATAAACCAAATTGTTTCCTAAAGGTGCTTTTGTAGTTGGTGTGCCATTTTTGACACAACACCTATCCCTTACCCACCTCCAAAAACAAAAAAAAAAAAACGAATAAGAGTTGGAGTGTAGTTTATTTTGAAGGGTTTATAAAGTATGAACTATGGTCGTGGGTGGGTTATTTGCCAGGATACAAGCATCCACTTCCATACTGATCCATTGGTGAAAATGAAGGAATATAAAGATCCCCGGCTAACAGAGTTAGCAGCAGCACGTCTCAAAACCTCTCTTTCATTAGAGGGTGTTTGCTGTGTAGTAGTAAGGTGTGTGTGCTGCCTGGTGGGTACGCACACATGAGAAAAGCTCCTTTGTGTGCCTTGCGTTCATGCCCTCTGCTCGTGTGAGATGTTTGTCTGTGAGGCGGGTTTCCCTTGCTGAGTATACCTGAGGGAGCTCCCGCACGGTGTGGCCTCACTTCATCACAGATGACATTCTCCTGGTGGGGAGAGAGAGCTACATCTACAGCAGGCGGTCATGGTCAACCCCTTACACACTCTACTGCCTCAGCATTCAGCACTACAGCTGAGACACGTTCATCCATCACACATATCTCTACACTACCACATATACAGTACTATGCACAAGCTCCAGGGGACCGTATAAATACACTCACAGGCACTTCAGTTTGTCGCATTAGAGTTCATAACCACACATATGTTCACTTATGCACAGTGCAATAATTTCTCCATTTTCAGGCTGACCTTATTTTTGTGACCTATTAAAATACCATAACAATTTGATGGATGTTCTTAAATTTCAAATCATTTGGATGCTAATACTACAGTGTCATTTGTTTCTGTAGGCTATATTCATTGTTTTCTGTCTGCCCTACAAATAGCTTACACTGCTCTAAATGGTTAGCTTTAGTGACCTAAACAGGCTCCCCGCACCATTATTGCCCAAGGCAGGTGATCATACAATTGCCTATGTGTGTGTGTTCATTTGTCTGGCTGTTAGATAACTACCTCATGAATCACTGAATGGATTTTAATGAAACGCTCAAAAAATAATGAATCAATGCACGTCTGCATCTCTATAACTTTTGAAGTCAGTCCAATTAAAGATGGCTGTCACAGTCCTAATCTTTTTAACTTTTTTATCCAACACATATTCTGAGAGCTAACATTTTTGGTAAGAACATTATTTAAAATTTTGATCATCTTCAAGATGGCTGCTACAGTTAATCAGTGTTAGCAAACACAAAAATATCTTTAACTCAGCCATTTGTACAGATATTGAGCTAACGTTTGGTGAGGTGGTGGTCATTCCCGACACATACCCCAAGTTCACATGACATCTTTGTTTAAAATTTTGTCTTGCAAGATGGCAGCCAATATGCATCCCTTCCTTCAATAAATGCTGTTTAATTTTTCAATTTCAGTTTTTTTCAGTTTTGATGAAATTCAGACAGTTCATAATAAATATGCTTTACATTCTGAAGTGTAGTTTGGGGGTATATACGAAACATTATTGATAATTTCCTGGAAACCAGTGAGTCAATGTGTCATTATCGCCTAATTTACATGTAGGTATGCCAGAACACAACATTATCAGTTCCTGCACATACTTTAAATTTTAGCATTGCTGTTCACAAAGTTCATATGTTGCATCTTGAGCAGCCATATCCCTGGGACAAACTTTGTAGATTGTGATGCCAACTTACTGGAAAAGAGGTACTTTATTTCCAAGAAATGAATGTGACATATTGTTGCCATCGTTAGGAATGAATGAAAACATTTTTCTGTGATTTAAAATGTCTCATTAAGACTTGTGCATAGAAAAGTATGAATAATTCTTAATAGGTAATTAATTCATGCCAATAATTTGCACAGAAAGTAAAAAAGGCTTAAGCCTAACAACCACCATGGTGAAAAAACACATTTTAATATTCTTACTCTGTCAGAAGTACAGCTTGATCATGGTAACTACTGATCTATTTACAGTGCAGTCATAAATACAAATGAAACCTAAGACTAAAACCAAATACAGCAGCAACTAATAGCTATTTTCTGTATATTTTTGTATAAGTTATCAGAAGCATCTTAACAAAAAATATTTATATCACCATGTACACTATATAGGTCCTAAACAAAAAATGAAATCCTTATCTGAGAGCTTTAGTAAATAATATAAAGTTCCTCTTTTTGTCATCCATGAAAGTTTATGAGTCACATAACACACACTACCTCCAAGTACAATTTTTGTGAATTTACCGTGAGATTCTTAAAAAGGAAAATCATAATCAACCAGCATCAGTATTCAATAAAAATAAAAATAATCTGATGTGAAAATAATGGCAACTGAGGTTTGATAGAATAAAAACTATAGTCATTGTTTTCTACAAGGCTGAAATAAAGTATTGTGATTATTGTTTACATGTTTTTTTTCTCAGTACTTGACTCAGCTATGATTCTGTAAATCACAGTTAAACTGTTATTTGTTTTAAAAATTATTTCCATACAAATGACTTACATCAGTAAATACAGTTATGGGAAAATTAGAGCAGGTTCTTTAAAGAGGAAACTAAATAAAATTTCAAAATAATGAGTTTTTATGTTTTTCTTTTAGTTAAACACTATCATAAAACACTCCAGTGGTCCATTTCTCTGATTTAAAATGTTAATGACTCGTTTTTAGAGTTTTTGTGGGCTGATTGTGTGGGCGGAGTTACCTCCTTGGTTGGTGATGTAGAAGGGGGCGGGGCCAGCTGTGGCAAACCGGTGTAGGACACTGAGGAGGTTACTGTCAGTGTTTATCAGGGGAAATGGAAGCAGAAGAAGAAGCAAGTTCTGTTAACACGAGTACTGGTTGAATTTTTTTTTTTGTTTGTTCTGAAGTGATGCTGTCAGGAACTGGAACCCAACATTTCACAAGGGAAACCCCTGAGCTTTACAGCGATGTCTTTAAGGAGTTTAACATCAGGACAGCCAGAGGTGCCTGCTGCTGGTCTGACAGGTGGTGGTTCTTCTATTAAAGGTTTTGATTTCAGGTGCTCCTCTTCAAAACAATAACTCTGATAGCTGAAAGTGTGACACTTTAAACATGGAGATAAAGGTAGTTGCTGCTTGTAGGTATTTACTGTTCTGTGCAAAACAAAAGAAGATTTATATCTACTTTTCCCGGCTGGTTTTCAAACCTGCTATTTTTCTCTAAAGAGGAGCTGGTCTTCTTCCCTGCATTGAACCTATAAACTTCTACCTACTCCTCTGTTTTACGTTCTGTGTTCTCTTCTCCTTTTTCTCTTTTCACAAGTACACACCCACAAAGACACACATGAGCAATTTGTCTGAGGAATATCCGGATATCAGGAAATACTTGTAAAGCCAGAGAATTCTCCAGATAACGTGTCTGAATATAACGTGCTTGGCGTGTCTTTCAATGTGTGTCTTTATCAGTTAGACACACACGATTCAATCAGAGAACCTGCTGTGAGAGAGTCTGTAAAGACAGATCAATATCCAAAATAAGAGACAGACATTGAGCGGTTGGTGGTTTTGTACAAGAATAACAAGTCATTTTGGCATTTCCCTTGCTGGAGGGCAAAAAGAAAGAAAAGGAGAGTGTAATCAGCCTCATTTCATCTTTGTTTATGGCCTAGTTTTGCATTCCTCCTCGCCTGCCTACTAACATCTTTCACTGTACTGCTGGATGCAGCTTCATAATCTGATCGAAACACACATTAAAGTCACGTCCCTGCAGAGAATTGTGATTTGCTGAGACTTGGAATTAAAGACTTTTATCTGTTTTCTTCATTCTGAGGCATAACGTAGTCAGGTTTACACTGTTTCTGTGCATTCATATGTGGTCCTGTAACCTAAACATAGGTCTAATAATTCTTAAAAACATGCAAGAGTTTACTGCAGTTAACGGCAGCATAGACTTAAGTAAGTTCTTTCAGCTGCTCCCTTCTTCAGGGGTTGCCACAGAGAGCAAACACGCATGAACGATTTGGCAATTTTTTAACGTCGGATGCTCTTCCTGCCGCAACCTGGCCTCAAACCTGCAGCCTCAGGATTACAAGACCACAGCACTGACCACTGAGCCACCGCAGCACCCACAGATGTGAAGATTCTTATAGCTAGCATGCTAAGGATTAGCAGGTACAGTAATTATCTATTTTAGTGGTTTTACATTTTTTCACACAAGAAAATAAATACAACAAATTTAAAGGTGTATAAAGGGTGCAGTTTATTAACTTTGAGAGTCTACCCAATTCAAGATGGCCACCACAGCTAATCCACTTTAGCAAACACAAAAAGGTTGTTACTAATTTTACAGATATGGAGCTAAAAATGGGTGCCGTACGAGCTGAAAAGTGACCCTCAATACATACTCTGACTATAAGGGATCACACAAGATCCTTGTTGAAGACTTTGCTATTAGTTATTAGAGTCCAACTGTTAGCAAAATGTGCCATGAACCACTTGGTTGTACTCAAAATAACTTTCAGAGAGTAATTGTTGGGTATCTACAATTGATTAACTTTAGGAGCCAACCCAATTTAAGATGGCTTTATGGAGCTAAACTTTTGTTTGGTAGTAGCTGCATTTAATCCCCAACACAGAGTGTTCCTCATTGCACAAAATCTTTGCTTGAAACCTTGACATGAACTGCTGATGTCAACCCAGTTCATCCGTTAGCAAAATATCTCGTGAACCACTACGCAGATTTTAGTGAAACTTTCAGAAAATAGTCATTGCATATCTGGAGTCAATCCAATTCTAAATGTCTGACACAGCTAATCAAACTTAGCCAACACAAAAATAGCTATGACTCAGTCTATTTTAGAGATACTGAGCTTAAATTTGATGTGGTAGTAGCTGGGAGTCTTCCTAACACATATTCTAAGTGAAACATCTCTTAATATTATGTTATTTTAAAAATTTGACAAAAATGACTATTACTCAGTTATTTCTCAAAATAAGATGATCTTAGTTTAAAACTCTGACATAAAGTGCTGTAGGCGACATGCATTCCTTCAAGGAATGCTATGCTTTTAATCTAACATTGGATTTGGAAATGGGAACAAACATATCTATTGCACAGTTTCTGGTCAAATGACTCTAATTCATTTAAATTCATTAAAATATGTGCTAATATCATGGTAATTCATCCTGTACTGGAACTGAACAAAAACAGAAGTGGAGGAAACAGTGGACGGTCACAGAATGAGGCGTGCGTGTTGATGCAGCAGTGTTTTTTGTAAGAAAAAGAAGGTTCTGGCTTCAGACTTGCTTGTCAACCAGAGTTTTGTTCTGCAGAGGTTATATGTTGTCCCTTTAAATCCATTAGGTACTCTGACTTCCATCTATAGTAAAACAATCACTCTTGCAATCTTCTGTTAGCCTTTGTTAACATTTGACCTCAGACAAAATGAGCACTTAACACCACGTTTGACACAAAGACCTTCAATTTTCAGTCATTATACTGCTAATACCAAATGGAAATGAAGACTACAAAAATAATGGTTTGCCTCTGCTCTGTGTTTTGCATCAATCTCTGCAGAAAATGTTTGCTTGGGTTTTTGAAACTGTGACCATTAGATTCTATCAGTAAGAAACGGGGAAGAGCTAAAAGATACATTTTTAAATTTCATATGCATGTGGTGTGATTTTGAGAGCAAGGTTTGCAGAGTCTTGGCTGTTGCTGCATCCTGTGCTTGGATAGACTTCCTGGTTTGGTGCGGGTGCCTGTGTTTTGTCTGAAGGCTGCTCTGCATTTGCTCACTCGGCTTTTAATATGAAACTAAAGAATTTTCTTCTGAATGTGTGTGTGGGTAATATACTGGTGTACGTGCTTATTTTTGATTCAACTACCCATCTCCCTCTACCGTTTTTCATTCCTTCCTGCCTTAAATTTCAGTCTGCTTATATGCTCATCCTTTTTGCCACTTGACTCTTCACTCTGCATTTCCTCTGGCCATGCTCTTCTTTTTTCCTTCTTTATTTCCTTACTTCCTTTCGCTGATCTGCCTCATCATTCCTTTAATTCCCCTGCCACTGTGGTTCCTTGGCTATGCAGGAATTTCACCCAAGCTCCAGTCCACTAATCAGCTTCCTTCTGAGTCCTTCACCTTTTTCTCTGTTTTCTCCTCCCATCTTTTCTGTAT
The DNA here is from genome assembly GCF_001649575.2 of Kryptolebias marmoratus. Lineage (NCBI taxonomy): Eukaryota > Metazoa > Chordata > Actinopteri > Cyprinodontiformes > Rivulidae > Kryptolebias > Kryptolebias marmoratus. Next base: position 9,799,835 of record NC_051446.1, on the reverse strand, counting down.
TTCCACACCTATTTACTGTGCCTTATTTGTCAGTTCTTGCACAACTGTGCAACACGTCTCATGGCTCTCACCTTACCTGTTTCAGCTACCTCCCTTTCCCTACCAGTCCATGTCCGGTTCTTACCATCTTTCTAATTTCTTCAAAGTATCTCAGAGTTATCTGGCAAATCATTTCCTCTCAAACCTCCCACTCCTCCTCCATCAACATCCCTTCCTTCTTCTCTTTTTTTCTTCCCTCTGTGTCTTTTATGGGAACTGCTGGGAGTCAGCAGTGGTCCATCTTGAGTTATAGTTTGTTTTAATGTGCCGGTATGGATAGAGCCTGAAATACTGAAATAAAAAAAAAAGAAAAGAGAAGAGGTGATAGGAAATGAGATGCACAAAAGAGGGCCACTAAAATAGATAAAATTGACCAGAGATGAGAGGGGAGAATGACAGATCTTACAAAAGGAGAATCAGGAGTGACGGCTCACCTCCAAGTCGACCCTCCAGTTCAGGGGAAGGATCCACAGAGAGCAGAGGGAGGCAGTGCCCTGTTTATGGGAGACAGGGAAAACCCCAGAAAGGTCCCTGTGTGGCGTGAGAACCATGTCTTAGGCTACATATGGCAGTCTACAAAGATCTACTCAAAAAAGGCAAAGAAAGCAGAAGACATGTGACCACGTTTGTTCCAAAGCTTTAAGGGTTAATACCCACATTTGTTCTTTTTTTTTTTTTGCTATTGATTAGGGGTGAAAGTGTTGTGGGGATTCTGAGATTAGAAGCTGTATTGACTGACGAGAACAGGCTTTTAATCTTGGAACATTCCACTAAGCCGACAAGTTCTCCAAAATGAATGATAAAACAGTCTGTTTGCCACTGTTTTCAAGGACATTTCTTATTGACCTTGTTTTGATCTCACACCTCTAACAAAAGGACAAAAAGACCTATGAGTGAAAGTAGAAGAAAGTTGCAAATTATCAGAAATAACTCATACCAGCTTCTTTCTGTACAGGATGTTCTCAATTCTTCATGGGTTAAGTTAACCGGTCATTTTAAATTGGCCACATTGTATGTGGAACCATGAGCTTGCTTTTTGCTTGATTCTTTGTGTTTGCACGATGTGCAGTGATCCATTAATAAAATCTCACCTCAAGTGTACAAAAAAATACACAATAGATTTCACCATGTCATTATTTACAACAAAAACAAAGTCAAAATGGAAAAAGCTGAGTGTGAAAAACTAACTATAGGCTAAGAAAACTAAGTCCACCCTTGCTGCTTTAAGAAGCTCAGTATCAGCCGGGAGCCACTGATCACATGTATTGATTAACTGATCCTCATTAGTCCGATCACCTTTGTAAAATCGTGAGTTTTGTCAGTTTTCTCCTCTGGAGCAGACAGGTGTGTTAACACACCGCCAAGGAGAAAAAGACATCAGCAGTGACCTTAGAGAAGCAGCTGTTACTGCTCATCAATCTGGGAATGGTTAAAGGTCATTTCCAATCTATTTGACGTCCATCATTCTAAAGTAAATAAACAGATTCACTAGTAGAAAACATTTAAGACAGCTGCCACTCTTCCCAGGAATGGATGTCCCAGCAAATTCACCAGAAGGTCAGACCATGCAATGCTCAGAGAAAATACGAAAAACTAAAGCTGGATTTAGACTCTGCAAAAAGTGGCGAAATCTCCACTTGCTCACTTCGTTGCGAGATGGTCTTTTTAACACAGACATTTTATACTCAAAGATAAACCACTGGCAGAACTCCTGGGAAACCCCTCCTACTGTGGGGTCTCCACTCTTTTTTCCTGTACAGATTTTTGCTTCCCTTACCATTACCAGACATTTTTAATATGCAGAATGAGATAGTAAAGCCTGTTTGTCATTTACAAGTTGGTCATGAAGAGACCATCACCAATGTTGAACAGCAATGAGCAAACTAAGGGAAAGTGTCCCTATGCTGCCCACGGTTCATTCTTTTGAATGAACCATAAGACTTTAGAACAATGTACTTTAGACAGATGAGACCAAAGTAAAGATGTTTACCTATAATGCACAGTGCTATATTTGATAAAACCCAAATACAACATATCAGTAAAACCAGTTCTTACCAACTCCCAGCACAGAGGTGGAGGAGTAATGATTTGGGGTTGTTTTACAGCTACATAACCTGGACACCTTGCAGACACTGAGTTGACCATGAACTCCTCTGTGGACCAAAGGATTCTAGATTCAAATGTGAGGCCATCTGTCTGATATCTGAAGATTGGAGCAAACTGGGTCATGAATCAACAGGATAAGGATCCCAAACACAGCAGCTGATCTACAATAGAACAGCTGTCAAGGTGTTGCAATGGTTCATGCAAAGTCCAGACGTCAACCTGATTGAAATGATATGGTGGGACCTGTGGAGAAATAAATGTCTGTAAACCTCAATGAACTTAAGCAACATTGTAATAACAAGTATGCCAAAATTCCTCCACATCATATGAGAAATGGATCAAGTCATACAGAAAAAAAAAAAACTTCTTGAAGTTATTTCTGCTGAAGGTGGTTCTACAAGCTCTTGATTTGTGGGTTGTTCTTAGTTTTTCGCACAGCTTTTTCATTTTGACTTAATTTTTATTTAATAAATGTTGACATGGTGGAATCTGTTGTCTTTTTGTACACTGGAGGTTTGAGTTGAATAATTTTAGAACCTGGTACAAACTAGATCATTTTTATTATGTTCTGATACATAAAAGAAATAAAAGGAGGTGGACTTTCATTCCTCATAACTGTTAGTCCTATCTCAGTACACCATAAAAATGCAAGGCAAATACAAAACCGAGAGAATGGTCTACAATGTAAAGAAAATAAAACAAAGACATTTTAACTCAGCTGGGATGCTTTGCCCTTTTTCATCTCTTTACTGTTTGAATTTGCACAGTATTTCATCCTCGTGATTTCAACTCCCTCTCCTCTTTTATGCCCTCCCTATTATGAGCCATGGGCTGGTTTGTCAAACATTTTCTATCTCTTCTATCCTCTTTGCTCTCTTTAACCATTATCACTGCAACTTTTTTTTTTTTTACATGTTTGCACCATCTATTATGAACAGAGAAACATTTTTAAGAGAGAATCCAGAGTGAGGGTCTTTTTTCTGATCCCGTTTTTAATCCATTTGTTTTTTTGGCTTTGATTGGTAAAAATCAGGAAACTTAATTGTATGTGGCAAAGCTAATGTCGATTCCTTTTCTTCCATTCAGCTGAGTAAACAACGCTGCTCCATCGCAGTTCTTCAATGCGTCACAGAGCCTTCCCACACCCCCCATCAGCTGCCGCTAAGGTCACAGATTTTTTTTTTTAATTTTTATTTTGGGCTCCTCCCTAGAGACCTCTGAGAAGAGACCAGTAAACCCCCAGCTTTACAGTAACATCCCCCCAACCCACGTAAAAGCTCAAACAGTCAGCTTTCAAATGAAATGACCGCGCTTGGGTGCCGGAGCAAGGTACAGTTCTGCTACAGAACATCAAATGGCGAAGAACGAGTTGAAACTAAATATGAAGCGAAAGGTTGCTGCAGATGTGACACAGAGATCTGTGATCGGATCTGACTTGATGGATGAAACTCGAATGCTTTCTTTGTTCAGCTCAGTTAGAATCAGCAGGAGACATGTTCGAGGGACAGCTTGATTTATACCCTTGGATAGTCTCCGATGATAAAGGCAACATTTTGGCCAAGTAGAACAGACAGAAAATTTCTTTCCCCGCCCAACAATGTCTCAATTGTTCACGCAGTCCATTCCAAACTGTAGAGGTGGTGAAACTGTTGCTGTATAATCTGCACTCAGTTAGAATTAAAGGAATGCATTGCAGGAATGCATTTTGCCCACAACCTTTCATGCAACAGTTTTAGACTAGAAATGACAGAGTTGTAGCTATTTCAGTCATCCTTGAAAATAACGTAATCCATAAGCTCATTCAGTAATGTGAGATGTCATGCTGAAAGTATGTGTGAATGCTTCTCAGTTACTACCACATCAAATTTTAGCTCAATATCTGTACAATACTGGCTATTATGAGTTACCTGTGGCAGCCATCTTGAACTGGATTGACTGCAAAAGTCAATCAGTTCTAGATGTGCATCTAGTGATCATTGGTGAAACTTTTATTAAACCTCAAACAGGGTTGACTGCGACAATTAATGCTAACATTTTAATCAAAGCTCTTCTGCAATCATTTGCACTCACAATATTTATTTGGGATCAGTGTCAGCAACTACCACATCAAATTTTCATTATCATTATCTGAACAACTGACTGAGTTCTAGCCATTTTTATGCTTTTTAAGATTAGTTGGCTGTTGCAGCCATTATGAATCAGGTTGACTCCAAATGTTAATGAGTTGTAGACGTGCATCCAATGATTACTTTCCACAAGTTTCATTAAAATTAAGTCAGTAGTTCTTGATATATTTTGCAAACAGACAGACACATGAACACACACACACCAACACAGACAGCTACTGAGCCCTGGTAGCAGTATAGCTATATAACTGTGACAGTGTTGTAGTACGGTGATGTCTATGGCAACATGTAGGTATTCTGTTGAGGTTCCCTGCTTTAATAAACTCTAAATCAGCCAGAAGGCTATGACAAAATCTATGTGTTCACTCTATACTACTGCTGTTGTTTATCTTTTCCTAATCGGCTGCTGCCGTACAGCCCCAAACACACAGGACTCAGGAGGATCTGCAGCAGCTCAGATAAGATACACAAAATCACATACAAGTATTTGTGTACTAAGCACAAAAGTATGAAAGCACACACGGCTCACAAATAAAGTACAGTCATGCACATGCCTAAAGACGTGCGTAAGTGGCCACAAGTGGCTAACAAACGAAACACCTGCTATCTGAGTGTATCTGCGTGATAGTGTCCAGCCATAATCAGCGGTTCTGTTCACTGTCCACTCTGAGCGGAGCCACGTCTCCACAACAAACCTCTTCACGGCCCTCAGACAGGCGGGTTTACCCAGACAGACACTCATGAGATAAACCCCACTCAACAGAGCTGCGTCTAGTGTTTTAGTCAGCCAAGCTATACAGATAGAAGGATGTAGTGCAGTTTAAACACACTTTATGAGGTGCACTTCTATGCTGTGTATTATGATTATAACTCAGAAGAGTATTTAATTTGATTTCGGATGTAAAATTGCCTTTTGACTCTGTCAACAGCAGTGGGTTTAGGCTTTTAGAGCAGCAACCACGTGTCAGACTGTGCTGTGTGTTTCAGTCGAAGGTTATCAAAAACAACCTTGTTACGTGAATTTAAAAGCACATAAACCTCTCAGTTCCAGCGATATACAAAGTATGTAGGTGGACATTGAGGAGAGTCCTTCAAGTCAAGTCAGCCTTTTTGGCAGCCATCTTAAAAATTCTCCTGAGCGAGGTTGCCAAGAAACTGTCTGAATCATTAGTTCCCAGAATTGGGGTTGGGGCCCCACTGTGGGCCCTGAAATATCCAAGTGAAGGATCTTGAAGATGCACAGAAATCTAATTAACTTAACAAAAAATATTACCAGTAGTATGATTAGTCCTAGCTGTTTGAAGGAGGTAAAACAGAAGTCATGAATGGATAAAAATTAATATGATGGTTGACAAAGCTTTTTGTTAATTGGCTTATTAGGAATGTTTGCACACTTCATTAAACAGCAGTCTGGGTCGCAAGCTTCTGCAACTTTTTTTTTTTTGCGGGTACTAAGCTTAAACGTTTGGGAACCACTGGTCTTTAGACTAGTGGTTTTAAATTGGGATAGATCATTAACTCTAATGCTATTGTGTTTTGGGGCAATAAAGTACAGAAGCCCTAAAAGGCAAGCAAAAAAAAAAAAAGAAAAGAAAAATTGGATGTACTATTTTCTAAGTCAAAGCAACTTTCTCTTTTGACTTCATAACATATGAGGAATAAATCCAAACAGCTCTGAAAGGCAAGTGCATTTTTGGGAGCTTTAAGGAAAAAACAAAACAAAACCAAACACAACTTATTTTTACTTCAAGGCAGACCCAAAAAAGGCTCCCTAGCATAGTCTAGTTCCACTCCATTGAACATGTGTTGGTATCAAGATGTATATGCCCTTGGGTGAGGATAAATATTACAAAAATAAAAATGTAGAAAAACTTTTTTTGCTTGCTTTTCAGGGCTGGTTGGAAGACTTTATATCATGAAGTCAGGAGAGAAAGATTTTTCAGTCTTAGAAAATGGGACGTCCCCCATTATCTATTTGCTCCTTTCAGAAGTGAGAAATAAGATTTTGGAAAGCTTTTTTTCCAACCCTATTTTTTTTCTGTGTTATCAAGTCATAAAGTCAAGAGAAACAAAGATATTTGGTCAGCCTTAGAAAGTTGGACAACCACCAAAAATAAAATTTTCGTTTGCCTCTCAGGGATTTTGTAATAAAGGCATCAATCACCAGATAAAAAGATAAAAACACATAAAGAAAAAAAAAATCTTGCTTAGATTTTTTTCTTTTAGGCATGGCTGGGTCATGCATTATACAACTGCCCACTCTAGTAATATGGATTTCTTCCATTATGTCTCGTAAAAACATCCAGAGAGTTATTGGGGGGTAAGAAGCATTATCTTGGAGTGCATTTTCCTCACAGATAAGAACATTGAAGTTCCATAACAGTTTCCTAACTTTAATGTTGATTAATTTTGACTTCGCTGTCAGTCCATTTTTCTGCATCTCCAGTAAATCCCAAACACAACAAGCTAGTCTCATCAATTTAAACGTGCATAAATGTATCCGTCTTCCAGAGATATACAAGGAATGTAGATGCACTTTCATGAGAGTCCTTCAAGTCAAGACAGTCTTCTCTGCAGCCACATACTGAAAATATCCCTGTGTGACTGTTTCAACTTTCCAAGACCAGAAAACTGTCTAAATTAATTTTGACAGACCAATAACTGCAACTTTATTGGATATCAGGGCAATAAAAACATCTATCACCAGACAAAAAAAAAGACAGAAAAAACTTCAAATTATATGAATGCTGAGAAATGGTTTCTTTTTTCATTCAGGCAGGGCTGGGCTATGCTTCTTATAATTACCCCCTCTGGTAATATGGATTTCTTCCTGTAAAACCTCTCAGAGATTTATGGGAGGTAAAGGGAGTTATCTTCCAGAGCTTCTCCTCACAGATAAGACCACTGAAGTGCAATAACAGCCAGTAACTTATCTGACAATACTTAAAAAATGACAATACTAAATATTTTGTTGAAAGCAAATTAGAAAAAAAGCCTTATACTTTTTAATTTTGTCAACTAAACACAGTTAACCTAATTTTCTCTTCTTCCGTTTTTAATTTTGCCACTTAAAACCTCATGTAAGAGTTGCAATAGGAAATGCAAGTATCATCATTAAGTTGATCACTATTATTTACACTTAAGCACTTTTACTTAATAGTACTTTATCTGATTATCTGAGTGCAGTTTCATTTTTAGAGTAAAACTTCGTGTTTTTTGGCAATGAGGGGAAAGTCATTTGGGTGATATCACCTTTAAATAAATGCTGAGGAATACCCAAGTTGTTATAATAATTTCGCTATCATCAACAACTATTTGCGCCACTCTCTATAGTCATACTCGCGTCTCCGACCACAGTCAGATCAGAGCGGGGATGTTTGTGCCTGCGTTGAAAGTCATGTGTTGATGTTGTGATTACAGCAAGTGTTTAAGGTTGAAGATGACTCATCTAACACATACATGGTCACGTACATACACCCCATCTCCACAGTAATCTTGATAAAGATCATCACTCACTGGCCCTCTCCTTCCTCTCTCATTCTCTGACCGTGCTTACAGCTCAGCAGGATTTATGTTCGCAGTCGCACCGACCTCAACTTCTTCGTATAAATGCGTTTATTCTGAATGCTGCTCGGGGAGGGGAAAAAACTAACAGTTTTAGCAAAGAGCCAAATTAATTGAAATCATTAGAAGCACAACTATTTCATCCCCCATGCATGTATAAATTTTATTGGAGCAGGATGAATTTATGACTTGCTGTGGGCAAATCTGGGTTGGTATGGAGCGCACAAAGTGAGTTCCCCATTCATTTGCCTTGTTTGGCTTACCATTCTGGAAGGGGGGTGGTATTATTAGTCACAGGCAGGCCTAAAGTCTGTCAGATGATCATGCTCAAGAAAATGTATCTGTTCCCATACTTGGGGTTTCCATTTTTCTGTTGTTCCACTTTTCCATACTTAGCAAGGATCAAGCATTTTTGCAGAGATGCATATGCACTTAATGCTCATATTTAGGTTTTGCTGCTGGTTCTATACAGCAAACTGTAAAACCTCACCACTATGTATTCTGTCATTTACAAATCCTTTGAAAAAGCTAATTTTGATCTCTACAAACACTCAAAAAGTTCATACAACTTTTGAATAAACAATGTTTTAACGTTGCACTAAAGCATTTTGGCTTGCTTACAGGCTAATGTAGAGACTGTAAACTTGAACTGTAGTGAGCTGAACTCACATGCAAATCACTCTCCCTCCACAGGGTTGTTATGGGCTTTGTTGCCCAGGTCCATAATTTACACAAAATCTCTGATTGGCTTGTGAACAAATAACCATCACAAGAATGTGAAAAGAAAGTGAAAAAGCTTTTAAAAACCCAGTGCCCTAGATGGCCAAGATCTACTGCATGTTTGTATGATGGGCACACCTATGTATCGAGCTCTGTATTTGTTTCTGTTCACTGTTAAATATACAAATGCTAAATATTGTTTGTGAATACTGCAGCTGTTGTAGTTTTGTTTAACACCAGAGGCCTGTATATGTTCAACGTGCTCAGGGTATCTTTAGGTGATCTGGTTCAAATTACCAGAAAAATGAAGATAATGCGAAGAGGTAATATGAAGGTGGTTATGAACACTGTAAGTCAACCCAGGATTATCTCTGGATACATGAGCATTCATGTCAAACGTGTGGAGCTGGGTTCTGAAAAGTGAATATAATCATTAAAAAAGAAAGCTGGCAAAAAATGCATCCATCAGTAAGGTTACAACTGAAACATGAAAGTCACTTCCGTGTAAATATTGAACAAACAGATCTAACATTCACTGTATCACTGTGAGTTTCAGTAAATCTATGTGCTGCATGAGCAAAAGTTCAAGCCTTAATTTTTCAGATGTAATTTGAACAGTTTTAAATGGTCTCTGCACTGAATTAGGATTGAAGATGAAAAAAACTGTTCAAGCCAGTAAGTGAACTTATAGAGTTTAAATAACTTTATTTTCTGTATTCCAGCCTCTATAACATTTATAGAAAGTGGTTTAGCTGACCCATAAATTTAATTAGTTTTTTAACTAAGACAGATCTGGTTACGAGCATGGACATGTAGACAGTAAAATACTGTTTGGTCAGTGGGTGTGCTCTCTGCTCATAGTTTCTCATTTGCCATGAATAAAGGCTTGTGGTATTTATTAAAGAAAATATTTTACTGCTCATATTCTTCAACAGTCAATCAGCAGAAACTTTAAATCAGTTTCTGGATACCTAGGCATTGATTTTTATTTATTAACCTTTTTTTAACCAGGCAGGTCACATTGAGATCACAGATCTCTTTTTCAAGGGAGGCCTGGGCCTGAAAGCCTGATTTAGGCATGTTTTTAGCTTGTGGGAGGAAACCGGAGCATCCGGAGTAAGCTTGCGCAAACACAAGGAGAACATGCAAACACCACACAGAAAGACCCCTGGTCCAACCCAGGGCTTGAACCCAGGACCTTCTTGCTTTGAGGCAACCACTAATCCATCGTGCTGCCAGAGATATGCTGATATATCTCTGATGAAGATGCACCTTAGGTGAAGTCAAAGTCTTTCATTCCTCTTCTCTACTGAATTCACCTCCATCTCGTCAGGCTCTCTTCCACCTGCTCTCTATTCGCATTACAGAGGACAATGTCATCTACAAACATCATTGCCAACGGGGACTTCTGCCTAACCTCATCTGTGAACCTGTCTATCTCCATTGCAAACAAGAAGGAGCTCAGTGCTGAGCCATCTTTGTGATTCAGAAAATCCGAAACTGAACATGAAATCACATCACTAAGCTACAGCAGGGTGGGCAGCAAAAGTCTCCTATCGCAACAAAGATTACATTGATGGAACCAATATATTAAATTATTATCTCAAAAGAGTATCATTCTGAATCTATTTTCTAGATAAACGCCAGATGTCCTTATGTATTAAAAATTTTTTTTCTACTTTTTGATTATTTTCAAGATGTTCAATTTTATCCCTTCCTCATAGGTGGAATACAAAATTAGTTTTTTGCTGCTCCCCATACCTCTTTCTAAAGCTAATGCTTTGGTAGCTAACACTAAAGGTTCTGCTAATTTTGCTGAGAAGTGTTTAATCAGATGTGTCTTGGATTCCAACATGTAAGACAAGGACATGTAGTCGAACAGAAGAGAGGTTGATAGTCATCAGAGCAGACAGATGGAGGGAATGCACCAGTAAGCCCCAAACAGTGGGAAAGTCCTGAGGGAGAGATTTGCTCTGCACCCCGTCTGCTACGCTTCACTGTTCCTCTTTCTCACTCCTTCTCCGTCTACATTTATCCCCCATTCTCCCTCTGTTTGACTTCTGGGGCTGCTCTGGGATTTGTTTTGTTCTCTTCTAATGCTATCTGTTGCTATTCTCAGTGCCTCTCTTGCTACAAAGATGGACAGTGTGTATACACTAGCCTCAAGTGTGGCATCACATCAGCGTTCTCATTGCCGGGCCTGCGTGTGAGTGTGTGCAGAGGAGGTGTGGGAGGTCTTTGAGCAAATAAAAAGCCCAGAGAGACAGGGAGTTGGCACGTCCATGGTTTTTGTTTACTTTCACAACAAAATTTTACTACTTGTTGATAGAATCTCTCATGGCACCTTGGGAGTAAAAGTCTCACTTTGGAGACCTCTTGGTGAAAATGCCTCAGCAGAAGTGTCAGTTTTAAGCCCCAAGGTTATTTATTTGTTTATTTTTAGTAGAAAGAGTTGCTGTCTGCTGGCAGCCATTTTAGACTATTCTCTCTTCCCGGTAGCATTGTGGTGCAGTCCCAGTTGACTAGCATGTTGTCGGTAGCTGTGGCTGTGACTTTGTGTATTCTGTAAGTGACTGTGCAAAGACAAGACACAAAATAGGGTGATATATGACTATGTAAAACTGTGTTTGGTTAGACTTCAGTGCTTGTTGTGCAGATGGTTTTGATTTAGGCTTTTTTTTTACCCCTTTTTTTAACTGGAGCACACAGTGTCATTCAGCCACACTCATCGAGTTGCATTTAGTCAAAGATAGAGAAACATACATTGAAAGAAAATGCATAAAATGCACAGTTAGACCTTTATAGTAGTCTAATAAAATTACTCTTAGTTTAATTTTGACAGTTTTAATAAATAGTATTTTAGGTTATTTTAAAAATATTTTCTATCATTCAATTGTAGGATTTTTTTTAAAGTTGAATGTCCACTACTTTTTAAGAGTATAATTTCACAGACTTTCTTTAAACTGCTTGTAAATGTATTTTCAATTATTGTACACAAATGGGAATTTTACATTTTACAGTTTCATTTTATCTTACAAAAACAATGAAAGTCAATATATTTATAGGTTTCTTTTATAGTGTAGCCTGATAAAAGAAATATTGAGTTGTTTTTACTTCCATGAGCAATCAGACATGTTTTGTTTCTTTGCCTAATAATTCACTGGGGAAATATGTTCAGTGGTCATGTTTTTGTATATTCACTTCCAATTAGTAGGTTTGTTTTCTGGCCATATCTGCAACAACCATTACACTAATTTGTAAAAATCCTTGTCAGTGTTACATAGAAACTTAGAATCTTATGTAAAACTTATGTAAAAATGATTATAAAAAACAATGAAAAACTCCAATAATCATTAAAATCTTACCCTCTCAGGCTCAAATTAAGTTTTAGTAACAGGAAAAATCAGATATGTTGTTGCAATGCCTGCTTTGAGAGGGTTAAATAAACCTTAAAGATAAATGCTAGTTTTGATTTTGATACTAGTTATATATCCTCCTGAGACCCAGCAATGCATTTTTGTCCTCTGTGGAGTACATAGGTTTTTTGTTCATAACTCTGAAACTATACATGCCACTGTGTTAAATCCTGTTGGTCCTTAGAGAGGACATCCTGGGCTTTCCAATGATATGACATGTGTGGGGGTGGGGCTTTTCTGGAATTTTCTTTCTGATTCTTCACAATGGCTGCCATCCCTGTGAGCACATTTTATCGAAAGAAGAAAGGTAAGTATATTATTTTCTAATTATGAGCTTTGTGAGTTTAATATTCAGATTGCTTCTAGTAAATGAACATCTAAGGAATAGTTAGGTGGATTTTCAGAGCAGTTTAATTATTTGTTGGGATAAAACATAACCTGTTTATGTGTGTCCTCCATAGAGGACATCAGGATTTGCTTTTTATTTTTTTAACCTGTTTTAATAGAAATCAGCTCACTGACTGAGGCAGAGAAAATCCTAAACAGGATTATTGATGGAGACTCAGACATAGATTTGTCAGATGAGGAGGACCAAGAGGGACAGATTGACGGTGATTTTGAGGTCGGGAGTTCAGAGGATGAGGCATCAAGTGAGGAAGAGGAGAGTGAAGTTGAGGATGCACGGGCCCGTCGCCCACTTTGGACCAAAACTAACACGTAGGCTTCTGAGACAAGAGTAGATAAGCTTAGACAGATAAGAGTATTTTTTTGGATGAACTATCACTTTTAGAGGACATAATTATTTAATGTATTTGTCTGTCTCTTAAGATTCCTGCCTGTGCTGGAAGACTCCGGAGAGGTTGTCTGTACTGCCCCAAACCGTGTAGACTGGCCACCATCAAAATACTTTGAGCAGTACATTGACAACAAAGTTTTTGAGGACATGTCCTTTTGCACAAACCAGAGACAGATTCAGGTGTCAGGCTCAAGTCTGAATACAACACCTGAGGAGATTAAGACCTGGTTTGGAGTCTCAGTGTACATGGCATGCCTTGGTTACCCAAAAATCAAAATGTATTGGGCCAAAAAAACAAGAGTGCCAATAGTTGCTGAGTCGATGACAAGGGATCGCTTTTTCAAGATCAGATGTTCTTTGAAAATCACTAATGATCTTGATGTAACTGAAGAAGAGAGGAAGCTCAATATGCTTTGGAGAGTCAGTCCACTTTTGAAGAAGGTGCAACAAGGTTGCCTAAACCTACCCAGGCCAGGAAATGTTTCCATTGATGAACAAATGATTCCCTTTACTGGTCGATGTCCAGTCCGTCAATTCGTTCCTGGCAAGCCAAATCCAACCGGATTGAAGGTGTTTGTTCTCGCTACTCCAACTGGAATTGTATTGGATTTTGAAGTCTACCAAGGAAAAAACACCTTTGTCGGCAGAGACACAGGACTTGGAATAGGAGCAAATGCAGTTCTTCGGTTGACTGAGTCCATTCCCAGGGGAACTCACCTGTACTTTGACAGGTATAAACGTCAATTGTGGTGCTGTTGATGATGATTCTCTGTAAACAAATGACACTTATTTTTTATTTTTTGTGTTTGTGTCTGTCTGTCTAGGTATTTCACCTCAATAAAACTACTGGATAAATTGCTAGAAATGGGTCTGCCTGCAAGTGGAACATTGATGAAAAATAGACTCCCAAAGGATTGTAACATTACATCTGATAAAGAGTTGTTGAAACAAGGAAGAGGCTCCTCTGTAATGGTGACAAGGAAACATCCTGAGCTGGCTGTGACAAAATGGGTTGACAATAAACCTGTACTCATGGCATCAACAGTGCATGGAATAGAGCCCCAGGATACCCGGACCAGATGGTCACTGAAAGACAAAAGGCATGTTCAAGTGTCCAGACCTGCAGTGGTGGCAGAGTACAACACCAACATGGGTGGGGTTGATATGTGTGATAGAATGCTTAGTTTTTATAGAATGGCTAACCGCACAAGGAAGTGGACTGTACGCACAATCCTACACTTCTTCGATCTGGCTATCACCAACTCCTGGTTACAGTATAAGGAAGACAGCCAAGCTTTGGCACGACCTATGAAGAAAACTCTCCAATACCATGACTTCAAACTGCTCTTAGGTGAGGAACTGATTGCCCAGGGGCAGTCAGGCCAACCTAATCCAATTGAATCTGATGCGTCGAATGATGAGGAGTACGTTCCATCACAGAAGAGAAGGAGGCCCCAGCCAGATAAGGAAGTGAGAAAGTATGGAGCTGTCCATTTGCCACAGATGATGGACAATCCTAATAGTTCCAGGTGCAGAGCAGAAGGGTGCACTGGAAAAACCTACATAAAGTGCATCAAATGCAACATGTACCTCTGCATCTCAAAGAAGAAGAACTGCTTTATGGACTACCACAAACCAAAACAGAACTAACACACCTGATTAAACTACACTAATCAGCTTGCTTTTGATAAGCTGAATGAGGTCCCTGGAAATCTGAACCACTGGCTTGAATGGTGTAGCCATTTGAAATTTACAGCACTAAAGATTGTCAGAGTTCAGAGGTAAATGTATGCCTCGAAATGTGTTCATATTTGCCACAAGAGAGTCCCGATGTCCTCTCCAAAGGACATACTCTAAAAAATAAATAAAAACATGTTTTGAAATTTTTTCAATTGTAGTGATGTTTTTTCACACCAAAGAGTCATGTAGTGTAAAAAAAATTGAAATTCAAAAACTTTTTTTTCTCTGGGTCTCAGGAGGATATTGAAAAATGTTGCACCACCCTCAAATATCAATGTAAGCTTCATTGTTGGGTTCTTTTAATGAGTTGATTGTATACAACCATCAACAGATCTGCACCACAAGAAGGCCAGTTTTGTGTCCTTGTTTGTAGAATGTTGTTTGTTTTACAGTTTTGTAGACATCAGTCAGCATTCGTGGTGTTCTTACAAACATGTAAGTTTTGGGAAAATTTAGACAAATCTTTACAAACAAAAGTGTCCTCCTGTCTGAGGGATTAAAAAAACTGTTCTGTGGTCCCACACAAAAATGCCCAGTAATGGCAGTAAAAGGCATAAACACAATGCTTTTCAGAGCCTTAGAACATATATTATCATTAGAACAAATAAGAACATTCATGGTATAAAATGGGACCATAAATTTGAAAACATACAATTATTGGTTCTTTACCAAGGTATATGCCTGTTTGATGCTCAGGCGCCTGTGCATGTATGCGAAGACATGATGCCCACTCAAACTGTTGAGAGAAATGGCTTTAAGGCATTAGCAAAAGTACTGCATTCACAGTATGGAGTTCCAAGTCGCAAAGACTTCACACAAAACAAGTCCTGAACTTGTACAGCAGCTGTTGTGAGAAAGAAGAGCAAATGGTGCATACACACTCACACACATACACACACTGATGCAGCATCAGCTGTGGAGTTTAATAACTCCTCGTAGCAAACCGTTGTTATAACCCCTGTGACCTCTGTAAACAGCATATTAATACCTCATGATAACTTTAACTTATATGGCAGTAAATGATTACTTTTTCAGTATTCTATATAAACACTTAGAGTATTCCATAGGAATAGATGTGAAAAATGTGATACGCCTTCAAGCTCATTTTTGCTCTGATGGCACCATTTATTTCTCCATTGCAAAATATTTGCAATGGAGAAAATCCTTACATTTGTGAAGTTTTTTTCCCATTGTGATCCCTCTTGGTTTAAAGTATGCCACTGAAGAATCTCAATTTTAAGGGCCCGGTAGCTTGACCGCTTTACCCTTCCCTACATCATAAACAGAACTGGAATAACCCCATACATTTAAAACATAGGGCTGAGGCAAAGTGTTAGGGGGAAGAGATGAAATGGAATTTAGTCTAAGACAGTAATGAAGTGTCATAAGCGCTGAAGTCACTGATGCATATACAAATCTTTAATTTTTAACTCTTCTGCGAGATAGAAAATCTAGCAATGTTCCAAGCCAATCACAAGGATTGAATCAGGGTCTCAATCAGGGCATTTTTTTAAATAACCAATATCTGATTAGCTCACTACCATCCGCTCCTAAACTTTGTTGTTGGCATTCTGCCTTTGGTTTTACGTCAGCTGAGACAAAATACAAGACAACTGCTGTGAAACGTCCTGTAATGTGCCAAGAGAGCAGTTCTGCAGCAACTTGCAACACATGCAATTTGGGCATTTCTCACCGATTAAATGAGACATTTAAATCCCAATCACTTGGCTGAGAACACTGAGTTCACTCAGCAAACTTAAAGCTAACACGGCTAAGCAACACACTTTAGAGGAAACTCTGAAGATAAGAGACAATCTTCCATGGAACAGTGACAAAGAAAAAAAGGAATACAGAGTAAGTTTATTTTTCTGGATGGCCAACTAACGGTTGTGGCGGAGAAAAAAAGGTTTTAGTCACATTTCCTACCCTCTCGACACTCTATACCTAGCGCTACCAGAGCTGTATAAAAACAGACATTTGGAGTTCAAATGTCTGCTCAGTTTCACTGCTTAACCTCGCAGCACTCTCAATAAATTCCTTATTTGATCAAAATTGTACTGTGCTGCATGCACAAAAACTGTTCTATTTATATGTTTACATGCTGTGCTATGTGAAATAGGAAAAGAATATGGCAATTTTTCTTGTTGATGATAAAAACAACTTGAGGGACAACATGAACACAGGTTTTCTTTACTGCAATGTAGATCTACTGAAGTGTCAAGCACATGATGGCATTGATTTTAATAACTTTAATCTACTTATGGTGTGTAATTTGCAAGTTGGTGCTGCAAAAGACATATGCAGGTATCAAACTGAGACTTGGTATCCGCCAATACTTATCTTAAATTATTTGAATCAACATTATGATTAAAAAACTAAGTCCTGATCAGAAAATTCCTAAAAAAATTGATGTTTGATGTTTTAAGATAAATCTATAGTAACAGTCTACTCATCTAAATTTGTGTTGATCTTGTTATATATTATACGGTTAATGATGTTGACATTATTTTTCAAAACTGAGCATAAAGATAGGAAAAGGCAGCAGAGTTTGGAGCCTCTGAAGCACAACTTCCTCCCATCACATCATCACATTCACTCATGAGAAAGTGCAGAGGTTGGGAGAGTACTAAGCACCACAAATCCGAAAACAACAAATTATATAAGTAGGTCAGCAGCACACATGTGCTAACACCTCATTCTATGAATTTATAATCTCTGCCTTTCGTTAAAAGGAAAGCGTGTGTTTACTCAACACCTTATCAACCCAAACAGGACTAAATTAGGTTTTAACGTCTGCATTGACACTTGGCCTCATTATACCTAAAATCTATGTAAATATTTTTGGGCTATTCAGCAACAAACAATCTGCATATATTGTCCAAAATTAGCCTTATCAACAAGTATAAATATATATTTCTAAAGTGATACATTTAGAGCCTGTTAATTTGTAACATGTCTGTTTCTTCTTGTGATGGACCTGACCTTTGCGTTGAACTCTTGAAGTCTATTATTGAAAATGCGGTTAATGCTTAATGCATAATGCATAAAGCTGGCAATGCGAGCCCATTTCCCCTTCGTTGCCTGCTTTCTCTCACAACTGTTTGTTGACTTGGTAATTGGGACTTTAACCATCCTGCTTCCCTCAGATAATAAAATGCTTAAAAGGCTGGAAACTATGTTTCAGCGGCCATCATGCAAAATGCATTAGAAAAGAGAAAGCGCAGGACAGTATGCTGAGTAGCGTGTGCCTGCTTTCCTATTACGCTTTACTTGACATATCAGTTAAACATCTGGATTTTTAAGACAGCCTAAACTTTATCCCTTGGGTACACTTGAATTATGAAAGACCCAAATTAGAATGTTTAAATTAAATGTTTTAAAAAGACATTACTTATCTTAGGACAATACTTCATTAGAATTTGGAAAGTTAATAGAATTATAGGCATGCAGTCAAATGACGGAGTGCCTTTCTGTTAACAAGGCAGTTTTTTAACTGAAGAACTTGAACTGAGTGGGACTCATTTTGGCAACATTAAGAGACAGTCCTTTCGACAGTGAAGGGCTGCTGTAAATTAGGAGATTTTGAGGACAATCCATGGCTCTTTATGCAGAAGAAAGATGCAATAAATTGGAAAAAATCTGTTTGTGTGCATGCGATACAATCAGGCTGTTATCAAATCAACTTTATTTTAAGTATAATAAAAGTAAAACACAAAAATACTAAATTACATACATGAGAAGTTACTTGCATCTGTGTAAGTAAGTAATCTTTGTGGGAACCTGTCATTGAAAAACAACAGGCCTGTTCTCCTTCGATTAAACTGTCTGTCAAAACTGCAGGCACGTGGAATACCCATAAAAACAGAAAGCTGATCCAAAGTTGGGCCTGCATACATATCTTTGAATGAACTGAGCTATAAGTTGGTTCTTGTGAAATGCGAACTTGCAAAACACTTTCCAGAAGAACTAACCCTAACCTGACCTTAGATAAGCAGAAGATAATATATGTATGTATGTATGTATGGTTGGACTTTCCTAAGAATAAAAATTGTCAAGTATTTAAATTCAGCCATGTACACAATAAGTTAACTTAATTTTAGCCAAAAATATGATAAAACCTAAAGATATTTAAACCAAGCAGTCATTGCGTCCTGATCTAACCAAAAATTGAGAATGGAACTAAAAAACATCACTAATTTAAGTATTTTCTGTGATTTGACCTAACCAAAGAGTAATTTTAAATAAATCTTGAAAACAAACAAAAAACCTGAACCTAACCAAGTTGTTTTAATGGACTAACCTAATCAAAGAGTAAGTAAAATAACCTATCTATTTAAACAAGATCCTAAACCTAACCAAGCAGTCTTGGTGAGTTGACCTAGAGAGTAAATGAAAATAAAATATTAAAAAAACAAGTATTAAAGTAAAAAAAGTAAAAAAAGTATTTTTTACCCCTGACATACCCAAAGAGTGAGCAAAAAAATTTTTTTTTTTACAAAGAATCCTACACCTAAACAAGCAGTTTTTTTGTGTTGACCTACCTAAATAGTTAGTAAAAATAAAACTTGAGAACTGAAGGCCCAAAGTTGGAATTGACCTGAAATTTCTAATGTAACAGCTAGCATGTTTGTTCTGTCTTAACAAACTGATGTGGTGACATCTCTTGTACTACTTAAAAGGTTATTTGTTTTCATTTTGAAAAAGACTCATCTGAGCTGCAGTTTGAGCACAAGAATATCCAACTTATACTATGATTTCAGATGAAATGATTTGTTTAACTACCTCTTTAAAATAAGTGTAATTATATCACCGCCTGAGTAGATTTTTCATTTACTTTAAGAAAATCCATAATTCTAAGAGTCAAAACAAATGGTTACATAAGAGGCAAATGGCTCACTGTGGGTGGCTGTGGCATAAATGACAGCTAATTGTTCTGGCCTTGGGAAAAAAAAAGAAAAAAACAAGCATGAGGGGTTTTGTTAGAGTGGGTGGCAGTAATAAAAGGTAGTAGTTGTTTTGTGTTTATTTATTTAGCAGTTGATAGATGACAGAACTCTGATAAAATTCAATAGCTGTTGTTTGTTTGTACAGGCTTGGGTGGGAGACTAGATGTGAAACCCTTGTGGAAGAATCTCCCTGCCTTAAGTTCTTTGTGTTATTTAGCAGCAGTAAAAAAATCACGGTAAAGAAAGAAAGGAAACACTCTGTGCTTGCTGTTAGTCATCCATTCCTCTTTCCACAACCATATTCTCTCTACATCCACAAGCACTTTGCATATTTTAGCATGTATATGAATCTCATGATTTTTAATGGCTCTAATTGGCTCTAGCTCATTGTGCTGGAGTGTGCTTTAATCTTTTGTGTGTCGAGGTCTTGCCTCACTTGCTGAACCAAAACAAATGAATCAGTGCTTGTCTCCATTTAACTCATCCATGTTCACCCTCCTCCGCTCTTCCGTGTGAAATGTGAAAAATGGTGCGTTCAAGTTGGCAGGAGTGGAAGTAATGAATTTCCCACTCACCTGTCACAGTAAGAGTGTTTAGTTTATTCCACGGTTTTACATCTCTACTGTCAAGAATTTTGCACTTCCTGAAGTACATCTTGACTGACAAATTGGCAATTATCGGCGCCTGCTCAATGGAGCAGGTGGAGCAGCTGCTCCTCCCATTTTTTTAAAGCGGGGCATCAAACTTGTTTTTGCTCCCTGGATTTTTGATTCCAAACAAAAAGACAAAAGCTTACAGTGTTTATACATTCTAATGTAGGCTACAAACTGAAAAGTAATATTAAAGGTACCTGCTATATTCTTTACTCACCAACCCCTCCAGACCTTTTATTTGGTTTAGTATAACTCTACTACACCACTAGCTTGTTAGTCAAACAGACCTCCTTCAGCTGTGGAGAGAACACTAGAAAGCTGAAATCAGTCTTTAAAAGTGCAACGGTGCTATATGTTTTTCTGACTATGTACTAGAAGGAAACAAGTTTAAAGCTCTGAGTGATGTCAAGCTATTTAGGAGCGCAATATATCCACAAGTTCTTAAAAACTGGAAGTAGTCCCATCATGCTGCCTGAAGCACAACACAGGTGTGTGAGACTATATGCAGATGTTTGGGTTGAACGGACGTCCAAGCTAAAATTAAATTGGTTTTTACTATTATTTGTGCATATTGGACTATTTAGGAGCACAGGATGTCCAAGTTCATAAAAATGGCAAAATTGTCCCTTTATAATGCTCCGATTTTAACATCTACCTATAGAAGAACATGGTTGGGTGTGATATATTGTGAGCATTTTGGACTGAATTGACATCTAGGCTAAAATTGGACTAAAATTACCTAAATATGAAAGTTTTGTTAATGTCTACATTGATTTTATATGATTTTCTTTGATAACCTAATTAGGTGCCCCAGATTTCAATCGTAACCCAATAAAATTAGACAACTTTAGAGTTTGATATAAACTGACTAAGAAAAAATAACTGATGCTGAAAATAATACATAACTGGCTTTATCCATCCACTCAATTTCTGTACTCATCTAAACTTGTTAGGTATTCAGGGGAGAGGCAGGGTACACCCTAGACAGGTCACTAGTTAATCACTAAACCAACGCAGAGACACACAAGACAGACAAGCACGCACACATACTCACATCTACAGTCAGTTTATAGTTGCCAAATAACGTTAACATGCATGTTTTTGCTCTGTGGTGGGAACCTAGAGTATCCAGAG
Source organism: Kryptolebias marmoratus (assembly GCF_001649575.2). NCBI lineage: Eukaryota > Metazoa > Chordata > Actinopteri > Cyprinodontiformes > Rivulidae > Kryptolebias > Kryptolebias marmoratus. Next base: position 9,778,595 of record NC_051446.1, on the reverse strand, counting down.
AAAACAGAAAGACCTCAGACCTCAACCAAAGTTCCAACTAGAGACCTTCTTGCTGTGATGTAGCAGAGCAAACACTGTACAGTACTGTCACACTGCCTTTTCTTGCTTCAGTAGACTCCAGTTAACAAAAAGGTGAATTCAGTGATCCAGATTGGCCCATCTTTAGTCAATGATACTGTGAATCTTTACAGATGAGTAAGGGTAACAAATTATAGTGTTTTAAATTCTTATTATTACAACCATATTGATGATGTGCTCATATCTTTAAAAAATTTAGAAAACAAATCTATATGGGATGTAATAAAAAAAGAGTATTCATATGTAGGAAACTAGTGTTTTCAAGACATGAATACAACAATAGCAAATGAACTCAAAGGAAGCATTAGACTGCAGAAAGAACCCACCCTGCAGAGCTCACAATTTCACAGTCCACCGAAGTTTTAAATACCATATGTTAGCTCAGCATATACTTAGCCCTTCTTTTTAAGCTGCTTCTCTCTATGGTCCCTGGCTTTAAAAAATCTCAGATCTACCCCTGACTCTGTGTCAACTATTCTCATAAATTGCTTTACTTTATGCACATATAATTAGGATTTGATCAGATATCTGTAATATATAATGGTACACTTGTTGATCTCATTCAAAAATGTCATTAATAAAGGGCATATTTTTCCCAACAAAGCATAAACAAACTCAGAAAGACACACAGAAAGAATTCAAATAACTTGCCTGGATTTTTAATTTAGTACCTAGTATATGATAACATGATCCTAGTTTACTTATGGTCAAATTAAATATTTCTTCTTGGACTCAGGATGAGAACATTTGTACTAACACAGGTGTATAAAAGTCTGATATTATATAAGCTGTCAATTTTTTTTGTGCTGATTGGTGCATTCATGGTTGATTTTAAAAGCGTTTCTATGTAGGTGTCGGTGTGAAGCTCAGGTGTGGCTGGGGAAGTGAGACAATTAGCATGATCACACCACAACAGAGCTGCTCCTCTCAGGGGCAGAGGAATTGCCATCCTTTCTCTGTCTGCATCTAACAGACTGCACACAAGTAATGGAAAATTATGTATTTAAAAAGGTTTATTTTTAAAGAGTTTTTTTTGTAATCACAAGACACCCATATAATCATTTAATGATGTAGAAATTGTGTTTAGAGCATATAAATTCAAATCAAAAACACTGTAAAACTGAATATTTTGACAGTTATTATGGCCCTAAAGTGATAGTCCAACAATTTTGAAGAGACTGTATGATCAATTTAAATTATGGGTCTGAAAATAGTGTCTTGTACAATACACACATTTTCTTTTTTACTGTAGTCTAACTTCAGCTTCTGGTGTAAGGTGGAAGACTATTCAAGGTTTCCAGCATATTTTTCTGAGAATTATGTGAGCTAAATAAAAAATAATTCTGGTCAAATTTAATAATTTTCCCAAATCAATAAGCTATATTTATTGGGTTAAATTGTAAGATAAAAATATGTCACCAAATAAACATTGTATTGGGGTTAAATTTGAAAACACAAATACCAACATTTGAACAACTTTTAGAATGATAGTGGTAGTTTTTAGTTTTGTTCACCGCAGTTTCAACCTGGCAGACTCACCCAGGTGTCCAGCATCACTCATCGCGGATCCTCACTCCCAGCTGCCAAATCGCATCCAGGTCCAGGATATAAGGCTCCCCGTCCTCGGCTCCTCCTGCTCGCCAGCCAAGTCTCGTCCCACCGCCTCCCCAAACTCCACCCTCGCTTTCTTATGCTCCTCTGGACTCCCCTTCCTCGTCCTCCACGCCACCACCAGGTCCAGGTCCCGGGGGAAGACTACCCTAATCTCTCACCCTACTTCGATCATTCAAGCTCTAGCCAATAAAGACCTCTAGCCAATAAAACACTCTAATTGTCTTTATCTCTCTGTGTGAGTCTCTCCAGGTTGAAATGTTATTTGACAATCTGTTTAAAATCTTACAGCAATGAGTATGACTATATTGATATATAAATGTTGCCTTTGTCTGATTTTTCTATTTGGGACCTGATTAAGAAAAGAATCAGTGAACAGACAGAGCTTCTAACTGAAGTTTAAGTAAAACTGAATCATCACCTGCTTGGAAGCAGCAGGTAATGAGTTCAATCTCTGTTACCATGGTGATCTAACCAGGCTCAAAGAAATCCTACAAACTCAGACTTTCAGCTCATAATTTCAGCTTAACTTTTAAACCTCACTTTGTAGTCCAGCCCTCTGGTAATCCACTGACCAGCCATCAGGCTCTCATGACACCTGAACTTCTTTTTGATAGAAGTCTGACATACCTTCCATTGATTTAAAAGTCACGTTTCGACCGTCTTATATCTCTGTGAGCAAGAAAGGTATTATTGTAGCCACAATACTGAACTGTAATCAAAATCCAAAGCAGGGTAGATAATTTAAGAGTTTTTCTACCAGCTGCTTTGTGGTTTGTTCAACATGTTTTGTTGTTGAACAAGTGGAGCACTGTGGGATGGGCTGCACTTCAATGACCCTAATGAACCACTGACAACAGCTTTAACATTTCTTTTAGTCTTGGTTCTCCTTACCCTTTTTATACAGTTTATATAATAGAAAACATCAGCATTTTGTCAGCTTAGAGCAGGGGTGTCAAACCCAGTGACGCAAGGGGGGAAAATTTTGGTCCTATCCAAGGGCCAATCACGATCAATATTTCTTAAAAATTACATAAATTAACCTTGGTTTTAGATGTATTATGTCAAATTATTCATATAGAAATATCAATTACCTTTTCCCAGTTACAGATTATACAGAATTTAGAGCAAACAAACTTTAATGAACACAGACAAATAGATCATACTTCAAAAAGCACATCATTATCAGTCATTTCTTACGCCTCACTCAGCTTTTAAATTAATTTTTTAACATTAAAACTGATTTTTTTTTTAAAAAGCCATCAACAAAAACCTGATCATACAGAAATTACAACTATATATTGTTGGCTTCTAAGTCACTGTCAAGAGAAAACTTCACTTATTAGGCTCAGTTTTTTTTTAAGCAAAATAAGAATCAGAGACTCGATCTGTCCCGGACTAGAGGGCCGGACCTAATAAAATCTAAACGTTATCTTCGGGGCCGGAAGAAATGTTACAGAGAGCCAGATCTGGCCCGCGGGCCTTGAGTTTAACACGTGTGGCTTAGAGGATTACAAAAGTAAGCCCGAAATTAAAATTTGGCTTTATAGAGGAGAGTGGATGCATGTTGGAACTTTGGGCACTAGCTGCACTGGCACTCTTCAGAATTTCTTAAAAAGTTTTCTAGTCATTAAATTAGCCTTTGTTTGGCCTGGTTCTCATTTCTTCAGAGAGAACAATAATTCATCTGCCATCACCTCTGTGCTGAAATGAATGGTCAGGGAGTGAGGCCTTGAAAAATGGCTTGATGCCAACACAGCCAGCACCAACCTGATGACCTAAAGGCCAACAGGATGTGATCTGTGCCAAATGCATGGTCATGCTTTGCAATTTGAGTTATTTCTTGTGTGGCAGGAAATGGGGCAGAGTGATGGGTCACGTGATTCAACTGTGAGATTTGTCTTCATATGATGGAAAATGATAACCTGGAAGGAGAGCTGTGTTTCTCAGAATAACCTTTACGCTCACATGGGCAGAAACGGAAGAAACGGTGCAGAGATTAAGTATCTCTATGTATCTTTATGCAAATCCAACTGAGTAAAACACAGAGCTCTAACTAGTTATTTCTGTTCTAAGAACACATTTTCAAAATTGATGAGCACAATTTTTGAGGTCATTCCCGCTGGAAAAATACTCAGCAAGTGTGCGGTCCCCCAAAAAACTGTCTGTTCTTTTTTAATTGCTGCTTCCCGCTAAGCTTCCAGACAGTCGAACACCAAATTTGACGAAGGCTGTGAAAAGAAGAGAGGAAGTGATTTATGAAATGGTAAGAGGAAAAGAAGAGAAGGTGGATGGACAGGAAAGAATAAGGTGAGGATTAACTGCATGGACACATTGTCAAAATAGCTTCCTTTCATGGAACTGCTGCCCACTGCAGTTTCCCCCTCAATCTCTCATAAGCATCGCCTCCAGTGTCAAGAACACTGCAATGCCCCTCTATATCATATGTTCTACATCTATTATTAATCTGTTCAGTTGTACCTTTGTTTAATAGAAATAGCCATGGCTTTGTTTCCAATGCAGACCTTTCAAAACGCACAGAAAGAAACCATCAAATTCTGACACATTATCTCCATCTCAGATGCTGCTCTTCTATCATAAATTAATAACTACTCTTACAACTCTGCATACTTGATGCCAAATCTGTTCAAGTACATGCACTATGCACTATGCACTATGCACGGTTGGTTCTTGGTTCAGTATTAGTAGATACACTGCTGGATAGAGGTATTATTCATAAGCTTTGCTGATGTCCACATCAAAGATGTTCAACTGTTGAAATCTGAACTTTTCTTACACATCAATCCACCTGTGATGACTTTTAAAATATTTGGGCCTTCAGAACTGGCAAGAACATCTAACACTAACTTACAACAAAACATTAGATTTCTTGGTGCACAACTGAAAACATAGGTTCAACATAAAACGTTTCAAATAGTTGAATAACTGCCTCAAGCAGAGGGGTTCAGGTATTTGATCAACAGATCAAGGCCTTGTCCTCAGTCATAAGGGTATTGATTCAATCTAATATGGTAAAAACAGAGCTGAGCTGAAAGGCAAAGCTCTCGATTTACTGGTTCATCCAGGTACCAACTTTCACCTGTGGTCACAAGATATGAAACACGAACAAAAGAACCAGATAAGCAGCTGAAATGAGCTTGCTTCATATGGTGGCCAATTACGCCTTTAAGATAAGGCAAGGAGCTCTATCATTTGGGGCGAAATTGGAGTAGAGTTGCTGCTCCGCCTTAGAAAAGAGACAGTTGAGATAGTTGGGCGTCTGATCTGCATGCCTCCTGGGCACCTCCCTCTGAAGGTTTTCCAGGTATGTCCCACTGGGCAGAAACCCCAGAACTCACTGGAGGGATTATATAACTTCTTTGGCCTTTGGATATGTATGAGGAGCTGGAGAGTGTTGCTGAAGAGACATATGTCTGGGTTTTCTTCCTAGACCTGTTGCTTCTGTGACCCAATCACAGAAAAGCAGAAGAAAACTTCTTCTTCTCCCTTATAGACATAGGTAGTTAGATTTAACATACAAGAAAGTAACTGAAACAGTTCAGACTTGTATGGAAGGGGATCAGTTTTACTAATCAACCTTGTCAGGTTTCTGCCAATATATAAGCCAAATATTACAAAAAAGCACAAGTGGTTGATTTAACAAGTGACAGTAATGCTTTCTGCCAGTTTAACACAAAGCTTTGCATTTGCAAAAGCAGCTTTATTCTCCCTCTTGGTCGGAGTAGCAAACCCTGATCTGTCTGTCTTTTTTTTAAATGTTATAGTATTTTCTAATAAAAATAGCTTACACCAGACAGAAATATTGATGTCAGACATTTGTCTTTGCCACTAGTGTAGGGTTTTCTACTCTGTCTAAAGTTAAATGTGCTCATTATGTCAAAGGAGTTGCTGCTTAGTACTAAATATTTGACCATGTAGTCAAGAAAATATTGGGTTTTACACAAAAAAAACCCACTATGTGAGCCTACAGAGCGGTGACAGGGAGATGGATTTAGCCATTTGTATTGACTAATAGTATTGACCAAGCTAACTACAGCTGTCAACCTCCATGAAGGAACACACTACAGTTATTTTAGCACCAACTTTCAATCACTTGTGCTGCAAGTGCAAAGACAGGTTTTTTGTAAAAAAAAAGAAAAAAACAAAGAAAAAAGTGTGCTTTTGTCTGTATTTATCTTTGTTTCATGTGACAGTAGTCCTAGTAATCCTAATCCTATAATTTTTTGAAGAATTTTATTTTTAATTCAAGGAGTTTTCTCAGTTCAAGATTAAAAGATCCCATGTTTTTAACTGAAGTGAATTGTTCAGTTTATGCAAGCTGAGCTCAAATATGAATCACTCTTCCTCCCCTCCCTGCTAAGGGTTGTGCCACAGTCATACTTGTGAAGGGTCCCTTTAATACAGCTTCAGTTGTCGAGTAGCAGTGGCAATATTGGACATCATCTGTACTGTCTAGTTAGATGGATAGAACATGCTCAGTATACTAACTGTAAACATTTTTTTGCTCCACCTCAGCTTCAAGTAACATTATATGATTATATGGATTATGTTCTATTCATGTATGATAGAGCAGAAGCTATCCAACTGGGTTTTGAAAAGTTTATACAAAGGATGAACATCAGGTCCACTGTGGCCATAGGATTTTACCATCCTGAGGTACTCTCTCTTAATAACTGAAATGGACCTGAATGGGTAGTTCAGAGCTGTTAAGAGTGTTTGTTGGACTGGTCCACAAACAAGATGTTTTGATCACCTGCATGAAGGTGTGAACTGGAGTGAAACTGTCTGGGGCTTAGATTCACAGTTGCATTTTTTGTGCTGGGAAGATGAAACCTGAGACCTCCTCTGTTTAAATTTGTCTTATCTATCTTCTCTGTCCAAAACATGTTCATTAGAAGTTCATTTCCAACCTTGGGAATAATTTGAAAAAGGTCCATTTAAGAATCAAATCTGGTCATTAGCACAATATGCTCCATCAATGGATAATGACAATGACTTCTGTAAATAAATGACAAAAGCAAGTGAGTGGAACATGAGATGCAGTGGTAAATTTTGTTTGGACTCCTAATATCTAGCATTGTGAGATATACCTCTGGCCTGGGGACAATCACAATCCAGTTGCCACACTATCTTTGGCCTCCATTGAGTCACAAAAGCATTATTACTTATCTGACCACAGCCTGCAGGCTTTTCAACCCAACTATCTGCCTTTTTGCGTGGGTAGCTTTCATCGATACAGTCCCAGGCTGAGGCCCTCACTGGTGCCGCCAACTTGCAAACTCCCACTCTAATAAACAAGGTGTAAATACCCTTCAAGAACTACGTAGTGGACCAAAGCAGAACAGTGAGTAAGTAAAATGATTTGTGGGTGGTGTAGTTGATGTTATATTTGCATGCATGGCTTTATTGATAGAATGAACAGTGCAAAGGAAAGAATTCATTACTGTGGTGCACGAATCATGTACAGAGCTTCATTTCAAGCCTCAGTAACTAAAGACAGATATTTGTCTTTTAAAAAACTCATTACAAATGCTCTTGGATTATCTGTTAATTGTGCGTACTACCATGCTAATATCGTAAATCACAAAGGCACATGTTTTTGTTGTTGTTTTTCCATATCATTAAGCATTTTAGAAAAAAATTGAGTCATTACTGAGCATTGACATCTTGTTTATGGAGGAGTCTGCACTTACCTGGCTTCTGTAAGAAGAGAGCTGTTATTATGGTGTTCAGCTCCCCTTTATGTGTGGATGTCGACATACAGTGACCTCAGGTGTGCAGTTAATGCACTCAGAAACCTGTTAGCTCAGGTGGCGCAATACAAAAGGTGGCAAACGTCTTAGTCTTTAGCGTTGAGGTGAAAATAATCAGCTAAAGGATAAAGGAGGGTCCATTAAAAAGGAGGGAAGTGATGTAAAACAGGGAAAGGGGAAGCAGTGATGTGTGTTGCAGTGGTTAATGTCTAATTGGAAATTATCTTAATTATCCTCAGTCTCTTGAGACGCTTTGGACCTGTTGTAAACAGCAGCACAGGGACTTGTCATGTGTTCCCTTCACTTCATCTTCTCCCCATTTAAATGCTTGCCTTGTTTCTTTTTCTTCATTGGTGCAAATCTTTTCCTTCCAGCATTTCATTCTACTCTTTCCTCTGTATAGGACAGACTTGTCACCCTTTTCTTCATCCTATCTTTATTAAGAGACATAGTGACCGTGTGAGTGAGCGTGTCAAGCAGATAGAGGAAGCATTTGATTGATGTTGACAAGCAGTGACAACGTCAACCAGTTCGACCTGGAGTCCACTCTCATGGCCTCCAGCTAGTTTGAATGATTCAACAAAAACTTCTACATATTGAGTGTTAAATATCACTCTGACTCATTTCTTCAATGTCTGTTTTTTATATTAGTTAGGTGAAGAACATGGTCATTTTTGCCACCTACAAGTTTACCTCAACCCTGAAGAACACCGTCATCGGTTAAAGATTTTTACATTTATTTTTAAATGAAAAAGCCAATATTAGCAGTATGTTGAATGGGAACATTTCTGAAGAAATATTACAGCTACTGCCAAAAATCTGGGTCTCTCACTCCCTGACAACACTCTTAATAAGACATGCAGACAAGGCAACACAGGTAAAGAGTCATGCTGAAAAAAACTACAAGTCATACAGAAAAAAAAAATTCTTAAACTGTAAGTGTTAGGAGCAAGTGGACGCCAAAGACATAAATGGTATGTTTCCACAGTCTTTTTTGTAGTAGATACAAGTTAAAAAGAACTACCAGTTTTGAGGAGAAAATTGTCGAGCTCAGATAGAGAGAGAAGTCAATGAGAGTTTGAATGTGTGCACTCTGCACTGTTTAGAGAATTTGACAGAAAATCATAGGTCAAAGAAAAAAATGACTGTGTTGATATATAATTCTAAAACGAGTTGAGTTTGGAAAAATTTTGGAAGGTTTAGACAGCTCAAAAGTTAAACTGTGTGACATCACACTGTAGTATCTCCAAAAATTATAAAACATAAACTGGAATTGTGTAAAAAACATAAAAAAGGGTTATAAAAATTGTTTAGTCATATAAATTCCAACTTTCTGTGTCCAATTTCATTTTTGATTGATGTTTCTACTGTGAAGTATGTATGAGCTATTGAGCTCTAAAAAAGCTGGGTTTACTCACTCATTTCACAAAAAAAAACCCAGAAAATCCAGAAATTATAGCACGTTTGAGCCACATGTTTTGATGTATTTGTTGTATGGATATTTCTCACCAATTCAGTAACTCTGAATTAGCTCCCTTGATTAGCCATTTGCAAACACTGTTAAAGTGGTCCTTATTAATGCCGACTGTTTTCACTATATTCATTACACCTAAAGACAACTTTACAAAGTCATTATGAAATGTCCAGGCATTAGACACTCGTGAAATTCTCTTAAATAAAGAATAGAGAAAAGGTCTTTAATTAAATCCAGATCTGATAAAGATTTTTAATGTTTTTACCCCAGTCACAATCATCTTAACCAGTTCTAAGTTTGTGATGTAACAACAATGCTCTTGATAAATGGTGTCCTGTGGGAATGTATTATGGAGGAATGTGTGGGCAAACATGCAGGAATGTCCCTGATATTGCTGTAAACAATTTTGTTTTGCAGATCTTCATGGCTGTTTGGCCAAGGAATTAGACAGATGTGTCCTACAGAATAATCCAAATATTTAACAAAAAATTGTAAAAAATTGTAATTTTCTTACAGCAAGTTGCAGCTTGGAGATAGCTGATTTTCAAAGCATGTTCTTTTCAAAAGAACTTTCAAAATTAAACATCATATATATTGCATTTTCTTGAGCTTTATCTTTTAACTATGGATATTCTAACATATTTTTAAAAAGATATACATGCTGGCTGGTTTATAGATGCAAAGAGGTATAAGTGTATTCAAAAACAAAGAAAGCATATATTCTCATTTCCTGGATTGTTTTTCTTCAGTCAAAATGTTGTACTGTCACTGTTTTATGCACTACTTTTCACACAATCTGCCTCAGTTTTCGCTCTATGGGACATTTGATTGTCATACTTTCCATCTTTCTTGCATTAGCATTATGGCCCTGACCATATGACGAGACTGATGCTGTTTGCCAGGTCCGTAGCTGGATTTTGTAAACGTGTGTGTCTATGCGTGCATGTCAGTATCAATGTGTTCTATTGCTGTAGTTTGATTGCCCATATTTGTGGCTTTATAGATGATCTCAGCATTGCGTGCTTTGTGGGCTTGTGTTAGTGTTGTGTTTGTGCGAGTGTGTATGTTTGTGGGTGGGTGTTTGGCATGAGGCAGGTTCGGGGGCCGGCGTGTTGTGGTGTAGCATGGCCTTCCTCCAAAGCCCTCTGGCTGTTGAACTTTTATGGAGAGTCAAATGCAGCACAGACCTTACAGTCTACCCAGTGCACACACACGCACACACACATACACAACAACAGCAGCCCAGGCTTCATTAGAAGTGCCACCGGTAGCCAAGCCTGCAGCCTGACACTTCAAAGAGCTTTTTCTTTTTTTCCTCTTAGTCCTTGCTCCTTACCTTGTGCTCATTTTCTGTTTTTTTTTTCTCTCATTTTTTTTCTTTGCTCATTTTGCTTTTAATTCACCCAGTGAAACCTGAGCAAAAATGCTTAAAATGTGCTTTGTATAATCTTTTAAAGAACCTCTTCCTTTTGTCTACTCACCTTGGCACACTTGTTAAGTTTTTGAAAGCTTGTAGTTTGCTCATTTGAGGATTGCAGAAGATGCAGTAGTCAGCTCTGATTCAGAGCTCTTTTAACAAGGTCACCTGAAGAAGTGGCATTATAAGTTTATTTATACAGAAAAATAGACACCATTGCACTTACAATCAAATCCTCATATTTTCATCATCTTCTTCTAGATCATCACTGAGTCATCAGGCAGCATCTTAATTTCAGGTTTATGAAACAATTTTTTTTAGCTCAGTATCTATAAAACTGACTGTATTATAGCCATTTTTGAGTTTTCTAAGGTCGGTTGGCTGTGACAAACATCTTGAAATGGGTTGCCGCTAAAAGTTAATTTGTTGTAGAGATAGAGCTTGTATTATTTACTGAAAGTTTCAATAAAATCTGTTAAGTGGTTCATCAGATATTTTGCTCCAAAGAGTTAAATACAAATTTCTAAACAAAGATCTTGCGCAATTTGTTAGTGCTCAGAATACAGCCCTTCTTCCACGGGCTCAACTTGGCCCTACTCTATTTTATCTGATGAGGGTTCAGAGGCTGATCATACCCGCTACGACCTACCTGCGAGCCACACGGAGCCAATGGTATCACATCAGCAGACTGCAGGCCACTGCTTGGCCAGGGAGCCATTTCATAAAATGAGTCATGGCATCCACTTCTTCAAAACCACCATTTTCTACAGCCCACCATCTTGCTTTAATCCAATGCTTTTGTAACGCCAGCTTTGTAAGTCTTGTCTGTCTTGCTTTAAACTTGTCTATGGCTAACCACAGACCGAACATCAGGCATAGCATGAGCTTGATGTCCTCTATTGTTGGGTGTCACCAAAAAATAACATCAGAGGAGTGTTGAGCAGCCTTGCTATGACGATCCTGCCCGGCACTTATGCCCCTTTTCCACTGGCTCTACTACAGAAGCCCTGCTCTACTCGGCCCTTTACAGTGCCAGTGGGGGACAGACGGCATAAACGTTGCAGGGTAAGCTAACGCTGTTGTTTATATTCCTACCGTTCGCTCTTTATGTTTGTATCTGCCCACACCAACGACCAATGAGTGAACAGAAGCTAACCTTGCGTCACCCACGAAAGCAGAGCCTCGAAAAAATGCTGGTGAAAACGCTCGCAAAGCAAGCTGAGTAGAGTGGAGCCGGGACCTTTAGAGCTGGTGGAAAAGGGGCATTGGTTGTATGGAAAAATCACCAACACTACGTAGAATCGAATTAGGGCGAGGTGGGTTTAGCTACACTCGACAATCAAAAAACAGCATATGTGGTGGAGATCAGACTCAGCTACTACTACACCTAAATTTAAGTCAAAATCTGTAAAGGTATAGACATTTTTGTTTTGCATTTTAATGTTAGTTAGTTGTTACAGCCATCTTGAATCGAGTTGACTGCAAAAGTTAATTTTTTGTATACACGAAGATTACCCTCTGCAAGATTAATTAAAATTTGTGCAGCGGTTCAAGAGATTTTTGGTGATAAACAGACACACAAACACAAGTGCACACACACAGATATCACTACAAAACATTATCACCCACCTTTTGCTTTTTGGTAGCAAGCAATAAAGATTCTTTAGTCTACATCCATCAGCAAGTATTTAAGTGCCACACTGTTCAATTCACATCATTCAATCTCACTACAGCCACTTTCTACTGTGACAATCAAAAACATACAAGCTTTTTAGGACCTCCTTTTGTTCTAATCAGTACATATTTGAAAATGGTATGTAGATTATTTTTTTCATCTTCTACATAAATCTTGTAGCTGACAGCAGTTCTTAAACAGCACTAGGGATAGTTTCAGCAGATGATAAAACAGACTGAACAACTATAAGAGGAGTGCAGCAGATGGCTGGAATCACTGTTGTTTAGCACAGGCCAAGTATCACAATATCCTTCACTTCGCACAACAACACAGGGAATGAGTTTTCTCATCCTGTCTTCCTCTAATAATCTCTGTTTTGGCTCTTCCAAACTTAAAACTTTTTCCAACAGAGCACAGAGAATGAGGTGGTTATTGCCTGACTATCTGTCTCTGGGCAGACTTGCTTGGGCGCAAATCCCAGATATTGATTGTCGCGCGGATTGTTCTCAAACAAAAACAGCCCCTCAGATGAGAGCTGCAGGCTTATGTGATGTTCTAAGTACTAATATGTGTTCAGAAACTTCTACCTACCTGGAGCATGTCGACTAGTACACAAGTTGTGAAAGTTATGATTCATAAATTACACGGGGCATTTTCAATGGATTTTGCACTGCGATGAATCACAGTTGTGCGTGATTGCGAACTTGGCAGGACAAAGTCAGCAGTGACGTACCGCTCTGGTGCTGAAGTTTATTTTGCAAATGTTTTTATCAGCAGGACTCAAACTTATTAGAAGAATGTGTCAGTGAAATTAAATCTTTCACTCGGGTTTTTTGCGCTTGTTGATGCTGGTTTAATTTTCAGCCAGTTGCCATGTGGTCTCCAGTTGTGTGCTTTCCCTCGCAGCTCCCAGACCAAAGGAAAAAAAAAATCTCTGCTGAGCTTTGACATAGGGAGACCCCAAATGATTATGTGTGTGTGTGTAGGTGCATCTAATAGGGGTAATCCAGGTACAGGCTTTAACTTTGTATTTCCCTGTACGGGAGGATGCATTCAGCTATTTCTTTCACCTGCCACCACTGCATTTGTGTGTGTTCATTTGTCTGTTGTTTTAGCAAAATACCTCATGAACCACTGGATGGATTTTAATGAAACTCAGAAAGTAGTCATTGGATGTACATCGAAAGTGGATTAACTTTTGGAATCAACCCTATTCAAGATAACCCCTATGGTTAAGGGACTTAATCAAACAGAACTAACCCAGACAATTTGATAGATAGTAAGCAAAAATTTGTTGTGACTAACTGATCATGTGAGATCTGTTTTTCAAACTATGCCTTTAACTATTGGAGTCAGCTCCCTCTGTCTGTTAGCAAAGTATCTCATAAACAACTGAACAGATTTTATTGAAACTTTTTGATAATTCTACAGCTGGTTAGCTTTTAAAGTCACCCCAATCTAAGGTGGCCACTACAGCCAGCTAAACTTAGGGAACACAAAAATAAAAGTAACTCAGACAATTTGACAGATAGTGAGCTTTGGTGTGGTAATAGCTGAGAGGTATACGGTGATCTTAGCTTAATAGAAGTTAGACGAAAAAAGCATTTTTAAAGGAATACTAGGCCTGTAATCCTTATAGCTTTTACTGCTTTTTACCTGGTGCTTCCACTTCTCATGGCCATAACTTTTTTTTTTTTTTTGCTCTCACAACCGCACACTTTGTGGTACTACCACTTAGGCTATTGTGCAAAATATGCACTTGAACGCCTGTGTTGATGTGAGTAGGAGAGGGAGGAGAAAAAGGCTTCCAATTAGCTCAACTTTGAAACTTTGGGCTCAATCCCTCCCCTTCTTTTTAAGAACGTTCCCCCTTGCTGCCCCCAGCTAGGCATGTGTGTATATATACAGTGTGTGTGTGTGTGTGTATGTGTGTCATAAGCTTGAGGGTCTGGCACTAAGATGGCCAATTAAAATCAGTGCCGGCAGCAAAGGACCAATGAGAGCAGGGCGCCAATGCACTTCCCCACCGTTAACGTGGTAACGCAAACCAGATGCGTTTAGGCTTTGTGTGTGTGTTTTTTGTAAATGCCTCTTTGCTGATACACACTTTTTGCCTGGGCTTGTAACAAACGCCTCTACCTTTTTGGAAAAAGAGTTGCTGAGCTTGCAGTTTTATTTCTGTGAAATTATCCAATGAGTATTTAAAAAAAANGGGGGGGGTTGGGGGCAGATAACAGCATGTGGTAAAGATGGAGAAGTATCCCCTGTTAACACTTCTCGAAAAACACAACAGCCTCTCATCAGCATGTATCTAAAAACGAAAAATCCAAAACACTCAACTGAGAGCAATGTTTTTTTTTTCCAAAAATTACTTTTTGCATTTACTGTCTAATAAGCATCATCTTGCTTTCATCCAGAATTATGATGGCTTTGAAGACGAAGATTATTCAAACTCACAGCTCTTTCTTTTGAGCTTTCAAGAGTCTGTATTTTCTCTTTTCATAGTCAGATCCCTTTGATGCCCGAGTGTGAATAGAAGCCCTACTTTTTAAACCAAAGAAAGTTTTATTGCATGTTTCCACATGGGCTACATACTGTGCGGTGCTTTTCAAAAGTACTCACCTCATTTGACACTTTTTCCCATTTTGTTGCCTTTCAACTTGGTATTAAAATGGATTTCTTCAGGGTTCTTTGTCAACTGAACAAAACAACATGCCAACTACTTTAAGGGTGCAAGACACTTTTATCTGTGGAACTAACAAAAAAGGAAAAAGGTTAGCATGCCTAAGTATTCACACACAGGTTCAATAGTTTGTTGATGTTCATTATTGCAGAAGTATAAATGTCTTGAAATATGTCTCCTTAGGTTATGTCCATTTCTCAAGGCAATCTTGTCCTAGGTCCATCAAGCTTGATGGGTTCAACTGGTATTCAACAATGAGTCACACTACACTTTCTGAATCAGACTGAAGTCTAGGCTTTGACTAAGTCGCTACAAGACAATAAAATTACTGCTTAAGTCAGCACTGGACTCTTTAGGAGGGCGCTTGTAGTTTTCATGCTGAAAGGTAAACCTAAATCCTAATCCTAATTTTCTGGAAGACTGAAACAGGTCTTTGTCAAGAAGAAGACATGTCCATCAGGACCATTCATCAATTCTTGAATTCTGACAATTTTTCCAAGATCTTCTTATGAAAAATCTTCCCAAACCATCATGCTTCTGCCACTGTACTTCACCGTGGGCAATGTTGGGTCTACACCATGCATGGTTTTTGTTGTTCATCACTCATATCAGAAATCACATGCTTAGAAAGGCTCCTACTACCTTGTCTTTCCTTTAATTTTTTTTTTGCCTGACCTGTCTGCTGTGAGCCATGTAAAGTGGCCCTATAAACAGATACTAATATCCTTTTGCAGACTGACAACCTTGCACATTCAAGCCACCTCAGATCAAGCTTAACATTAAACTAAGATGCATGTATTTTGCCAGAAAAACAGATCAACTGGAGAAAATTTGAACAATATTTTTTTACACAATAAGGCCTCAACTGGCAAGTATTTTCTTTCTAAAGGGAAACAAGAAGTCAACATACATATAAAGCCCATGCAGTTATACTGTCAAGACTGTTCTTTCCACCATGATGGATGGCAGTTTGTAATGTAATTTATACAGCTATGTTCATTTATCATAGCAATAGCAGACAAATTTGGTTGTGTAGATATTCTCAGGCAAAGGCTAAGGCAAGGCCATTGAACCACATAAGAGACCGTGTTCCAAAGTTTGAGCTCGGACTGTGAGTCACCGGCACACTGGACTTCACATCAAACCTTGTTGTCAAACCTCATCATGCCTTAAAAACAGGATGCTGGGATAAGGTGGTGTGATTAGTGGGTAGCCAGGCCCAGAAGAAATTTAGATTTAGGTAGGGACAAAAATAGACCATTCATTGTTAAATGGGAGATGGAGCAAGTTACCTGGGCGAAGGGAGACCCCAAGAGAGCTAGATATGGGTAGCTGTGAATCTAAGACCCTGCCAGAAACTTTCTTACTGATCTAAAGACCTCACTAAACCATTCAGTTAGAAGCAATGCACCAAGTGGATCCCTATTCTGGGTTGTGTTTTTTTTTCTTCTGTTTTGTTTTTTTACATTTGGTTTGTACCACTGAAAAATCATGCAGCCTGTTGCCAAGCATGAGACAACTAGTTTTATGACTTGAGGGGAAAATTTCTCACTTTTAACAGAAATCACACAACATCACAATAAATGAAAGGAAATAAATTTTTGTTCAAAACAGACACACTCCAGGAAGACTGCAAACTGAGACAGCACAGATGTTAAAATATTAAAAGTTGTTTGTTTAGGTTTAATTTCACATCTCATTTTAAAAAAAATCTCATCATAAAAAAATCTGCTATCAGCTTTGTGTAATTTTTGTCATCATTTATGTTAAAAAAAACCCACTCTGTTGAACCACTGCTGTGAATATATTGGACGCCTGGAGAATCTATTTGACTTTCCCCTACAGACTTATAGTTTGAACCAAGATAGAGTCTGGAGATGCTTTCAGCACTCGGGTACTTTGGGGATGATTAAACACTCACTCACACACCGACACACACACAGAGAGCAGCTCTATACTGTATGATGGATCTCAGCATCCCACTGGGCATATAAAGTTGAGATAAGCTGGATCAATTTTTCCAAGTGTTTGTGTGTGTTTGCTCTCTTTTTTCTTCTTGGCTCTATAACAGTTTGGGTAAAGCTCAGAAAAAACTAAGTTGTTTCTGATTGCGTCATTAGAAATAGTCGTTTTATTTTTTTTCTTTCCACAAGTAAGGGCAGAGTTCCTTTAAATCACTAAAAGACAGGAGTGAAAGAGAAACAACTTCAACGTGTTAACCGAGACACCTCATTAAGAAGGTTCGACTGGTTTTACCAGGTTTGCTTCTGTGATCAATGGGTCAGAATTTATAGACAGAGGCTGCAGTCAAAGGTGAAACCAGGGATTGAAGGATGCATGAAAACAAGCAGCAGCCCTCCTGAGATAGCTGAGAGAACTTGTGCTGAGACGATGATGCAAGGAGAGATGGACAGAATGAGACAGGCGTTGAAAAGGAGGGAGAGGGATGGATGGAGACAAAGATAGAAAGTGACAGTCAGACAAAGGGGTGGAAGGACTTCAGACTTGGTCGTCTGTCTGTGGTTGCTCATGATGAATACGAGATGGCGACAAGTACTTATGACCTGTGAAGGAGGGAAAATTGCATTCATGTGCAGTATTTTTTCATTTGAAGCAGATTCTTTGTCAGAGTTTCCTTGGTTTTCTTTCAGTTTTCTTCTACCAAAGGAAAGGCTTTAAATTTGCATCACATCTTTGTTTTCCTGGTTTCCTGTTTTCAGTCTACCCATGAAACGGTAGCCATTTGTTTGTTATGTTACAATCAATTAGACACTGATCTGTGTGTCATATAATTCCATCAAACTATTGACTTGGAACGAAAATTCTGCCATGTGTTTGTGAGCGCACCACGTCAAAAATTCTGTCACTGGAATACAAATAGGTAGATTTTAAAATTAAGCCTGTATTTTCCCTTTTTTTCCCCAGTGAATATGCACATGCATTATTTTTTGTATCTGCATAAATTATGTGTACCCATGGTGATGATGGACATTTTTTATGACATATTGAAGGTTATGATAGAGCATAATGTTATAAAATTGTGTTAACAGGAGAATTTGCAACTTACTTTTACACATACGGCACATGTTTTTAAGTCGGTAACATGCTAATTTTAAGCAAGTGAATCTAGCTAGCTAAGTTTGATAAGTTACCTTGTTAGTTTGACATGCTTTCAAAGAAAATGAATCAGGAAATTTACTGTTTTGAAACTATAAAATATATAGGGTACATTGTTTTTAACTCATTTTACTCTTTTAACCTCATAGAACATTTCATTAGTTTGACTACTTTCTGACTGAAGCATCTTTTTGGTGCTGCCTCATTTGATTGGCAGTTGTTTTTGGCCACCTTCTTTTTTCAAATTGTGGAAATTTTGAAGTATAAACCTACTAAATATCAAATTAAAACAACAGCCTGTCATGTCTGTCTGTACTCGTTTAAAGCAGAATCCATCACAGAGTGGATAACACGAACATTGGCAGCAACAAAGACAACAGCAGGACCTTTTGTAAATGGATATGTTTACCAAATGTACTAAAATGTCTCCTGTTAGAAAATTTAACTTGTCAGTAAAAGGGAAACATTTGATACACATGCATTTAGGAAGAATAATATGCTATATTAGTAGAATGTAGCATGTGATGGTTTTGAATTTCAAAGATCTATGTGTCATTGGTGTTTTGAGGGTCACTCTCATTCACAATGACACAGAATACCTTCTGCTCGGGGACGTCTCAAGGTGCAACCACACCATGCTTTCCAGGCATAAAAAGAAAAGTTGTTATAAAAGATGATTATTAGACACCAACCCAAAAGATGTAATATATTTCTGCCAATCCTTCCAGCTCGGTTTCCATGTGCCTGAATCATAAAGCTGTAAGTTTTATGGTATTCTTTTGCTGATAATCATTTATCTTGTGCATACATGGTAGCAGGGTTTGTCATGTTTCTGTCCACTAAACAAAAATGTATAGTTTGTCTGGCTGCAGCATCTGTCAACAGTACTCTGCCTTCGATTGGCCAGTACTCATTGCTCCTTTTGATGGTTTGGTAAGTTTCCTCGGTCATCTTGAGAAAAACAAAACAAAAAAAAAAATTCCCTCCATCCACTCTCTCTACCCCATGTGAACACAGTAACACTGCCAAACTAAATTGATTTCAAGATAAATGGGTGAATGATCTTCTATTGTCAGATCTAAAAAAAAGAAAAGTAAAATAATAATGTTCCTTAAAATAATTTTGCACAAAATACTAAATAAGATAATTTAAGTGGCCTCTCTACCCTTCATTGTGAGATAGAGGGGTGGTGGTTTGTTTTGGGCTTGTTTTGTAGACCTGGTTGCTTGTTCCTCTTGCGAGATCAGACAACAGTGTTTTGTCCTGGTTCTGTTGCCGTCGAACATCGATCACTTGTAGAAATGGTTAATAATAGTAGAGAGGAAACTATAAAAGGCATTGAAAAAAAACAGTTTTGGGAGAATCCTTAACCAATTTAAAAATGTTCTTTCTCCATAATTTGATATGTTGTTAATGTGGACATTCTCACTACTTAGTCTCACTACTATTTGTTTTAGTAAATCACCTCTACAACTGAGAAAGAGGGTGAAAAGAAGGTAGATGGAATGTGGAATAAAGTAAAATGAAGTCCCAAAGGAGAAAAAGTGGACTGGCTGTTTGACAAGAAACCTGGCTCCAATGCAAATGGGAATTGATTGGTGCTGCCAATGCATCAGGAGATACTTAACTCTGACAGAAGGAGTGTGAATGAGTTTATGTGTATGATGCTGTATGTGTAGGGACAAATGCCCAAGTGTTTTTTGTAGCTTATGGTCAATACACCATTTCTACCCTTATCTTTATCTGCCACTATATGAGGAACAGCTAATCATGCTTGTGTCAGTGCTGCTAGATTTTTGTCAAATTTACTTACTCACACTTACACACCATTCTTTAGTTTTTAGTTTCCTTCTATACTAAAAACTGCAAAAAACTGATACAAATATGATGGCGAGGAAGCAAAAATTAGCTCTTTCGCCTTTCCTAATGTCACAAAAGATCCGTGCAGGATCTATAGCTAACTTTTGCAGACGTTTCTTCGTTTTAGACCAAGGTATTATAATACTGTTTCATGAAGGCCATTTGGGAAAATATTAATGAAATAATTAATCAGATAACTGGATGTAAACATCTACCTAATAAATTAATTTGCTGTTATAAAATAATAAGAATAAAAAAATGAATTTAAAAAGTGTTTGCAGTTTTTAAGAAAACATTTGTGAAAAAAATAAGTGGAAAAAAAAGCCATTGCCCAAAGTTTAAATTAACCAAAGCATAGCTTTTATTTTTGTTGAATCTCTTCTGAAGATGAAAGTCACCCTGTCAGTCAAACCATGTCCTCCCAGCAATTCTTTTGCTTTAAAGAGAACTTTCAAAGGTTACAAAATGTCCTTCAGTTTTCATTTGGAGACACATCACTCATTTAGAGCTCCTTTAATGTCATTTGTTGTGTGATTCCAGTGAATTACTTGCAATCAAGCCGTGTTACTGATGCTAATCTAAAACAACTTAAACAGGTTAGCTGAGCTGCTGAGGGGACTCCATTTATGAACTGAGTCAAGGAGCAATTCAAGTAAGCCAAGGGGAGACCAGAAACTTGATTTAAATGTTTATGTTGCTCAACTGCAGTACCTATTTGCCAGCATGAGATCACCATATTACCATTTAATCTTGCATATGTCCAAACTTAGTGTACATCTAATGCTAAAAAGTTTCTTTTCAGTTCTGTTGTAGATCAGCTTCTGTGTTTGGGATCATTGTCCTGTTAGATCATGACCCAGTTTGGTCCAAGCTTCAGCTGTCAGAGAGATGGTCTCACATTTGACTCTAGAATATTGTGGTCTACAAAGGAGGAAAGACTGCAAGGTGCTCAGGTCCTGCTTCTGCAAAATATTCAAATCATCAGCCCTCCACTACCGTTATTGTCAGTCGGTGTTTGTGCTGATATGCTGTCTTTGCTTTTTGAGTAAAAGCCTCCATTTTAGTCTCATCTGTCCAAAAGACAATATTCCAGAAGTCTTGTGATTCGCTCAGATTCATATTGCAAACCTAAGTCGTGCTGCTCTGATCTCTTTAGAGAGAAGAGGCTTTCTTCTGCAGCTCTTTCAAATAATCCACACTTGTTCAGTTTTTTTAGACTGTTCTGTCATTAATCATTAACCTGATAATTGAAGCAAGTAGAGTTGGAGATAGAACGCATGGGTTTAATTTTTGCAATTTCTCTGAGCATTACATGTTCCGATTGAGGTGCATTTAATGGGACATCCACTCCTGGGAAGATTAGCAGCTGTCTTAGATGTTTTTTTACCTGTGAAATGTATAATGATGGACTCCAAATTGTTTGGAAATTTCATATTACCTCTTTCCAGAGTTATGGGTTTTGCTTCTCTAAGGTCATCGCTGATGTGTTTCCTCCTTGGCACAGTGTTAACACACACCTGTATGTGCTAGAGAAGCAAACTGCCAACTCTAGCTTTTATGGAGACTCACAGTGATGATGATCAGTTTATCAGGTGCATTTGATTAGCAGCACCTGGCTGATACTTTCCCTCCTAAATCCTATAGAAGCAGCAAGGAAGGACTGAGGTTTTCACATACAGCTTCATTTTTCATTATTAAAATTACATGATGTCATTTCTTATGTGTTTTTGTACACTTCAGGTTAAATTTGAAGGAATTTTAGAACTTGGTAAAGACCAGATCTTTTGTTATGTCTTGATACATAAAACCATAGGATTAAAATAGAACGAACTTTCGTTATGTTTCGTTTGAGAAATGTATTGGAGAAACAGACAACAACAAACAACAAAACACATTTTTTTTTCTTTTCAAGGGTAAGTATTAATCTATTTCTTTGCAAAGAAACCCCTGTTTACCTGACAATCGTTTCTTGCTGACTGCACCATGTCTCAGTATGGGCTACCAGCTACTGTCTATTACACATTCCTTTTCATATTGAGGTATTTAATTTCAGAAAAAAAATAGCCCTACAACATTCCTCCTCTTATGTGTAATGGCACATCTTCAAAGAAATCAACACCATATTTGCATGATCCAGCATGACACTACAGTTATCAGTTTTTTGCATCATATTAATGACTAACAGCCCACCACTGGTATTTACTCAATACCCATTAGCGCTGACTGTTAGCTTATGTCTCTAATTAGCATTCCCCACCTGGCTCTTATTCTGTTATGAGGGCTTACTCATCCATTAGCTGCTACGCTAGCAAATGTATCTGTAATGGTCATCTAACCTTGCTGACTTCCACATTTCGTTCCATGGATATTAGCAGCATCGCTAATGATGCCTCACACAAGCCTGGAGACCCTGTTCCGTGGCTGTTTTTAATTAATCCTGGTCTCAGGCCAAACATCTCAAATAGAATCCAGTATTCTCTTTCTTTTTGGACAGGAGGTTGAGGAGAGCAAGAACAAAAACGGCATTTACTCCAGGTGTTCCACATCAACATTACCTCTGATGGTGGTCAGAACTATTTTAGGCCACATTAGCTCATGTCAGTCGGATCAAACCAGCGCAAATCAAATTTCAAACAGGTGGTAGGCACTTGAGTTAATAAAGCACATGAAGAAAATAGATATGTGGTGCAAAACTGCTAAAACAAAGTTGTTGCAGTGTTTTAAATGATGCAAGTGTCACTGGAGCAAGGATTTGCTTGTTTTGGCATAAAAATATGATTTGTATGAAAAAATACAAGAAAGTCTTTCAGACAACAACACCAGAGAGATTCTGAAATGGGGTACAGAGTTGTGACCTCTTCATAATAAAATGCAATGACATGTCTCATATGATCCACTGTCCATTTATTGTGCATATTTTGGCTATTCCAAAAAAATCAGGGACACTTTAATACACAGTATTTGTTAGTGATCCACTGCAGATCTGTAGTCTAACTCTACCATAAAGTTACCTCTCAGGCTCTTTATGCTCTTTTTTGCTGTTTTCTTTTTCTTTCAGTGTGAAAGGAAACATTGTTTGTGCCTTGAGCACCTGGGAAGTCATCAGCCATGTCACACAGCTCAGCTCTGGCAGCCTACAGAGCTGACTGATCCTCATGGTTCCAGTGCTTTTTAACTGAAAAGACACATATACTGTTTCTTATGATGTCTTAGTAGCTCTTTTTATCCATTGATTTTTGTTTTTGTCACCACATTTTATTTAATCATTGAATACATCATTGCTTTAAGTGTATTACAACCTTAATTCAGCTTGTCTTCTTGCATGGTTACAGCAGTAACAGCAAGTGTATTTTGATACAAACATGGTGGTTATAAGAGTGTTTGGTAATCAAAGTTATCCTATGTTCTGATTTAGTGTAAAAAAAAGGGTGAATGGCAATAAATGACAATAATTTATAAGAACCCACTGGTCTAGACCAACATACTATTGGATTGACTGCATTTATGTTTATATGCATTTATAGTGTTTTTCTAGTTGTGTTGACCACTCAAAGCACTTCTACACCACAAATCATATCTACCCATTCATCCATATGTGGATACAGCACTCCCTATTTTATTCAGTCTCATAGGCTACTCAGTATAGACACAGTGAAATACCAATAAATGCATTGGTGAAAAAGTGCGCTCAGTGGCTTCTTCTCTCTAAAAAGATGGTAGGGCACGAAATACTTCACCCTTTTCTGATGACTTCTAATATGTCAAAAAATAAACAGGAACCCACACAAAAGTATGTCTGTGTGTGTCAGAATCAGAAATTGGGGAGAACAGGGCTATGACAGAGTGAGTGGACATGTGTACTCTTAACATGCTCAGCATTGGCAACCTCACATTAAGAATTGAACATTCCACCATCTCAACACAATCGCAGATCACTCTAATAGGGCATCAGAGAGGCAGTCATATGAAACAGACACATCAACAGCTACTCATCCACCTACTGTTGGAAGAAGATAGAGAAAAATGAGAGCAAATTTTAAAGCTTTCTGAAAAAAAAAAACATTCTCCATCACCGCACCTTAGAAAGGCAACTATTATTTATAACTGCATAACTCAATAACAGACTGATCAGTGTGACTCACTACAGCGTCCAGCTCTGGGTCACTTTGTACTTTTGGCACGTCATGTCTCCGCGTTACCATTTCATATATATCTACAGCTGTCACAGATAAATAAAAAAATGCTTGGGTTCACTGAAACCAATGTTAAACGACTTAACATTAAATCATTAAATCATGCAGAACCTGAATCAGCTGTTTTTTGATTGATAACACAATCAGTGTGTTGAGTTGTGGCTGTCTGTGGCATTACAAGAAGAGGTTAATCTTTCTAAATGTGAAAAAGCTCCTCTTGGACTCTGAGATTCTCGTAGGTGTCATGAAGTTTTTTAGCAACTAAGGCATCATTTCCAAGCCCAGATTCACAGAGTTGTCCAGATTCAGCCCAACCGCTGACCACTGTTTTATAACTGTCTTGGATTGAGGTTGCAGTTGATATAACATCCCTTCCCCAGCCCCCCAAAAGCAGACATGGAAAACCGAAGAGGTT
This sequence comes from Kryptolebias marmoratus, assembly GCF_001649575.2. NCBI lineage: Eukaryota > Metazoa > Chordata > Actinopteri > Cyprinodontiformes > Rivulidae > Kryptolebias > Kryptolebias marmoratus. Next base: position 9,754,298 of record NC_051446.1, on the reverse strand, counting down.
TTGTTTAGCAGGCAAACCATTAACCACGTCTTTTTAATAACTACACAATGTTTTTTTTTATGGCTGGTGCTTTATTTTAAGTTTCTTCTACAGGTTGAGAGTTTCAAAGTGACATAGGTAACAGACTTCCTGCTTTGTCTCAGTACTTGGCCCTGTGTCGCTATTGCTTTGGCTAAATATCTGAGAAACTGATCAGATAACCACCCAGTTTTTGAAATATGCCAATAGTGCCCCACTCCCCACAAATGTGTGCCTTTAACAGAGAATATGTATACCCATGTTGAGCATGTGCATTTGTATTTTTCTAAACACAATACCCACTGGTTTGGGGTTGGCCCTGAATTCACTCTACATAGAAACAATTGAAGCATAGAAGCAGAGACTAAATATGTGAATTAAACTGGTAGTGACACAGTGACATTAGATGGGGCACTGCCCCAACACCACAGAGTGTGCTGTACATGTGGCAAAAATGGAAAAAAATCTTCAAATGCATATTGAATGATAGGTACAAAAACAACAAAAGAATGAGATAATAATTCAATTCTCAAAATCTTCAAAATCGCATTGCAGTTTCTCAAATAGATTGATTTCTAAAATGTGCCTGAAACTCTCTGCTGTCTGACCATTTTTTATTCTTCACTTTTTGTTCAAAAAACCAACATAGCATTTACACAGACCTAATTAATCTGTAAGTTTTTAATGGATTTCTTCTCCTTTCTTTTGCCCTGGAATGATCTATGTGCTTCTAAAAGATATGCTTTTACCAATTTTGGCTTTAGGTTTATGTTGGTGATGTGCACTGAATACACTACAATTTGTCCAAGAGAGAATGGGCCGCAGTTATGCATCAGTATGCTTCAAGTGTAAGTACTTTGATTAAAATGGAGTATCTATTATTATGATAGATCACTTCATGTGGATAATATTAACCAGCCTCAAGGCTTTCGATTGTGAAATACAGACCATAAAATAATAATAAAATAAAGAACCAATAAGTCTTAAGTAATAAATTGCAAAATCTGAGATGTAAAAGGTATTAAAATGAAAAAATACAACCTCAGTTGAACAGCAGAGCATGACACATGATTAGTCAAATTCCATAAACCATGTAGTAGAAACTACTCACAAGTTGGTCAATTTGTGAAACCACCTTTACTACCATATTGGAAGTAATTGTGTTGTTTGGTCATGTAATAGTATAGGGTACTGGTCAGTTAATAATTCTACCAAACCATACACCCACCTTGTACCCAGCAGTTGACATTTTGTACACGTCAATTCTCATTTTCTAATTTGCGGTTTGTGTTTTGTGCTAATCAGGTGCAAAGTGCAAACTGTTTTGCACCCATGATTTAAACCATTAACATCTTTCACCTATACACTTACAATGTTCACAACCCTGCATGCATTTATGCACATATCATTATAGGCACCAGCTCTCCTTGATCATTTTATTTCATAGTCAACATTATAATTTATTGTTTACCATAATCACAAGGTGTTTATGTTTGAAAAAAAAATATGATAAATAAACACTTGGTAAAAACAGTATTTTTCATTTACATTAAGGGATGTGTAAAAGTTCAGTCCCAATGTGTAAAATATGCATGTGCCAGGTGATACATGGAAATAATTGTAGTGATGTGTATTATATTTCATTAATACATTTTGTTTTTCTTTGCTGACAGCTGAACAAGGATTTATCCTCCTGTAGCAAAATTCAATATCTGTTATACCAATTTTTGTGTTAATTATTAAAGTCAATTAATTGTACATGTACATCTAATAATTACTTTCTGAGAGTTTCAGTATAATTCATCCAATGATTCATAAGATATTTTGCCAACAGACAGACATGGTTGACTTCAACAGTTAATGCCAAAGTTTAAAGCAAAGATTTTGACACAATGTGTAGCTTGTGTTTAAGGTGATGCTCAGTTACTACCACACCAAATTTTAGCTCAATATCTACAAAGTGCACAGAGTTATAGCCATTTGTGTGCATCTTAGAGTCATTTGGCTGTGGCGGTCATTTTGAGTTAAGGTGAATCTAAAATCTTTATACAGTGGAACATAAAATATTATTACCTGCCTGTACCCTTCACCCACGGGGGATAACGTGTTAAGTCATTGGTTATACTATGTAAATAAAAAAATACAACCTGTAGAAAGTGTCCATTTTTCAGCAAGGTCATGTTTTCAGGATTCCATTTTATTTTTTCCTATTGCTTAGATTTCCCCTGTTAATGATTCTTTGCTTGTCCTTTTTCTTCCGTGTTTTTTTGTTCAACACCTCTTGTTTTTCCTATTGCTTTCCGGTGTTCCCTCATTCTGGGGACTTGCAGATGGCTGCTTCCTGCTGCATTGCTCTTTGAAGGCTGCACATGGATTACATGTTTGTGTATGTGACAGTCTAAGTGGGAGTGTTGCTGAGCTGGCTGAAAGTACAGACAAATCCTACATTGCTTCCAGCATTTCTGATCTTTTTCTCATGTAAGCAGATGCATTATAGAGATTTTTCTTAACTAACTGGGAGAGATGTCACCATTTAAGTAAAAGCCTATAACCCATCGTTTTGCAACCCGTATTATTATTAAATTTTATCCACGGAAAAAACAGCCTTCACAATTAGATTAAGAGAGAAAATGGCCAATCAAAGCTCTTGGCGCTTCTTTAAAGGCAAGCCATTGGTCAAACATCCAATTTTCAGACACAATATTCCTTCTGCATCTCTGCATGTGTGTGTTTGTGTAATCACAGCCATATGTGCACACATTCCTGTACTGTACATAACATCAACACACTCAGAGCTCACGATGCCCAAGCAAAGAGATGCCAAATCCATTGCCACAGAAACCGGATCCCGGCCAACAAGAAGGAGCTCCCTTCTACCGAGTGTAAACATTTTCCTTTGTTGCTATGGAGAGCCGGACAGTGTTTGCATGCCATGTACTTGTTCTGAATTTTTGCTCCCCTTTGCGTGTATGACCTTAGCTGTGTTGCCTGAGGATGCGTGAGAGCGTGAGCCGGAGAAGGTCTGGGGGGCGGGGGGTGGGGGTTGCTAACACATTTATACCAGAAATTTATAGCACTCACAGTGTGATGGAGTTTTAGGTGGAGAAACTCTCCACCAGACTCCACATGTTCTTGACTATGAAGGTTGTGGCTCAGATCTTTGTCTTGTTTGAGGGTTCTGGGGGTGGGGTTATTTAGGGTTGATGTTTAATAACTGTTTGTTCTTGTTTGGCTTTTGCAACATATTTGAACTTTATAACAAAGACTTTACAGCTACAGTAAGGCAACAACTGTGTAGCCTGAAGATATATATTTTCTGTTGCAAACTCTTCTAAGGGATTGCATTTTTCTTTTTCTTCTTTTCCTTCTCTCCCGGCTGGCTGAGTCTAACAAAAACAACACAGACCTGGGATTTTTAAAGTTTTAAGTCATCCAACACTTAATATCCACAAGACATTCTTTGAGATTGGCAAAGCCTCTAGAGTCTCTGAGGTTTATGCACTTTTTCTCTCTGCCACACACCTCCTTTGCCTACCATGTGCTCCCTACTTGAGAAGCTGCTGGAGCCTATAGCCATGGCTTATTTGCTTTATATAATAGGCTGCTCAATGCCAGAGAACTGGCTTGGCTGGGAGGAGAAACCAGAGAAGAGTGGAGTCAAGGGAGGATGACACAGCATTGCTTTTCTCTGTCAGGACTGCTGTTTTGGTCTTGGGTTTTCTCAGGTCTCTGATTGTTTTTGTCAGCAGGGAGACACGAGTTCGAGCCAGGCAAAGACTGAAGGATGTTTTGAGAACCAGAGAGATCTTGGAGCACATCAGACATCACACCATCTTAACAGTTCCACTTATTGACTAAAAGCCCACCACGTTTATACCAGAGTTGTAAACTAAGATCATCTTATAATGAAAAGGGTGGTGGTGGTGGTGGTGGTGGTGGTGTGGAACAAAGACACCAGAAATGAAAAGCATGGAAAAATGCGCAGGTCTTAGGTTTAACCCACAGAGGCGTCCGGTGAGTTCAAGCGTTTGGGAAAAGCAAAGCAGCAGCTAACACCAGACTTGGCATCCTGCTAAATGCAAGGCTGAGCTCATTAAGACTGGCCCAACATCACACATACATGAATACACACACACACACACACACACACACACCAATCTGTCAGCTTTTTTTCACATTAAACAAGCAGAAACTGAAAAAAGCAGGAGGACGGAGACAATACAGGGAGAAAAACTGAGAAATGAAAAAANGGGGGGGGGGTTATTGTAATCCATAGAGGGGCCCAGAAGAAAATATTTGGGAACCACTGCTCTAGAGGAAGAGCCTTTGGTTAGCCAGAGTGTTGTTCACGGGTGGTGGTAGGATAGTGTGGGAGACAGATAAATGATGAACGGGCCTTGTTTGCAGTAATGAGGTCAATGCTCTGGTCGGTCGTGGCGAAGAAGGAGCTGAGCTGAAAGTCAAACCTCTTGTTTTACTGGTCTATCTATGTTACAACCCTCACCCTTGGCCATGATCGTGACCAAAAAAATGAGATCCTGGATTGAAGTGGCTGTAAAGAGCTTATTTCAGAGGGTGGCTGGGCCCAGTCTAAGACACAAGGTGATGATATCTGTCATCCAAGGATAGTTTGGAGTAATGTTTTATATGACCTTATCAGTTACATTGTTGTACAAGAAACTTGTTCCACTCTTGCTTCTAATGTTGCTAAAATTGGTTGAGTTTAGAGGTTCTTTTATGTAAAGCTCTCTTAAGGTCCCATCACAGCATCTCAGTCAGGCTGAACCTAGTCTGTTTTGAGACCATTACAACAACTTGAATATTTTCTCTTACAGCCATTCTTGTACAGATTTGCTGTGGTGTTTGGGATCATTGTCCTGTTGTATGACTCTGTTCCCTTTGTGACTTGACCACGGAACGAGATAGATAGATGACTAGTTGGATGTGAGCCCAAATCAAAGTGAAAGAGTTGTTTTCTCTAAGTTGGTATTGACTTAAGCTGTCCAACTATATAATCTTAAACAAAGAAAAAAAATGTGATTGTTTACGTTTCATTTTAATTTCCCCATGTATATAGTGGAAACATCTTGTGACATAGGTCTGTGAGTCAGTACTCTAGGTCAGTCCATTGGATATACAGTGGTAAGTGATAGAAAAAACAGTCTTTTTTAAAAAGCTTTTAAAAATCTAATAAATAATGACATATATAGGTATACATGTGTTGGCATTCCTAAACACATAAACTAAATTTAATAGCCCTCTCAACATTTCAAATGTATTTTAGTAAGGAAACCTCTCTAGTGTCTGCCCCACAACCCCCTTCTCCTCTCCAGTATCTGCAGTCAGAAAAATGTCTCCTCGTGATTCACCAACCAATCAACCTGTATATCTTGCAGGCACATCACTGCCAGAGAAGCCAGGAAGAAATGCTGCCTTTCCATGATTCAGGACAGAACATTCAAATATGCTTTCATTTCTTCCTTCTACCGAAGATGTCAAAAAAAAAAAGACAGCCAGAACAGGCTGTTCTGGGCTCCTTTTTTTTTTTTTTTTAAGTGTTCAAAGGCACACACTGTTGTTAGTATAAAGGTGTGAGAATGACTTCAAGCTTGTCATGAAATTCCCATTTTTAGGATCAATGTCACTGTCTTTGTTGGATTTGTTGAAGAAAAACATCCTCATGATTACATCCATTGGAAAATAAAAACATTTTGTAATGACACATAAAGACATGACTTCCCCATTCACAACGTGCTGAATTTTTTTTATTAAATGCAATTTTTGATGAGGAAAACAATGAAGAGGGGTCCATTTTGCATACCATCATTATGTGTCCTAAAAACCACAATAATAACAGAGCTCTTTTCTACATTTTTTTCTGCATCTATCTTGCTTTATCCCGATGCTATCACTCTCAGAAATTAATTTTGTACTGAATTGCTTACTATGTGAGGGGAAAACATAAAAGGTACCCTACCAAAAAACTCCAAGACAATCTTTAGCCAAGCAAAGAATGTTCTCTATCTTTTTTTTGAGGTAATTAATGTGGTTGCTGTTGCCACCTCGTGGCACGGTATGGGTAATTGAATTTTTGTTTGAAATGTAGACAGAGATTTTTGGTAAGCAGAGACAAAAATAATTGTTTGAAAATGATAAGGAGTAGTGTAGATGAGGCCTTGAAGCAGGAAACGTTTTGTAATGACAAATAAAAATAAAGATATAAGGCACCATCCATTTTTAAATGGTGACTTTTGGTTGCATTTGCACCTGCCGTCTACACTCAAACTGATTTTTGGTGAGAAAATCAAGCATTTTTAATGCTTTCCCAAAAAGAGATTTTGAGAAACTTTGTTTTTTGTGTATGAACTCCAAATACAGAACCTTTCATCAACTATGATATGCATTGTGTTATTTGTGTCCTAAAACCCACAATAACAATGAAGCTGTTTTTGCTATTTTTCTTGCATCTGTTTTGCTTTATCTTGATGCTGTCTTTGTTAAACATTGATCACGTGCTGAAATGGTTAAGAACTAAGAGAAAACTGTAAAGAAAAAGAGAAAAACAAAATTGGAAGAATCTTTAGCCAATATAAGCATGTAATGAAGGAATTAGTTTAATAATCTGCCCCGAAATGGAGGAATGGCTCTTAAATATCAATTCAACCTTTAAGCATTTCCATATAATTTTATAATCTTTTTCTTGTGTCCATGGTATCGTCACATGCTGTTAAAAATGTTTTCCCACTTTTAGCACTGATTGCTAATGAGTTTTTCTCCGTGCTTGAGATATTGGCCTGTATCTGCACAAATCAACATTTTGTTTATAAAACATTTGGTGTCTCTAACTCATGTTTGTGTGTTCATGCAGACTACAGTAGCGTGCCTCTAGTAAATTCCCCACTATTAGCCTAAATTCGGTTCCGGGTACAGATTAGCTGCCCTGATTAGGCTAACCTCTTTTTAATCATGCTGATTCTGGCACTGCACCTCAATTTTCTCATATTTCCGTTTCCCCCATTTGTCTGTTTTTCCACTTGAGCTTTTGACTTCCACTACTCCATTTTTCTTTCAATTTTCTTTTCTTGTATGCCTTTTTACCTCTTATTAGGCTGTGAAAGCTGAACAAGATATGTTTTGCTCTTTCAAACCAACCAGGATCAAAGGTCAATTAGTTTGTTGGTGCATTTGAATTGAATTCTTAATGCACGTGTATACCTGTGCATGTTTTTGTGTGTGTTTGTGTATTCTGTGCTAATTCTGAATGGAAGAAGAGCTCTCAGTATCTTGAACAATGAATAATATAACAGTGATGGCAGCCTTATGAGTGTTTGAAAGAGATAGAGGGAATGAGGGGGCGAATAAGTCATTGCTTAATTAATGAGAAGCTATAAGGAATTGAAATACAGCCCGACCTCTGCCCTCACTTAACATATTTGCTTTTCCACCTATCACTCACACTGCCCTACAGCCAGCCGATTGGGTATTGAGATTTAAGAGAATGTACTTTAGCCTTTGACAGTTTGTTCCACATTTTTTAGGGATTGCTTACTTTGACCATTTGCGTTAGCTTTCTCGGATTGGAAATGGAGAAAATTATGCGGCAGAGGATTAAATCTATGCATGGCTTTCAGATCAATTATTCATCTTTCATCTCTGTTGTGCTTCCTCGTGTTTTTGCCTGTTTAAGTTGATCTTCTTTCTCTTTTCTTTTTTATGGTCCACTACTGAAAAGCAAAAAAAGCAAGGCGGTCAGTATTGCTTTTGCCGATGTGTGCATGTGTGCAAGTATATGTATGCTAGTAAAATATCTCACGAATCACTGGATGAATCCTAATAAAGCTGGCAGAAGATAATCAGGTAATACTAAGGTAATAATAAGGTAATACTTGGAATCAACATTAATCGATGTAGCTTCCACAGCCAGGTGACCTTAAAAAACAGAAAGTGACTCACTCAGTGAGTATTGAGCTAAAATTTGGTGTGATAGTAGCTGAAACTGATCTCCAACATATACTTTTAGCACAAAGGGATTATGTAAGGTCTCTGTTCCTTAGCAAAATAGCTCATGGACAACTAGATGACTTATAAAGAAACTTTCAGGAAATAATCACTTAATGTAACTATTCAACTGATTAACTTTTGCAGCTAACCCAATTCAAGATGGCCCCCACACTAAAAAAGGGCTATAATTCTGACAATTTTACAGGTATTGAGCTAAAATTTGGTGTGGTTGTAACTCAGAGTCATTCACAACACATACTCAGAGTGCTATTGTTTATGCAAGATGTTTGCTTAAAAGTTTAGCAATAACTGCTGGAGACAACCCTGTTTGTCTGCGAGCAAAATATCTCATAAACTACTGGATCGATTTTAATAAAACTTTCAGAATGTTATTACTGGTTAGACATCAACAATTCATTTAGGAGTCAATCTAATTCAAGACAGCCACCACAGATAATCAACATTAGCCAACACAAAAATGGCTATGACTCTGTCAGTTTTACAGGTATTGAGTTAAAATCTAATAGGGTAGTAGCTGAGAGTCATTCACAGCACATACTTTAAACATGACAACTTGAATGAGATTGCACATAATGATATTTTAAGTATTGCAACCTTAAAATTGCAACACAGCTACAATGGAAACCTACTTCTGAACATTAGATGAACTGTCCAAAACTGAGGCCTGATGTGCCTTTGCAGGGCCTTTAATTTCTATCTACTTTTTCTACCACTTAACCCTACTTTTTTAGCATTTCATGTCTTCCAACTAACTAAACAAACTGAGATGTGACGTGTGGGTGTGTGCTTTCTGAAAACTTACTCACACAGTGGCATAATTCCTGTTGGGGTTCATCCTGTCTTCAAAAATCTAATACTGCTTTCTGTATATGTGATTTCTGTTCCCCTAAGCTAACACTTACACTCAAAAACACACAGACTATCCAGCACCTGTACACACTAACACACACACACACACACACACACACACACACACACACACACACACAGACACACTAGCTTGTGTGCACATACAGAACAACCAGTACACCTCTGTCAATTAGCATGACAGATTCAGCGCTGTATCCTGTCTGACAGACACACATCTGCTAATTCAGAGTCCTGAGGGAACTTCCTGGCCACAGGTGTTTCTGTGTGTTTTCAGTTGTAGCTATGTTTGCTTCCAACCTAATGTGCATGTCCACAGTTCTCTGTCTGTGCCTCTGTGAAATGAAGCCTTAGTTCCCCAAAAGTTTGGCCATTGTGTAAAATGTAAATCAAAACAGAATGCAATGGTTTGCGAATCCCATAAACCCATATTTTATTCACTATTGAAAATAGTAAACATATCAAATTTTTAAACTAATATATTGTAAATGCTTGGGGGGAAAATAAGGTAATTTTGAATTTTATGGCAGCAATACATGTCAAAAAACAGGACAGGGGCAAGAAAAGGTTGTAAAACTAAGTGGTATGAATAAGAAACAGCTGGAGGAGCATTTTACAACTAATTAGGTTAATTGGCAGCAGGTCAGTAGGAGGACTGAGTATAAAAAGAACATTTTAGAGAGGCTGACTCACTCTAAAGTCAAGACAGGCAGAGGTTCACTGGCCTGCACAAAACTGTGTCTAAAAATAATTGAATGCTGGTGTAGATGCTTTTTTTTTTGACAAATGATTGATCAGTTTCAGAATTATGTTCCTCAATGGAACATTGGGAGAACTTTGAATAGTCTATCAACTACAGTTCATAAAATCATTGGAAGATTTCACGAATCTGGAGAAATTGTTGAGCTCATAGGTCAAGCCTGACAGTCAATAATGCCTGAGATCTTCGGGCTTTCAGACAGAACTGCATTAAAAACAGTTCAGTTCAGGGACCTTTCCTCAAATTACTGTGTGTAAACACAGTTGACTGTGCCATCCATAAATGCTGGTTAAAGCTCTATTGCAAAAAAAAAAAGCCATATGTGAACACTATTCAGAAATGCTGTTGACTTTTCTAGGCCAAAGCTAATTTGAAATGAACTGAGGCAAAGTGGAAAACTGTTTTGTGGTCAGAAAAATTGAAACTGTAATTTATTTTTGAAAACCATGGATGCCATTTCCTCAGTACTAAAGGGAAGAGGGACTATCCTACTTTAATCTGCTCACACTTCAAAAGCCTGCCTCTCTAATGGTGTAAGGGTGCATTAGGGCCTATGGCATGGGGAACTTACACATCTGTAAAAGCACCATCAGTGCAGAAATGTATATACAGGTTGTAAAACACATGTTCCCATCTAAATGCTGTCTCTTTCAGGGAAAGCCTTGCATATTTCAGCAAGCCAGTCCTAAACCTCATACTGCGTCCATTGCAACAGCATGGCTTCAAAGTAGAAGAGTTTGACTGCTGAACTGGCCTGTCTGCTGTCCAGACCTCTCACCAAAAACCATAAGAAAACCAACAAAGACAATCCAGGACTGTTGAACAGCTAGATTCCTACATCAGACAAGAATGGGACAACATTCTCCTCCAAAAACTCAAACAGCTGGTCTCCCCAGTTCCTAGATGTTTACATACTATTGTTAAAAAAGGAGCAGATGCTTCGCAGTTGTTACAGTTTGTCCATTTTGGTTCATTTGGATGAAAATATGATTATATCTGGAAGCCTCCCTTATTGTGGTTGGATGGAGCCACTTTTTAAAATAAGATTAGATTTTTTGACTGATACTGATCTGGCCGTGACCCAGTCACTGGTCTTGGCTGATCAAGCAGAAAAAAAAATTGAATTGTGGCCATAGGTCAGCTTGTTAGTTAGTACAGTTTGAGAAAATGTGTTGACTGAGTTTGCCCTGTATTTTACCCCCCACCTATTTTATTTTTACTTTGTTTTTACTTTTTGCCATACTTGCTTAAAAAAACATTTTGTGTTCCCTTTAACTGTTCCAAATAGTTGTCTGTATTGTATTGGGCTTTGGGTTGTCTGCATTGTATTGGGTTTGTGCATATGCTATACTTGTCTCTTCTGTGCTGCTCTTTTAATTAGCTGGAAATTTGTGGAAGCGCATCACTTAACTAAGTGGCTTTCACCTTGTGTTAAGTCGCACTAGTGAATGCAATAACATAATTCCTCTCCATCAGCTTCAATATGTGAACAGTAAAGAAGTTTATTTACCACTTTGGACAACTATTAGACAGGGTAACACGGACAAACAATACAAGAAGCAATGAAGAGGTTATACCTATATAAAGCTGCTGATTTGGTTGTCTCAGATCACTGCTAAGCAGTGCTTAAAGTGGGCTGGTACTCTCCAATATGCAGTACCAGCACTTCAAAATGTTTGTCTATAGCGTAACGCCACTTCTCATAAACCTACTGGTACTTAGCCTCAGGGTCCCTAACTGTATGGGCGATTCATATAAACTACATTACCCACAGGACATGGTTAAAAACAGGAAGGCATAACTTGCTCTACACTTCTCCTGATTGGGTCAAATATATGAGATCAGGTGACGCATAACTCATGAGGAATGATGATTGGGTTAAATTGAGCACAAGTTGCCAATCAGAGGCACAGCTGGGTGAGGGCTGGGAATATGATCCTTGGTACTGATGACTGTAACATATACAGCCTGTAAAACATAGAGGAGGATGGTTACTGTAAGTTAATAGTAAATATCTCCTTTTACTGACCCTCTCAGTTTTTGAGATGCATACGAAAAGAGAAACTGGTACTTTTATTTCCCTTTTCTGCTAGGCAAAATGCAATATAGAATCAGTTTCCTTTTGACTCCAGCAGTTTTACACTACTTGATTCCTTTGTTCTCTCCCCACCCCCACAAACTCACTCTATAGACCATATATTTAAAATATATATGAAAGTGCTATAATATTTTTTAATGTGGTGATTGTCACAAATGTAAAGGCTAGTGCCAGTGGCTTACTGGGGTCTCCATGGTCACCATAGTACTATGTTTGTCATTCCCTGACAGCACTCTTAATAAGACACTGTCACTGTGCAAAAACTGTAAGTCATATCAGAAAAAAAAATCCCAAACCCTAAGTTGCAGAAGTGTCTGGTTGTCACATGTCATTTTTTTTTTTTGCATCTGAAGTGTTTTACGTAGAAGATCTCACAAGTAAAAGAGTGCCTTTACTTCCAGTTTTCAAGAGAAAATTCCATTGCTCAGATACAATGAAAGTCAATGAGAGTTTGGATGTGCACACTCTGCATTCTGAAGGGATGTGTGAGAAACCCATAACCCCTATGGCAGTGAATAACCCATTGGAGAAAAAAAAAACGATGAAAATGTCTTCATTTTTACCTGCAAGTTGTATAACAAAATTTGCAAAATGTTTTGTACAGTATGGACAGCTCTAAAGTTGAACACTTTAAGTTGAACATTATATATTAAGGTTTCTATATTCATACAACATTAACTGCATTTGTGTAAATAAATGACCAAACAAACAATCAACATGAATCAAAAAAGTTTTTTATCGGATGCTGCCATGTTATATTGTTGAAGCTAAGAGTGTGCACTGTGGATGTAAGGCTGTACCCAGGAAACAGTAGTACCACAAACATTTCCTGCAAACTCATTAACAGGATGTCACTTTGTCAGTCACACTGTAACATGACACTTTTTAAATCTTCAAATAACTAACTGAAACTACGTGAATCAACAAAAACTCAACTCAAAATAAAATCTGAAGTTTACAGAATAGCAATGAGTGTTTCAATCCCCATGCATTGTTGCGCTTTATTACATTTCTTGTGATTTAACAAAAAGTTACAGTGTACATTAATTGGTGCTGTGGTAGATCAATGGGCAGTGCCATGGTCACATAATCCTGAGGCTGGAGGTTGGAGCCCAAATTGCATCAAGAAGAGCATCCAGTGAAAAAACAATTGCTAAAATCTTTTGTGCAAAGTTTGCTTCCTATGGTGACCCCTGAAGAAGGGAGTAGCCGAAAGCAAAACAACAACAGTGTATATTAATCAGCACATTAGTTTAGTGTGAGTCTACCTGAGCTGCATAGCACATTTTCACAGGGAGTTTTTTTTCCTGAATGAGCACATGTACATTATGAAGCCATCATGCAAAAAATTTGCATTTTTAAAGCTTAAGCAACAGTTCTTGTGTCAGTCTGAGATGCACTGTAGTACAGTAGAGTCTTCACATCTGCCTCCCCACTGACTGGAGTGAAATTTCTCAAAATTGCATCATCAATCCTGCTCCTACCTCAGTGTGAAATCCCTCCTGCAATCCCGTTTTCTGTATCTTTTCTTCACTTTATTTACACGTTGGCCTGCTGGCATTTAACAGGGTAACAGAGCATCATTTTCTGCTTCACACATGGTAGATCAGGGACTTATGACTTTCTACAGGTGTAGCATCAGTTCTGGTCTAGCTAGGCATTTTTTAAAAATCTGATTGGCCACCCACCCCTTCTTGGCTGTCAGTTTAAAATTGGGAAGGATAGTCCAAGAAAACTGGAGTCCAATCACCAGATAAAACATGTCTTGGTTGGCTTCTTTGCTCGACAATGTTGCTGTAACAAATGTCAGATTCATCATAGACTTTTAAAGTTCTGCTCAGTGCCTGCGACAACTCTGCTTCATCACCTCAGCTACAAATACTGTACCACAGCAACAGAAATGAGACTTCACAATACTTCCCAATGAAAGCCTGCGTTGCTAAGCAACTCACAGTCCGCAGTGGCAAGATACAGGGGTGTTTCCTGGCTGATGAGAGAGATGTGTGTTTTATGTGTGTGTGTGTGGGAGCTGCTGGTGCATTGAGTCCGCTAGGAAGCCTGTAGTACATTACATATATAAAAATCACGTGCAGCAATTCCCAGGCCGACTGCGTCCATATATCCACACAAGGGCATTTTGCTTGATCAAAAAAGATTTCTTCTGGCTATTGGGAAAGAAACAGGATCGTAAAGTTGGTTCTTTTCTTTCAGCGCACTCACATAAAAATTGATCTCATCGTGAAAACCCTCCCGAGAGACCCAATTGTGTCAGCACGCGGGTCGGTGTGTTGTATGCATCAATATTCATGAGCTAGGAGCTCCAACCAAAGTTGCAGGCTTTTTTTTTTTTAAATGGATAGCATCTTGGAGTGAGGGATAAATTTATCAATAATAAAAGCTGGTAAAAGTTTAATGGTGTTTGCCGTCGCCCATTTTCCCCCACGGAAAATCATTAGGTCAGTTATCTAACCGGCAACACGCACACAAACATGCACACAATTTTGCAGCCAGAGTGGTGAGTTACATTAAACATTAAACTGATACGGGTGAGACTTCAGCTGTATCCACCTAGCTTGTTCCTCCGTTTTTGCTTGAATGTCACCTTTTACATTTTGCCTGNCCACAGCTTTCTATTCCAATTGCTCTGTCTCACAATATTTTCTTCCACCTTACACCACCTTTTATTTCCCTTCTTTCTCTCACTTTCTCAACCATCTCTCCTTCCTATGCTCTTGCCTATTTTCAACCCCTTTTTCCCCCGTATGGAAAGTACTGATACAGCCGGCGTAACAATATGCCACTATTTTCCACCAACCTCCTAACTCCCCAGCTCCTGACTCAGACTACTGATAAGCCGTGTCAGCAGGCAGTTGGGATATGCAGAGTTACACCAGTAGGATTTTCCATGCAGCGAGTTTAGATGCGCCGCTCTAACACAAAGAGCCTTAGAGCATGAAGTTGTTTCTCTTAACATTTCATTTAGCAACATATTTACAAACTAGAATCCCATTTGAACTCATTATATTGATCAAACTACCTATGTTACACATTAAAAAATGTATAAGAATATGTTTGCGTTTGAGATTTTGGAACAGCTTAACCTGAGTTACTACAGTACATTAAGATCTGCATTCATCAGTGGAATGCACGTCTTTTGCAGGCACATTAGGTATTATGCATGCATTTATAGGAAAACACATCTATGTTTATGTAAATAACTGCCAGCGTTTAACCGTTTGCTGTGGTTTTTGAGTCTCTGAAGAAGAAACTAAGGAATTCACAGAATGAGGACAGGCATTTCATCCCATTCAGGCAATACATCCTCTATTTCAGACATTGTTGTTGCTGCTTGTTTTCCAAATTTAAAAACACAAGTGGAAAAGTGTTCAGTGCTTCACAAGCAGGAATTGCCAAACAGAAGTGAAAGTAATTATTTTATGGAATATTTATTGCAAGATTCCCCCCCCCCCCCCCCNGAATGCCTCCATCCCCTGACCTTGGAGATGATGATGCCATTAAAACTGGAGCATGCACATACTCCCGGCTGCTCTCAGTCAAAGCTGGAACACACACGCACACACACACACACACACTAGGTCTGCCTGATTCTAGTCCAGAATGATCCTATTTTTAAAAATTTAAGTGAAAATAAGAGTATGTGGCGATGAGTAAAGAAGCCCAAACTGTCACTTATTGATTTTGCCTGAACATGAGTTCTCCCTGATACAGTTGTTCGTATAGTGTTGAGGAGTTTCTCTGCTATTTTATCTCCTAAAACCTGGAGCTCAGTGTGCAGAAACGGTTTTCTTTCTCTCTGTCACTTTTGCATCTGCTGTGTTTGCGACAGACGGTCATATTTAGATTGTGCAGCAGGGCGGCTGTGTTCTGCAGCGTTCTGATACAAAGAGTCTAAATTGCTCACACCTGCTGAACGTGATGTGCGTCTTTGCTCCATCATATCATTGGCACAGTTTGCTTTGTGAAAATGATGCAGAGATGGAGCTGATAGCAGCTGCAAATGAAGATTTAAAAGTACAGCAGAAAAAAACTAGATGAGCAATATTTGTGAATGTGCTTATAGGTTGGTATAGATTTATATGTCTGCATTTTTTGTGATTAAACAAACATCTCATCATGAACATCCTTCTGTATGTATTATATCATATTTAAGTGCAGAATGTCGCTATGTTAAAAAAACAAAACAGAAAACACTTGGGTATTTATGCAGGAGTAAATTATATTTCTATTCCTTTTGACAAATGACACACTATGTTGGAGCTAATCATGGCTCATTTGGAAGCATTGATTGAAGTATTGTGATTCAGTTGTGTAAAGCATTTGACACAAGCAATTTTTCTTTTCTCTTGGTCTTGGATTTCCAGTTATTTAAGGGGTAACTTCACATTTTAAAACATTTTGAACGGCAACACCCTTCTGTGTGTTCTGTGGTAGGGAGATCAGGGAAGGTCTCATCGTGTGGCTTCTGACTAGAAAAAAGGATTGTGTAAGGATTAATCCGGAAAAACACAAGGATAGTCAAAGAAATTGCAAATAATTAGACTGTGTTTCCTAATAAGTATTAAAAGTTGAACCAGGAAACCCATTTGGTGCCACATCACAACAGCAACTCAGAAACTATGTAGATAATTAATCTCTATAGCTAAATAAAACTTACCTAAATGATCTTACACTGTTCCTTTTGCAATAGCAAAAGGGCGGCAGTGGCTCGGGGGGTAAGGGTTCGTCCTGTAACCGGAGGGTTGCTGGTTCAAGCTCCCCCCCTCTGTCAGTCTCAGCCGTTGTGTCCTTGGGCAAGACACTTCACCTGCCTTGCCTACTGGTGGGCAGAGGGCCCGGTGGCACCTACGTAATGGCAACCTCACTTCTATCAGCTCACCCCAGGGCAGCTGTGGCTACAATGTAGCTTACTGCCATCAGTGTATGAATGGGTGAATGATTGAAAACAAAAAGGTGGCTTGGGGTCTTTGGACTAGGTAAAGTGCTATACAAGTGCAAGGCAGATACCAAAGATTATAGTGAACTTTGCATTTTTACTCCTGATAATCTATAATAATAATAATAGATAATCTATCTATCACCCATGTGTCCTTGAAAATATCAAGTCAATTAGAAATAACTTTTGGAATGTCACGAAAGCAAGAACACTTTCTATAAATTGGTTTTGAGCAAATACATGTGGTGTGTAATGTTGTCAAATGTTAGTGTTTTGTTGTTTGAGAAAAACAGATTGGCTATAATCAACCACCTTAACTCCCTCCAAACAACAAAACAAAACAAAACAAAACAAAACAAAACAAAACAAAACAAAACAAAACAAAACAAAACAAAACAAACTAACACAAAATGGTTTTGCTGTATTGAAGAATATGATGTGTTTTACAGCCACAGAGAGGAAAAAGATCATAGGACCCTTTTTTTGTTGTTGTTTCCCTATCTTGAGATTAAAGTTGTGTCAATAAAGAAAGTAATTCTTCAAGATTAAAGTCAGCCTCACAAACCTAAAAATACTACAGAAAAAATATTGAGGAAAAGAGTCAAAATAGTATTTTCAGAATAAAGCTGAAATGATGAGAATAAAAGTGGAAAGTCTAGCCTACACACCCACGCACAATGCTGTTTTAGCCTCACAAAACTCTTGATTTTTTAAATAATATTTGAACCTACTGCAGTGAGGTAAGAAATAGACTGAACAGAAGTCAGCAGTCAGAAAAAAAAACTTACCAGAAGTGCATTTTTTTTAAACGTCAGGAAAATTTCCCATTCATTTACATTGACCTAAAACTATAGGGAGCGCAGATTCTGTTCCAGCTTCAAATTCCTAATTCCATTCCTGTGCCTAGTTATTATTATATGCTTATGCTTGAGAAATAAACACCACACCAAGGACTGGTTCAAGAAAATGCATTGGGTTGTCCTTTTATACTTTAGCAGAAAAAGTATTAACCTCAGCTACAGTAAAAATAAAACATAAAACAAATACAGTAGGAAATCCACTTCCTTGGGCTAGAATCTGGTATTTAATTTTTATTAAATTGTATTTTCAAATTTTTTGACATTTTCATTTTATTCTTGACATAACTTTATTTTCAATCCTGAGAAACAAACAAAAATACCTAATATTTATAATTTAACGTAATTTAACCTAATATAAACCTAATATAAGGAAAAATCTAATATATATAATTTTAAAGGTGAACCTAACACACCATCATAGGCAACAAAAAGGTCCTCAGGATTGTTCTTTATCAAATTATGATTATTTTGTTTGTAGCAGAAATAGCTGATGTTGATGTTCAAAATATTAGAAATGAAGCTAAGAGGAATTGTTACTTTAACTTGTTAACAGGAAAAAAATAAATCAACTTTAAAAAAAAAAAAACCTAAAAGCTTTTGAGGCTGATATTTCAAAAACAAAATGCACAAAAGTATAAAATTAAAATGACTTTTTTCTACTTTGGCTTATCAGAATACTTTTGCTTTAGCTTTGATCAATATTTTTTTTTTGCCTAAACTTAAAAAAAACCAAAAACAAATCCATTTGTATTAGGTCTGTAGCTGTATCGCTACAAAAACAAACATGGCTCAACAAAAAAGAAATGGCTTGTCAATTCGGTTTTTTTCCCGCTCCAATTTTTGCGCATTCGCTGAAAATTTGAAGTGTGTCCCAAACCTGCCTTTTTTATAAGTCATAGCAAACAATGACACATACACATGCATGCTCCTGTGTGAATGCACATTCACACATTTATGCTGGATGACAATGACGGATTGCTCGTTACAAAGGCCCGCAGCAGTCGCTCTCAATATTTCATGAACATCCTTCCTCTTTCAGCTCCCTACCCCCTTTTTATTTTATTCTGACATGTTCAGTGCTCTTCCTACCTCCCCCAAAAAAGGTTTTATTTTTGTCACTCTACCTCCATAAAGTAAAAGATAAAGCAGCTCAGAAAGAAAAAGTAAAAAAGAGATGGCAAAGAAAGTGATCAGAGAGGTATGGAAAAGAAGAGCTGACAGGTAGAAGAAGTGAGACAATGATGTAGGCTCGCTTTTTACCCTGAGCTACCTTCCTCCCTCTTTTACTTACTCTCATATTTAGTTGTAGCTCTTGGGGAACAACAAAAAGGAGTTGGGAAATAAAGGAGACGGCATTTTGATTTTCATGAGCTGTGAAGAAAGCCAAAAGAGCTGTGATTTCAATGTCAGCATTTCTCTTTAGCAGCCATCATTTTAGAATTACAACGTGATTTCCTACAATCTTAGGAGAAGACACTTTTTTTATGCTGCTACCTAAACTTGAAGCTTATTCTATCTGTATACATATATCTTATATTCATCTGTATCTAATATTTCTGATCTTTATTTATATGTAATACAAGTATACCTATGAGAGATGTAAATCTGTAAGCCCAAATGATATGAATTAGGACAGTAATGTCCAATCTTGGTCCTGGAGGGCCACTATCCTGCATGTTTTAGTTGTTTCCCTGCTTTGACACATCTGATTGGCATGATTAACAGGCTGCTACAGAACTTTAAGACCTGCTGAAAAGCAGGGAAACAACAAAAACATGCAGGATAGTGGCCCTCAACAACCAGGATTGAGCACCTCTAGGAGAATCAGTAGAATTCTGGTGCTTTTGATCAAATGTACTGATTCACTAACCATCAAGAAGTTTTAGCGCTTCTGGAAAAGAAGAAGTTTTGCCAGTTTTTGAGCTTTAAGAAATGAGATGCACAACATCAAAGAAGCTTCTTTGAAAGCACTGATCTTAGAGAAGCAAGAGTTTCTTCTCATCAATGTAGAGTGTTTGAAGAACATTTTAAAAAAATCTCTGAGTCAATAATTCCATGACACGAGTATTTAATCTTCCCGGCAAGGTCCCACTGAAGTCAGACAGTCTAAAACTGAGAGATAACAAAAAACCAATGAGTTACATCTTAGGCTCGACAGGTCTATTTGGAAGGGTTGTCAGGGCAAAATTTGTTATTAGGTTTGCAAAGATGTGGCTGAACAAACTGCAGCACTTCTGGAACAGTGTCCTTTGGATGGAGAAAACTAGTTTGAAAATGTTTGGCTAAGCAATGCCTCGACTGGTAAACACTTAAAAAACTCATACCAAAGTTTTAGCACGGTGGTGGAAGGCTGGTGATTTTGGCTCGTTTCACATCCAAAGAACCTGGAAGCCTTGTGGTCTTTGAGCTACCTTGTGAATTCATCTTCATAATAAAGTATTCTTGAATCAGATATGAGACCAGTTCTCTGACAGCTGCAGCTTAGTCCAAGCTGGGACATGCAACAAGACAATGATCCCCAAACTCAGCAGCAAATCTATAAAAAAATGACTTAAAGAAAATTTAAAAAAATTAAGGTGTTGCAATGATCTAATCAAAGACTAGACTTTTAGTCTGAAGCAGGAGTGTCTAACCCTGGTCCTCCAGGGCCACCATCCTGCATGTTTTACTTGTTTCTCTGCTCCAACAGACCTAATTTGAATCAATGAGTGATTAACAGGCTTCTTTATAACAGAACAAGGTAATTTAACCATTGAATCTGGCGTGTTGGAGCAAAGAAACAAGGAAAACATGCAGGTTAGTGGCCCTCGAGTACCAGGCTTAGAAACCCCTGGATTAGAGATTTTCAGTGGTGGCCCCCAATCTATAGAACAGCCTGCCATTGAAAATTAGAGTAGCTCAAACTATCAATCAGCCAGAAACCAACTTAAGTCTTGTATCCACAGCTCCTGGTCTGCATATAGTACCACATTATGTATGAGATATATAGATTAGGAGCAACAGTGTTTCTGGAAGCCAAGGTTCTGTGGTTAGTGTGAAAATGGGCAGAGCAGAGACGAATGCAGTGCTGCGTCCTGAGAGTTCTAGCAAACATGAATAATGACTATTGAAAGAGGCTTGTCTATTGATTGCCCTCGCACTGTGTGTACATCGTTTCCACGTGCTGAGGATCCATTTCCCCACACTCATGAAAAAAATAAGAGTTGAAGTGAACTCCATGACATGAGCTGAAACTTTAGGTTTTTAGCATCAAACTTTTCTGTTGTGGTACATCTCCTCTCTCTTGCTCCTTTCCAGAGCTGCACATTTGCTTACTTGTGCTCACTTTGGTTTTGGTCTTTTGTCCTTTAGGTCCTGGTGTGTCTGGCGTCAGATCATTAGCGGACAAAATCAGAGGGGAGTCAGCCGTGTGATGCAAGTTAAGACAGGAAGTTTGCATATTGTTTTCCCCTCCACGAAGCAAGAAGAAAGGGACTTTAATTGTGCTCGTGTCTTGGCTGTGTTTGTGTCAGAGTGACAGAGCGAGGATGTTGGAGAGAGGACGAGCAGAGGAGAACCCAGGAGAGCAGAACTCAGAGTGTGTTCCGAGGTGTTGATGAGTTTGATTGTGTTGCCTTTCTGATGAAACAGTTTGTGTGTTTGCACATGTGCGCCTGTGGCGTGGAGCATGCAGGCTTCGAGCTTTCAGATTTTGACAGAGCATATCCCCGTGTATCTTGGCTCTAATTGAATCTATCCCTCGGGGCGTCACTGCGTGTCTGTATGCTGACACCATGAAGGTGTGTGTGTGTGTGTTAACTGTGACGGCAGAACTCTTGCAAACACTTCTCTGCTCTTTGGTTTAATTATAGAACTCCAGCTGGAAAGGTGGAGGAAAAGAACAACAGCAAGAGTGAATTATGTATTGAATAAATAAGTCAAATTATTCATATTTAATCCTTTTAAAATACAATATCCACCTGATTCTTATCATAAGCCCCCCCAGTTTGAATGTTACCTCTGCTACTAGCCTCTGAAGGACACCGCAAAAAGAATCACTGCATTTTTGTCAGAGATCAACAATTAGCTTTCTTATCAGTTGAAGGTTAATATGTGGTAATATAATAAAGGATTAAAATACCACATATTTGTGATGTACCTGTGACGTGCTCCTTCATTAAATATTTGTTATAAATTCTTCAGATTCCATTTAACAGTAACTTCCATAAAGATATACATCTTACTATTTTGTAAATCATTACCTTTAGCTGGTTGGCTTCATCATTAGAAATATGTGAAGACTGACAGTCAAAAGAGTTATAAACTCAGTAAACTCCCAAATATTAAAGAAACTATTTTTTAAAAAGGCAAAACAAAACCAACAAAAACCTTTTTTAGCCAGCAGTATCTGTTAAACATCAAGCTTACAAGTAGGACCAACAATACTTAGTAAATTTATTTAAACCTGCAGTCACTAAATACTCACTTTTTTGGGACAGAATATTGATCTTGTTGAAGAGCAACTTAGTCATTTCTTCAAAAAAATAACTTCAAAAGTTCTCTGCGACTTCAGATCGAATCATATGATTGTCTAACTGCTAAATTTACATGTATTTATATAATTCCTTACCAGATATATCAAAACATTATTTATCAGAACAAATTCAACAAAAGCAACTTCCTGTTAGAGATGGGCAGCTGAGCATATATCTGATGGACCTTTGACTTATCTCCCTGGCACATGCATGTAAGGATTGCATGATTCATTTGTTAATATGGCTGACGTTTTGACGTTCTTCGACCAGTGCCTGGTAGTAACATGCTGCTACCACTACCAGGATGTAGGGGCGCCACATTGTTTCCCAACCACCTCACTACAACTCCAGGCAGAGGTGCTGTGTTCAGAACAACACGTGCCAAAAAAACTCGAAGTGATCCCATATCTGTGTGCACCCGTCCACATCGATTCATTAGAACCATTGAACATATGGATTTCTAAATGTCTTCAACCTGCAGAGTTAGCAATGGTATACCTGTGTATAACTGAAGCCTCTGTTCCATCTGAGGGTTTTTCAGCAGCAGCATTTTTAAGTAAGTAAGTCATGCAAGTGTTCAAACCAACCTGCTATATTAACTCGCACCCTATGAGTAAAAGACAAAATAAGTGGAGCATGCATAGTGGAAAGCCTGAATGCATGTTACTCTGTCTTTACTTGAAAAGCTCCTCTCTGTTACCTGCTGTGTTCCAAATTTGCATCTCTGTCTTGGTACAAGGTTTGGGCTTATTGAGGCTTATTAGCATTGGTGACCATTAATGAATAAAAATGATCTTTCTGAGATTTTCTAATCAATTCAGTCCTCATTCAACATGTGCCTAAGTTAAAATGTCTCACGTCTAAATGGGTTCGCAGTTGTGCTAAAAAAAGTTAGGTACATTTTCATAATCAATGCCATTTTCGGTTGCATTTGCATTTATCCTACTATAACATAGAGTCAGTTTTGCTGTCGTTCCTCCACTGCCTTTGACAGGTAAAGCAACATTATGTTTTACAATGCAAAATATCACCCATACAGAGTAATGATTTAGATAAAGCCATGTCAATAACTAATACTTAGAAGCTAAACTAAATAAAGTTGTTTAGGCACCTTTATGAGAAGCAAATTAATCTACTTAAAGACAGTCCAAATATTTTTAAACATAAATATTTTGCTTGTAATTTAAGCAGAAAACAAAACTTCTAAAAATATTAAAGTATCCTTCTGCTGCCTTGCATGGCAAAGTTTTAAATAAAGATCTCACATACTCAGTTGGGGAGGACTCTCAGTTACTGCCACCTAATTTTCAGCTCAATATCTTCAAAACTGACAGAGATGTAGCCAATTTTTGTGTATGCTAGGCTCCCTTAGATGTGTCAGTTATCTTGAAATGGGTTGACTCCAAAAGTCAATCAGTTGCAAATGCAAAAATTAAACACACAACTTTACCTATCTTTTCTTTGTAACATTGAAAACATTTTAAAAAACTCAGATGTCTGCCCCCCCTCTCCCATTTTCTGTCTAAAACAAATTCTGTACAGTTTGTTGAGATGTTTTTTTTCATCCTTTACTGAGCCACTAACTACAAATAACATTCAGCTTTATGTAAACGGCTCACTAAAATGTCTAAATCTGTGGTGCAGACATCTGGGTGTTACAGAAAAATAATCAACTTTTTTCTTAATTTTTTCTTTTGATTGAAGAGTTTTTGTTTGCCTGTTGGGCGAACGTTAAATATATTCTCGAAGGTCTCGGATGATGGTTTGATTTTTAATCAACACATTTTAGATTTACAAAAGCATCCCACAGAACAGAATGTACTAATTTCTCACTGCAAAAACCCAATGTATAACATGTTCCAGCTCCTACTCGTTCTGCCACATTAATGTTTAAGAATAATTATGTTTAATTGTGGATGATGAAGATCCCTTGGCCACAGATGTTTTAGCTGAGGACAGCTCACAGAAGCTCAAAAGTAATTGGTCTGCCAACATATAATTTGAGAGACGCTCATACTAAAGCAATTACATTTGCTCATGATGTAATGTCCTCTCCTACCACAACCACTGCTTCACGGAATGCCAGGAACAGGACAGCAGGCTCTGGGAATGGCTTCATGTAAATGACCATCACTGCTTGACTCTGCTGTGAACACCATGAACCTTGTTCTATTTGCATGCAAACATATTTTAACTTGCTGTAAATTTTATTTTGTTCGATCTCTGTATTATCATTCCATGTGTCTGTGAGTGTACATGTGTTTGCTTGTCATGTTAACAAAATATCTCATTACCAGAGAACAGATTTGAACTAAACTCTTAGAAAGTAATCAGTGGGTGCACTAATACAACTGATTTATTTATGGAGATTCACAATGGCCACTTTAGCTAAGTCATCTTAGTAAACACTAAAATGGCCTTAACGCAATCAGTTTTACAGCTATGGAGCTATAAATTTGGGTGGTAGTAGCTGAAAGTTACCCCCAAATTATACTTTGTGTGCTAATTGACTGCCTAAGATTTGTTTTTGAAACTCTGGAGTCAGCCATCTCTGACTTTTAGCAAAAATGTCTCATGAACCACTGGACAGACATTAATGAGACTCTCATTGGATCTACATATACAACTGAATAACTGTTGAAGTCAACTCAATTCAAGATGGCCACCACAGCCAACTGACCTTAGAAAACATAAAAAATAATATAAATCAGTCAGTTTTACAAACATTTAGTGACAATCTGGTATGGAAGTAGCTGAGACTAATTCGCAACATATTCTCCAAGCACTACACATTGTGCAACATCTTTGCAGAAACCTTTGGCTTTAACTGTTGGCAACAGTCAACCCTGTTTGACTGTTAGCGAAATATCTCATAAACAGCTTTTAAAGAAACTCTCAGAATTTAATCATTTTATGTACAATTACAATTGATTACCTTTTTCGAATCATCCCTGCTCAAGATAGCTGCCTCAGCTAAACAGCATTATCAAACAGAAAAATTGCTATAACTTAGTCAATTTTACAGATATTGAGCTAAATTTTGGTGTGTCCGTAGCTGACAGTACCTCACAACATATACTCTGAGTGCTGATAGGTTTTACAAGATCTACATTGTGAGATTTACATGGTTTGACCAAAATGGCTATAACTCCTTACCTTCTTATCATGAAATGACCTATCGCATGGAAAGGTATGTATTTATTTAATAAATGGTAGTTATTTAAATTATTTTATTCTTTTGTTGTATGCAAGGAGCAAACCATAAAATCTTAATAAAACCAGCTTTATGACAATATGGTACAGACAGAACCTGGCCATGTTCTAGAGTCAGTCCATGGTTTACCACGCCTGATACCAGATGACTGGATCCTGCATTCTTTGCCCTTCTAAAGTGAATGAGGTATGTGGGAATTGGATGGATGGTACTGATGATAGAAATATAGGCCTTTAAATGCACTTTTGAGGCAAAGTTTTTCTCTGCCAAACCATTGTAAGGTCAATTACATCACACTAATTTTGTGCAAATTGGAAATTCAACCTTGAACAGTCTTTATTTGTACCTGGAAACGTTATCTTGTTAAAGTGGACATTTAGACACTAATCTATTCATGTTCAGGTCTGCTTGTTATTCTGTTCTTGTAAAAACTGAGCTAAATTGATCTGTCATAGAATGATGGAAACAAACTTTCATTTAGTTGGTGAAAGTTAGAAAATAGTTTCTTCTTGTAATTAAAACAAAGAAAATATAGAAATATAGAGTGTGGTCTAGTCAGCACATTCAAGTTCTTTTAGGTTTGCTATGATAATTTCAATCTTACTATTTAGCCACTCAGTTATCTGGTCTCCTTATTTTTACTGACAGTCACACATTCAATGCTTCGCTACCATAGCACTTAAGTAAAGATTCATTATGCTCTGGCAGTTTGTTAATTCGAACAAAGGAAAATAATATTTTTAATTAACAAAAACCTGAATTAAGAAAAAAAGTAAGGTAAACAGGTCATTTTAGTGTCCTAAGGCTAAGCATAGTTTAGCTTAGCACTAATTAAACAAAACTTTGTTTAGTTTACTAATTACAGTAAACTAAACACAATTTGGCTGAGATGTGATTGATATGCCTGAACTCTGTTCGGTTTCAACGAAACAGTGAAGTTCTGTTGGATGACAGAGATGCATAAAATCAGTGGCTTACACAGGCAAACCATGCAGCTCAGTATTTTCCCCGTGTCCCTTATAGCCCACTGCAAACATTTACCAGAAGTACCACTTTGTGTCAACATCAGCCCTAAAATATTAAAACTTTTAGTGCCATCTTTCCTAAACTAGAGATCAGTGTGAGTTTTTTTTCCTGTGTAATTATCTTATTTTCTGTATGGACTGATCTTTTTTAATTGAGTCCCTTTGGATCCCCAGAACTTTTTGTGGATCCTCCAGTGTGTGACATAACAATGCTTGGCCCTTCATACACTGCTGTCATTATCCAGCTGCTATTTCTAAGGTTTCCCCAGGACTCATTTAATATTTAATACTAATCCGCAGTTAGTTTTGGAGCTACTATTAACTACAATGACTTGTGAAAGCATTTATTCCCTTAGTATTTTCATTTTTTATGTTATTGCGTTCCACTCTGAAATTAAGGCAAATTTGTATGGTTCTTTAGAGCAAAATAACCTACAGTAAATTAATCTTTTCCTGAACCGAAGTAGCCCTTGAAACTTTAGTTTGCACCTAATGACCAATAGCTGTGATTACCAAGGTTTAGTGTAGTTATAGTCCTAATTTGAGCTTGATCTCTTCAGCTAAATTTAGATGTTTAGCCCTTGTACATTATTCCTTATATTTATTTATTTTTTGATAACATAGACAACTGACAATGTGTGAGACACACAACAAAATTTTCAAAAAAATGTCAGAGAGCACCAATTGCACTGTATCTCTGATCGATATGGTTGTCTTGTTGTTGCAACATCTGTGAACTTTTCTCACCCACTTTTGTTTGTTGATACTGTGGTGATATTCTAAAAACAACCTAAAAAAACTCCCACTACTTTGTTCAGATAAGCTGAAAAAGAAAACAATGGCGTCATGGTTAATTTGACAATATGGTGACACGTTTATAAGACATAAAACATTACACCATTTTAATTGGGGTGACACCAAAAGTTAATTAGTTATAAATGAGCATCCAATGATTACACTGTGAGAGTTTCATTCAAATCCATCCAGTGGTTTATGAGATATTTTGCTAAAACCCCAGATATATGAACACATGCACACACACATGGCCACATAGATTAGACCAGCAGGAAAAAAAAAAAAGAAAGTTGGATGCGTGATTGAGCTGACCTGGCTTCATAATGGATCAGAGAGACAAATGATCATAAGGTGGCTAATGTTATAAAAGATGGACGGGTCGTTTGTCCTCCCAGCCTGTGTGCTCTCATTTACCCTTTCAAACCTTTGCACACGAGGACTGCTGCTCTCTGTTTAGCTAACACATCACCCACACATACACACACACACCCTATCTGGATGACAAACTGTGTGTTCTGTTTAACTCAGTTTACCAGTCCAGGTTCAGGCTGCTGACTGGAGCTGTAGTAGCTGTCTGTTATATATGGGATAAATCCAAGGGAGGGTGTTTGAGATTAGGCATGCAGCCCTCAAGATGTAGCACTATGTGTGTGTGTGTGTGTGTGTGTGCAATATTATCCTCATTGTTTAGCCTCTCCATTGATTGCTGTCAAATTTGTGGTTTGGCCTAACCACATTAGGATCATCCACTCTAACCCCGCCGTCAATAAAATTGTCAAGACGGCTTCATTCACCAGCTCACCCCTCCTTTCAAACTGGTTTCTCAACATCTGCCGCTGTTGTCTTTTACCTCACACAGTCTCTTTTGAAGTGCTTATCCAGCTCCCTTGCCAACAGACGGAACATTTACCAGCGTGCCTCGCTAACAGATCTTTGGTTAACAGTGTGAAACGGGAGCGATGCCAGCCACAGGTGGGACGGCTCGCTTCTTTTATCCCTACGTGGCTCATTTTGCTCTTGAATGCAGTGTTTAGCCATAAATGGGAGTTCGAGAGATGAACTTGCATCACTTTCCAAGGTGAGGGTGGGATAATGAGGTCACTTGAGGAAATGCTTGTTTTTTATCCTTCTTGTTTTCACTGTTTGCTTACAGTTGTTGTTGTGTGAATGCTAAGTTCATGCCGTTTCCCTGTTTGTATTTCTTTCGTACGTCTTTCAGACTGTGACTCCTTCAGCATATTTTCAGCCATTTCAGCCATGCAGATATCAAAACCTTCAGCATGTTCAGGATATGGCAACTATAAATGTTGTTATTTTGTAAATTTTTAAATTACTTACTTTATGTTAAACATTTTTTTACATAAAAATGCATTACAAGCTCTTGAAAAATGTTACTATCTTTAAAATCTAAAATTTGCTTCATTTTTAACTATTAGCTACTGTTTAGCTAATTTGATCTATTCACTATTGTTCTGCTGGTTCAGCTTTTAGCTGCTTTTCTGACCATTTTAGCTTTTAGCTACTATTTTGCTAGTCTTAGCATTTAGCTCTTGTTTTACTAATTCTGGCTTCTATCTACTGTTTTATTTACTAATAATTTTGTGGCCAGTGTGGGTTTTACCTCTTCTTTTGTTAATTTTAGCTTTTCGTTTTTGTTGATTTTACTTTTTGTTCTGATTCTTTCAACTTGACCAACTCAGTTTCAGCTTCAGACTGTATTTTCGCATAAAATGCAAAATGTTCCCAACCTTCCCTGGTGTATTCTTTAACTCCAACCCTGCACATGGTTCGAGCGAGCATCAATGCTGGTGATCCTGTTGAACTGTGTGACGCTGGGCATGTTCCATCCCTGCGAGGATATCAACTGTGACTCAGAGCGGTGCAAAATTCTACAGGTAAGACTTATTTTTATCTGTTTAAAAATGAAAAGCCTAGCATTCTTTTAAGGAATGCACATCACCCTTTCATGGCAGAGTTTTAAACTAAGACCATCCTATGATAAGAAGGGTCAGAGTTACAGCCTTTTTGGTAAAACCTTGTAAATGTCATGCTAAAATTGTGATATCTAGCGAGATGTGGTAGTGCTCAGAATATGTGTTGAGAATGACTCTCAGCAACTACCACATAAAAGTTTGGGTCAATATCTGTGAAATTGACTGAGTTACAGCCATTTTTGTTTTGGCTAATGTGGATTAGCTGTGGAATTTAAATCTAATGATTACTTTTTGACAGTCATTGAAATCTGTCTAGTAGTTAATGAAATATTTTGTTAACAGACAGTGTTGGCTCTAACAATTAATTCCAAAATTTAAACATGTTAACATATTGTGTAGTGCTTAGAAAATTTGTTGGAAATGACACTGAGCTATTACCACGCTACATTTTAGCTCGGTAAATGTAAAATTTGACTGAATTACAGCCATTTTTGTGTTGGCTAGAGTCAATTAGCTGTGGTGGCCATTTGGATTTAGGTTGACTTCAAAAAGTAGTTGTAGCTGCACATCCAGTGATTACTTTCAAATAATTTCACTAAAATCTGCCATGATGTTGACAAGACATTTTGCTTAGGCTACAGACAAATAAACACACACACAGACACAATCATAAAGAGTTTTCACCCTTTTGCCTTTGGCAGCAGGCAATAGCAAATTGTTGTTTTTTTTTCTGACATTGTGGATACCTCTATGGGATGGTGTTATCCTTGCATTTAAACAACCCCAACCTTCCTAACTCGAGCCAACCTCTCAACTGCCTGTTCAGAACTGTGATAGGCACTCTTGATTTCCAACGCAGTGGTGCAAATTATGTCTTTTCAAGCCTGACCCGACATTTCCCATCATGCTACTCAATTATGGCTTTTTGTGAGAGCCTTGCTGCCAGGTAAATACCTTCATCTTTCACACCTCACACCACCGGCTTGTATTGCAGGCCTTTTCTTACAAATTGAGGTTATTGAAGAGATATGTAGTGTTAGCTCTATTTTGATTATGTTTTAGAGCCATTTGAAGTAATATCTAACCCTGTGCAGCTATTTTCACTGCCTTGGTAGCAATTTCTGTGATCGGCAAGCTGACTTGGTCATAGTAAAAATCTGAAGTACAGCCATCAGTTCGTAATAAGTACAGAAAAATACCTCCAGAGGCAAGTACTTTGACTGAGTCGTATTGGTTGGTCGAAAACTCATTTGCTGGTGAAACAAAACAACATGACACCATTATTCTTCAGCATTTGATTATTTTCTCTCATTTTATTTTAATGGGAAAATAACAACCAACTAAAAGGCCTTCAGCTGGGATAAAAATTAACAAAATGAAAGTAGAATTCCTTGAAGGAATTCATATTGCGCACTACCGTGCATGTCAAAGTTTAAAACAATAATCTTGCGTGATTGTATAGTACTCAGAGAGTGTGAGAGAGATGGCTCTCAGCTACTACCACACCCAATTGTAGCTCATTATCTGTTACAATGACCAAGTTAGAACAACTGTTGTCTGCTAATGTCAATTAGCTATGGTAGCCATTTTGAATCAAGTTGACTCCTAAAGTTTTTCAGTCGTAAAGGTGCATCCAGTGATAACTTCCTGAAAGTTCTATTAAGATCTGTCAACATATTTTGCTAACAGACAGACAGAGGGATGACTTTAACCAGACCCTCCAGGATTTCGCGATGATGCGATCGCAATTATTAACGCAAATCAAGCAAACCCCGCGAAATCGCAAGTTTGTGCAACTTTGCCCAAAACACCGCAACTTTCCCGCAACTTTAACCAAAATAACCCCAAATAACTCACGAAGAATAGATGTGACGTTACATCCTGTTAATATCAGAATGCCGGGAGCATGCAGGAGCAGCGACCAAAGCCAAAATGTGCGCTAATGCTTCACATTTCCCCACAAAGATTTCAGCAAAACACCGCAGTGAAGTTAGTTTTAAGTTGGATATCGGATATTCGCGCTCCGTGGAGTTAGCTGCGTCTAGCTCACGGCTGACTTAGAGGTCCCTAAGTGAACTGCCGCGCATGAGAGAATGGGCCGGCAGAGAACGGCTGTCTGACATTGGCGCTCCTGTTTCGGGTCAGCCGTGAGCTAGACCCCGCTAACTCCGTGGAGCGCGAATATCCAATGTCCAACTTAACTAACTTCACTGTTAGTGAAGTTAGTTAACCAGTTTCCTACCCAGCTGCACGAGAGTGGGGGGAAGCTGTTTCGCACGTCCTGCAGTGTAATCATCGAACTCATCGACAAACACTTTGTGTCTGCAAAACGTGAGGAGAGCTGCAGATGAGGGACAATCCAGAAATGGTCATGAATGTCAGTTTATAAGCTATCAAAGTTCTCAAATAAAGCACCTTTTGAGAATGTTAATGTTTGTTGGTAATTATCTTACAAAACTAGTAAGTATTTTTGGTTTATATATTAAAAGTTATGGTTTTTTATTGACTTTAGTAAAAAAAAAATCGCAACTTTTCATCGTAACTTTTAGACCTGTTGAATCAGGTTGATTTCAAATATTAACCAGTTGTAGATTTACCAACAGTGATTATTTTCTGAGAGTTTCATTAAAGTTCGTCTAAAGGGTCGTGGTATACTTTGCTAACAGACACACACAGACACAGGAGTTAGATGATCACTCGCCTTTCATGGCAACAGGCGATAATAAACGGATGAGCACTTCAGATTTATCATTCACTTCAAACTCTAGATGTACAGAACAATTTCAGACATGGGGCGACGAAATCCCTGTTTGCGCGGCAGCAAGCGTCGTGCATTATTCAAGCAAAAGCTAAACAGATGACAGAACAAAAAACACAAGAAATCAGTTTTTCAGCAAGCATAGCCCTTTGCAGTCCTGTCCTTTTGCATTATCTCAAATTTAAAAAATAAAAAAAAAACCTTTGTGTGGAGGCACTGTCATTATGTTATCAACCTTTTATAACACAACAAATACTAATGGAAAAAGTACACAACAAAAGAAAATCCCACCACATTTTCTGTGTTGGCTGAGACATTTAAGCAGCGAGGTGAGGTAGAATAGATCTGAGTGATCCAAAGCTGTTCATTTTGTGCAGCACGGGGGATGACAGGCCTGCTAAGTGGTTCCAAATAGATTGAACTACGTCGTCCTATTTTCTTGCCCACTAACTCAGTGAATGAGCACCTTCATCCCAAGATGAGCAATCTATCACTGAAGAAAATGTAGACCTCACTCTAGTGCATTCCTTTTTGGGATTAGAGTCAATTTAATAGGTAAATGGTTTGCAGATGTGACACACTTTATGGAAAATATGTTTAGGTTTCTGAAAAGATGTAAACATACGTGCATTACTTATGCGCTGAGTACAAGAAGAAGAAAAAGAAAAAGAGGAAAGGGTTGAAGTGAAATGTCATAATAGAGGTGGTAAATCCTGTTCACTTTATGAAATCGGGTTAATCGGAGTCATTAACTAAAGAGACTAAAGTAAGTCACTTGAGTTGGGGATATGCTTATTTTACAATTCCACACATCAATAAATGAACAAATGATGTAACAAACAACTGAAACAAAAATGTATAATGTGCAAATTAAATATAAGTTACCCAAAATGTTAAATAATGTTAACTGTATGTAAAATGTGTGTATGACTCATCTGAGTCTGTTGTTTTTCTGGTGACTTTTTAACCCAAATCAGTAACCCGACTCACCTGAGTTAGCAGCATTTCCAGGGATTCAGATGTTTTTTTTTATGGCAAGCCCGCTTACTCGCAGACATAGTGGCAGTCTGCCAGATGACATGTAGGATCTGCAAGGTCTCGTGAGGGTTCGGATTATTATCCGGGTGAGTCTGTCACTGACCAGCTCTAGTTGTAACAGAAGGAGAAAAACAAGTGAACCAAACCAAACCAGAGTTAGTGAAGAAAGGAGAAAAAAGAAAAAAAAAAGTCATGATAGGAAATGCAAGGTGGAAATAAGAAGACGATAGTTGTGTTCAGAAGTTCACATCTACTTACCATCAGTATGAATGTCATATTCATTTTAGGCGTTTCATTATTGATCTAAAACTATTCTTTTTCCAGGGTGGAATGATTACACAACCTTCAGTTTAAAATTTTAAAAACAAGAACTGAGTGCACAAGTTTGAATTCATTGTGGATTTTCTCTAAATACAGGCTCAAATGTAAACATACACCCAGAGTAATATTTGGTTTAACATACCTCAAGAACTTACGCCTCAACCACACGTTCTGTATCCATCAACAAGCTTCTAACATAATTCTGTCTGAATATATGACCACTCTTCTTGGCAGAATTGGTTTATTTAAATTTATTTCTTGGCACGTACCCAGCTTTTAATTATAGTCCATAAATTTTCAATGAGGTTGAGGTTGGGGCTTTTGGGAAAGCCATTCCAGAAATTCAATGTTAGCCTGATATGTCCAATCAGAAACCAGTTCTGATGTATATTTGGGAAAACATTAAAACACCCAAAATAATATGATTATTTTTTATGATTGGTGTTTTGTAAACATCTGTCTGCAAATACATCTACATCTGCAAATGAAAATATAAAATAAAAATTTTAAAAAAGGAAGAAGGAAAGAAAATGATTATTTTGTGAGGAAAGAAAGAAAATCATATGGAATAAAATTTGGAAATACGAAAAAGGGACAAAGGAAGGAAGAGACTGAGTATAATGAAAGAATAACAGTGACATATGAAATAGGAGAAGTGAGTGCATTAATACAAATAAAAACGAAAGATGGAAAGCAGAGGCGTAGAGTTTTGGAGTCCACTGTTGCCACGGCAGCCCGAGCCCATGGACTCCTTCCTTCTTCTCTGCTCGAGGATACGAGATGTGATTTAATTCAGTGGCTCTCTTCCGTGGAGCACAGATGAACTCACAGCCCAAAGGTTAAATACATTGTTATTAATTCCTTGCTTCTTCCATTTCAATCTCCCCATCATCTAAAGAGCTCGTAAAAACTCATGACCTACACGCTTTCCATTCTGCTCCATCTTTGATCCCCCCTCACTCTGCCGGAAATTCACTGACTCTCCGGTTTTCCCTCTCTTCCCTATCATCTCTTTTCCACACGTCCCGACACACTGGTTATCCTTCTGACTTCGAATTATTTTGTTTTGTTAGTGAAAGCTAGATATGACTTTTCTCAAATTACCTTTGTGTCCAAAACAAACAACAAGTGTGTCATTAAAAACGACTTAAAGGTGAACAATATATTATAGTTCACCTGTAGTTGCAATTGTTTGCACCATTCACTAAAATGATTAAAATAGGGGAAAGGTGAGCGATCCTGTTTTTGCCTGTGAGTATGTTTGCATATGTCTGTTTGTTAGAAAAATATCCCATAAACCATTTGAGAAGGCCACCATGGATAATGAATCTTAGCAAACCCAATGAAGGGCGATGAAGTCGGTGCTGAGCTCAAACTGGGTGTGGTAGTTGTTGAGAGTCAACTCCAACATATACTTCAAGCACTACACAAGACCTTTGCTTATTACTTTAAATATACCTCCTGTCTATTTGTTAGCAAAATATCTGGGGCTCTTTGTGGCAGAGTGTGAAGCAGCAAATTAGAGTCAGCTCCTCTCTTCTCAACTGAAAAAGGTAGAATGCTCCTTCAGGTCAGGGATGAATCTCTACCTCAAGTGTAGGAGATCAAGTATCTGGTAGTCTTGCTTAAGAGTGATGGTAGGATGAAGTGGGAAATGGTTCAATGAGTCAGGGCCTCGTCCACAGTAATGAGGGCATTGCTGGTTAGTCATGGTGAAAAAAGAGTTGAGTCTAAAGACAAAGCACTCAATTTACTGGTCTTTCTACATTCCAGCCCTTACCTATGGTCATGAGGTGTGAATCATGACCAAAAGAATGAAATTCCATATATAAGCGGCTGCGCTTCCTCCAGCAGAACAAAGCTCATAGAACTGAAGGTGTGGCTTTCTCAAGCCACTCCTAGTTAGCCAGCAAAGTAAAGTTTTAGGTTTCACTGTGAGGAAATAACGGTGTCTGTCTCCCTAATCAAAACAAAGAGCTGACTCTACAAGGGAAGAGCCTGATAACTAAAAGCTTTGCCTTTACTTTACTTTAAAAATCTTTCTGAATCACAACACAAGTACACTTGTAGTCTGATGGCAAAGTTCTCTGTTGGCAAAGTATAGGACTATGAGATCCTTAAGATAATATGTAGTTGATTATTCATCATCATTATGTATTCTTAATTTAACATAGAGCCAATGAAAAGATGCGAAGAATTGAGAAACTTGATCTCTACCAATTGTACAGTAGTGCAATTGTAGTAGCCCACTCTTTACATTACTTTGTCATGAGGTATATGGATGTGGTTGTCATCAATTGCCATCATTCTGCTCTTATTAACCTATGCTGGTAAAATAAAAGCAGTAGTTTTAGTTTTTTGACAGTAGAAAATATACAAAAAATCAGTTTATTAGAATATATTCATTATTATATTAGTCCCTTGTAGAAACCTCTCTCCTTTGGGATTTCCCCACTTCTCAGTGGTAACATTCTACAGACATTGCTTACTTGGATTTAAGCATTTTATTCAATTCTTCCTGCAGATCCTCTTAAGCTCCGTCAGATTGGATAGCGAGAGTCTCTGAACTTCCCTCTTCAAACTTCTCCATATGTAATGCAAGGTATCAGTTTGTGATTTAGCTGAGCCAAAAAGCACAGTTTGAGATTTGTGCTGGAGCCACCCCATTGTTGTCTTATTTTATTGCTTCAGGATATGTACTGCCCCAGGCTCAGGGTTTATGCTCTCTGGAGGGGGGTTTGCTAAGGATCTCATTCTTTCAGTTGACTGTATCTTTTCCTCTGTTTCACTGAGACTGTTATGTGTTTGTTAACATGACATGACTATGATGCACATCAACAATGCTAATGCTATTGCTCAATGACACAAGGTCTTGGCCAAATTCCATTATCTAATAGTAGTCCTACCCCTGCCTCTACTCTTTCACCTACCTTTACAGTTACCCCTTGGCCTTTAATTCAAATTCATAACCGTGGTGAAGCTGGGTAGCTTGTCTGCAGAGATCAGATTATTTGTTCATAGGACCAGTGCAGGGTGCACAATGCTGGGCTTCATGGAAAAGTGACCAGGGAAAAGCCATTATTTTAGAAATAAATAAAATAAAACGTAAACTAGAATTTCTTCCTCCAGCATGTGGAAGAAGGTGCTGTGGTCAAATGAGACTACAATTGACCCTATTAGCTATCAAACACAACACCATGTCTGAAGCAAACCTGACATCTTTCATCATGTTGAGTACACCGACCCTACAGTAAAACATCATAGTGGAAGCATTATCAAAGAAAGGTGGATGGTGCAAAATAACTGTTTGAGTCTTCCAGAGATTTGAGACTGGGAAAGAGGTTCACGTTCTAGCAGGACAATGACCCTAACCATACTGCCTTAGCGACATTCCAGTTATTTATGGAAAAAATGGTTAAATGTCCTGGAATGGTCCAGTCAAAGCCAAAACCTTAATCAAACCAATCTCTGGTTTGATTTAAAGATTGTTGGACATAAGCAGCATCCATCCAACCTGAAGGTGCTGGAGCAGTTTAGTAATGAAGAATGGACAAAAATATCAGCGGTTCAAGTGTGTAAAATCCTGGAGACATTCTTGAAGAGACTTGATGTTGTAAATGACAGCAAGTCTTTTGGGGGAGGGGTAAAGAAATATGCCTTCCCCCATTTTCTGCTTTAAATTTTTAGAATTATTTATTCTGTTTAAGATTAATTTTAGGTAAATTAGAGAGGGGGTGAATGGTTTTTGCATCCCACTGTAACATTTGAACTTCCCAAATATGTAGTTGTAATGAGTATTTTGACTATTAATGTTAAATATTTGTGATCGCCGACCTTATTCAACCCTGTACATTCTCAAATTAGGTTCAAAGATTAAATCAATTCTTGACAGAGAATCCTCTGAGTGCTGCCTGAGCACGGTGCCCACCACAGCCATCGGAGCTAATGAGGGAGCTAAGTCCGGCACCTTCATGACTTTCCCTTCAGATTTAAGCTAAATGAGCTCTCATCTCCTGACACAGCCAACGTCTACTGTAATGATCATAGGCTGCTGGGTAGCTGCAGGGTATGAAAAGAAATAACCCATGCCCGTTGTTTCAGTGGAGCTGAAAAGTTGCCCTGAAACTTTGTTTACTGTTTGTATGAATCTCAAAGAAACCTTAAAATTCACTTGTCTTCATCTCTCGCACTGCATGGTTGGATAATATGAAATGCATTCACTTTTATCTTATAGACATTAAACTTTGACATGTTTTCTCCTTCTTTGTAAGAGTGGTATCTAGTGGTGGGAATCTTTAGGCACCTTACAATTCAATTTATTTGAGATTCAGAGGACTGCGCTTAATGCATCACCCCCACTACACCCCTGTGTGATTACTTGGTAGTTTTAAAGCAAAGAATAAATATACTTCCAGTGATTTACTTCCAGTCATACATCTCGCTCAACCATCTTGTGCATGCGTCTGTTACGTGTATGCTATAGATTGTCTGGGCTCTGCACTTCCACACTTCTGAGTTCTGCCTTTCATGGTATTCAGCATTATGGTATTAGTTAACATAAACAGAATAGATTTTTGACATTTGAAAAATAATAAAAACAATCTTCCATTTCTGTCATCTAAAATAGATTTTATCCACCACCTCTAGTAGTATCTCACTAGCCTGTGACTGTTAGAGACTAGTGTGCAAACAGAATTTGCAAGGGCGTCTCCAAAATGTATCGAAATATTGGCGAGGTTCATAATTTTGCTTGACTTTTGACTGTGTTCACAGAATTTGTGTAAAAATTTATTTTTTAAAAATAGTTCCAGAGTTGTTGTTGGCATTAATAGCCCTTCTCAATTTAGTGTTCATAAATTCTACAGCAATAGAGATGTATTTTGACACCTAGATGGGAGCTTTCCTCATGAGAGAAAATATCGAAGGCTACAGTCCTAAGTGTCCAGGTCTAAAACCCATGCCAGTGATAAATATTATTTATTAAAAAGCTGGTCCAGTTCTAGCTATTTTCAGTACAAAAGTGTACTTGTAGATTAAATCATAAATGTGGTGATGGATGCCAAAGTGGGTAAAAAAACAAGCCATGTCGGGTACAATGTGAGCGGAGGTGCACAATAAAACTGTGCATGGCCTAGAAAACAGTTTTCCTGCCCATGACAATAGTCCATGAGTTTCAAAAATCTGATGCTCAAAACGTGCCCACATGGCTTACTACTCGCTTAGTTGCAAACAGAACTCAGTAATACTGCAACTAAAAATTTCCCCATTTTCTTACAGTTTTCTTGTAATTTTGAGTCACAAACTAGTCTCCAGCAGCTGCAGCCCAGTGAGATACTGCACTAAGACTTAATTATTCATTTTCTTTTCCCTTTTTTAGTCTGGTAGACATTTTGGTTTGATGAAAGTCAAAACAGCAAGTGTAAATCCCAAAGTAATAGATGTTTCATACACTGGCATTCTTTATGGACACAACCGAAGCCAGGAATTAAACCATCAACGCGCCACTTGGCAAGCAATCCTTTATCACAGCCTCTCTAACCTTTATGAGTATTACTCATGCCAAGAAACAAATAGAAAATAGCATTAGTGCTTTGTTTTTCAGTGCTGTAATCCCCATGAAACACTTTATCCCTTTGGGCAAACAGACCTTGGACAAAGCTTGTGATAAAGAACACGGCACATCAGAAGGCGCACCATCTCAGAGCAAAAAAGTAAGGCATGAGCAATGATTTGGAATAGTTTCATAAAAATGCCAAACTTTTGCTGTATCAGTTGCAGCTTTAATCCTGGGGAACTTTTTTTTCAGCCAGAAGGACAAAATTTAAAGCAATTTATTTGTATCTGAACAGTGAAGCACATTCTCTAACTCTACCTTCCCCCCAAGCATTGACAGTGCAATGTGATGTCAGTGGAAAGCTAATAAAATTGTTGCCAAAACAATTGAAGCGCTGGATTACAGAGATATACACAGAGGGAGACCTTCAGAACAAAGGAGGCAGAGGAAGCCAAGGGTTTACAGAATCTGTGTGCTGCTGTTAAACTGAACCATTGCAGGAGCCTGCAGGCCTGGGTGGAAAACATATACCTCCCGACATCCGCCTCGCATACACCCTCATGAAACATCAGAGTGCAGGTTTGTGTGCACGGCTGCTATGAATGGCGGTGATTGAGCTCACAATATTATCTCCTTCCACCTGTGAGGAGTGGATCTTAGCTGAATGGCAGATTACAGTTAGCCTGCCCTTTTGTCCTCGTCACATGAGGCGTATGCCGCCTTCACCGGCACGTATGGCTGTTCGCCCGCCTGTCTGTCTGTGTGTGTTTACGTATGTGTGTGTATGGATGGGATGAAAGCATCTGACCCCAATGATAATGGCATTTAGACATGTGACAGGCAAAATTAGCATACATAGTGGCTGGGGTTTATTTTTGGGAGAAGGTGCAAGGGATAGTTTTTACAGAATTGATGGCACCTGTTTCATGCCCAGAATGATTTGTACACTGTCTATTTTGTGTGCCCTGTCTGATCAGATGCCCAGTAGATGCAGCAAGAAAATATTTGAAAAAATTTTAAAGGTCACCAGTGCAGCTACTGTTCAGAGTTCCAAAATAAATGAATTATGTGTAAATATAATAAAAATAAATGTTAAAGCTGTTCCCAGTGATGGCTCATTAGGATCACCATGATAACCACAAATCTGTCTCTCTCACTCCCTGACAGCAGTCTTCATGGAACATACAGAGTAAAAATTAGGCCTCAAGCAAATAGCCACTGCGAGAAAACTTAAATGGAAAATGCTTTTTGGTAGATGGTACATCTTTTATGTATCTGCAGTGTTTTATATTGGAAATATGGCACGCTTCCCTTCTAGTCTGGAAGAGAAAAATCTGAGCACAGATACAAAAGAGGTAAATGAGAATTTAAGTGTGTCCACTCTGGACTCTGGGGGGATTTGAGAGAGTCTTATAGCACTGAGTGAAGAAATGCTTCAGTTTTGATGTATGAACTTCTATAAAAAGTGTAAAGTTGTGAGACTGGGCTTGTTTACAAAAGTTTAGGACAGTAGGACAGTTCAATAGGTAGTGTACCATGACCACAAATGTTTAAAACTAACAACTCAAACAGTAATTGTATTGTTAAAAATATCAAAACATTCTGTGGCCAGTTTAAACTTGACATTATGTTTTTACTTAAACGTAAAGTATGTATCAGCTATAGAACTCCAAAAAGGGATGGGTTTTCTAACTTGTTTTGTCAAAAACCTATTGTCAAGTATGTGAATTTGCATTTTTTTAGCAAAGTTTGTCTATGCTTGATAATATATATTGCTATTCACATCACATTTTGCCTGGGATTCTTTTCAGATGCAGGCTGTGATGCAAATAAAACATCTTAACAGAAGTCCTATAATAATGACTGAATAGTAGTAAGAGTGCCCTAAATAAAGATACAATTTTGTTTTAAGTGAATTCAGGTTCATTTTAAAGGTTAAAAAAAAAGTTTGTATTTGTTCTTTGAAGTCAAAGAGTCCACTCATTTAAAATGACAGAAACTGAGATTCGAGGAAGTAAAATGTTGGACTTCCATTACACTTGCCTTTCACTTGATTTAAAAAAAAAAAAAAAACTTAAATCTCTCCCAGGTAGAACATGCTCTCATTGCTGGCAGCTGAGAGTGAAACATAAATCCAAAGTTTGTTCCAAGTCTTAGCGGTGAAAGGCGCTGTAGCTGAACAGAAGAAAAAAAAAATCACCCCCAAATAAAAGGTTTTCAACTGTTTCAAGGAAGAGTTAATACTCTACTGTTCTCTTAAATACAAAAAATGATATGCTTCTTTCAAACTAATGAAACAGAAAAACTGAATGAATCATGTAAGACAATTACTAATGAATAACCAGGTAAATACCTGGACACAACATTGAGTACATCAGTGTGATGTAGTTAGGCTGAAATGTTTCTTACAGAAAATAAAACTCCCTCACGACTGCCATTTGTGGTTTGTCACCATTAATCGCAGCCTAGTGGGATACTAGTTTTAATATTCTTGAAATTTTATGTTTGCTGATGTAAAAATAAAATAAACCTACAATATTAAAGTCAAGTCAAAGTTTTTTATTTGCAAATCGTCATAATCACTGGGAAATCTTTGTAACACCCAGGCCTGCTTCATAGTTATTTATTCATAATTTTTACATTATTTTAATTAGGTTTATTTAAACAGAACCAATTAACAAATTACCTCAGGGCACTATTCAAAGAAGTACAAATTGTTTAACATAATATTAAATTCAGTTCAGTCTAAAACAGATCCAGATTTTAATAGTGAGTGATGGAAGAATGGAGCGAGAGGTCAACAGATGGATCTGTGCAGCTTCCATAGTATTGCATACTCTCTATCTGTCCATTGTGGTGAAGAGGGAGCTGAGCTGCAAGACAAAACTCTGTTTATCGATCAGTCTATGTTCCTACCCTCACCTATGGTCATGAACTTTTTGCTAACAGAGAAGCAAACACACATACACACACACAAGCATGACTTCCTGGCTTTCATGGTGGTGGCCAATAAAAGTCTTAAAACAAAATTCTTGATGTGCGTGTGTATTTACTTCAATCAATAGTAGTCAGAGGTCAGGTTGCACTTTAGCTCATACATGAGGTTGCTAATTGGCTTTTGGTGCCATGTTTTTCATCAAGGTGGATACCTACAGTTAAATGATTCTTTGGTGATCCTTTACTGCCATGTGCTTGTGTATAAAAACTTTTTGTTTTTAATTGTTGCACAGGGACTTCTCTAAATTTGATGACTCCCCAGCAGCTACTGCACTCTGCACGTCACATTCCCTCTAATACTAAAGGATTTGTTGTTAGGGAGTGCTCAAATAGCTCTCATCATTAGCACACTTAAGACGTACGGGCTGTGTTCAAGACATGATGGAAGGGTGTGTATTATGTCGGCTTTTGCTTCAATAACATGCAACACAGTGTTACTGAGGTCTGGTGTGCCTGGCCGCCACGTGTGTTTACCCTTATTCTCAGGCAATGTGAGAAGAAACATGGGCGTTCACACACATAGACACACAAGGGGGGCTGTGAAATGTGGGTGCAGTGACATGGTGGGAGAGCAAGAAGATGTCTGATACAGTAAAATTGCGTGTTGAGCACAGAACCGTTTAGCGAGCATTTGCCTAAAAAATGTTATGTACTGTCGGCACAAGTACACAATTGGAATTTGAGATCATCCACACACTGAGCAAAGCACACCTCGAGCTACTGTGGGAGACATAATCACAGTAATAGGGAGCGATACGACTTCACCCGCGAGAAAGAAGGAGGCAGTGAGAGAAGAAAGATAAGAGAGAGATAAGAGAGATGGAGGTCGGTGGCAGACGGCAGCAGCGGTGGAAGGAGGAGGGAAAAATGCCAGTAGCTTACAAAAAGTGCAGCGAGAATCCTATCCAGATGTTAGCGTGGAGAGACGGGAATAAAAGTGCAGATAAGAAAGACGGAATGCAAAAGGATGAGATGGCACTTCTGCTTATTTCTCACTGGCATAAAGGGGTTGTTATATAAGAGATGTCTTGTAAAAATTTGAACAAATGTTTATCTTCAAACGTTTCTGTCACCAGCAGAAGCCTGTGCAGCATTGGTGCTCATTAAACTTACAATAACACACTGTAAATCTATCAGCTAATTGTTGCCTCACTGACACATAGAAGGAGAAGCAACGCTCAAGCAGTGTTAAAAAGCTGGCCTCTTGCTAATGAAACCTCCAAGAAAAGTGGCCACATGTGCACATTTTGGATATGTATACTACCCTTACTTTTTGCTAATTTCTTGCTACTTCATAGCATCAAAAACTCTATACACAGAGTTTATTTTTTGAAGCTTTTTACAATCACTGATATAAACAACTTGTACCTGCTAAGTCTTTACAGGGCCTTTCTGTTGAACAGGAAGGGAAGGCTTCTCCAAATCTGGCCCGAGCAACAGGAGTTTGTTTGAAACAAATACGGATGGGTTTTGCTTCCTGCATGCAATAAAAAGACAAATATTTTATAGGACATCCAACACTGTCTTTCATGAATGATGTCTTAAGTGTTCAGGGCAAAACTAGTGTAGAAATGAACTTTACAGACAGCAGATCCCAATTGGAAACTTAAAAAAGGTTGGTTATTTACAATTTATGTAATAGCACCCATGTATTTATCCATTTTTTGCAACTTCTCTTGTTTGGGTCACAAAAGCAACATGTCCACACGGAAAACCCAGACATTTTTGCCTATAGTGACAATCTCACCTATGGGATCTCATTGTACTTCCAAACCAGAAAGTTATGGATCTGTTCTGGTAGTATCCTCAAAGTGGGATGTACCCAGAAAACCTCCAGGGGGAAGTGCCCAGAAAGCATCTTAATCAGATGCTAGAGTCACCTCACTTACTTGTTTTGATGTGGAGGATCAAAGGCTCTACTCTGAACTGGCCCTGGATGATGGATCTTGTTCTTTCAATTTGGATTCATGCCTCATGACCATAGGTGAGGTTCATAATGTGGAAGGACTACAGTAATAAATTGAAAATGTTGCCTTTTGGCTTAACCCATTTTTAACCAGGCTGAAGCATTGCCCTACTGCCAACCTGATTATCAATCCTGCCATCACTTGTAAACAAGACTGCCAGATACCTGAACTCCTCTGCTTGAAGCAAAGACTGATGGAAGACTCGGGGGGTGAGTCTTCCATCATTTTTTGTTGAGAACTGTGGCCTCAGACTTAAAGGAGCTGACTCTCACTTGAGCTGCTTCGCACTTGATTGCAGAGTTCCCAAAAGAACATCAAGATGCTTATAGTTTTACTTGTGGTGCTTCTTTGTCTGAGTGTGTTTGGTGGCACTTCTTTGATTAGGTACGTAAAATCCTGGGCTTTTTGGATTTTGGATTGCTAAGGGATCCGGTGGACCTTGCAGATACACATGACCAAATTTACGTCCCATCAACTGCATGGACAACTGGATGGTTGAGGGGTTTCTGGAACATAAATTTGGCCTAAGACATTAAATGTCTTTCACTGTCACGTGTTTGCTTACTTTGCACTTTTGACAGAATTTTGTTACCATTCTTTTCTTGTCTAAACTAGTATTAAGCTAGTTGTAATAACCTAACTGATTGTAATTTCTTTTTTCACTATGTGAAAGTCCTCTTTG
Organism: Kryptolebias marmoratus; assembly: GCF_001649575.2. Classification (NCBI taxonomy): domain Eukaryota; kingdom Metazoa; phylum Chordata; class Actinopteri; order Cyprinodontiformes; family Rivulidae; genus Kryptolebias; species Kryptolebias marmoratus. Next base: position 9,709,920 of record NC_051446.1, on the reverse strand, counting down.
CCAGTTCATCAAAAAGTTTGCAAAAACGTTTAGAGAAAGTTCACATACTCTACGGTCTATTTTAATGCAGTGGCCGGTAGAAATTAGGGAGTATGTGAGCAATGGGCTGTTCAGTACAGGTCACCAGTGTCAATTCCCCTAAAGGCGAGTGTGTGTGTTTAGGCTACTCTATCTGCTATTCACATGAACAAACATCAAGTGAACCATGGAGTCCAGACACACACAGAGCAAAACACATTTTCATAGGACACATCAGTGCCTCCCATCTTAGCTTGTGATTGATGGAGTGTCTGCACAGCTCCCGCCGTGCTTTTGGACAGCAAATCAGATTTGTCTTGTGCGGGATCATGCGACACGTCTCACGCTCCACTGATGTCTGATAGAAGTTTCTGGAAATCAATTCCCCGATTACAGGGACTGGGTTACCATGTGCCACCCCACCAGTCCGCTCCAGTGGGAACGCTGCAGGCCAGCATGTCCTGTTGACTCGAACGGATTAAAAGTCCCAGTTGTGTTTAGAGAAGCAGCATGCCTGTGTGCTCATTTGAAGCAAGTGCGCGAGGAAGGTTTTGGCTGGTTGACATCGGCTCAGTGATAATTTAAAGAGCCCCAGAGGGGCTGGTCCCATATGCTTCAGCATGGATGCGCTCCACATGCAAGTATGCATAGAGATGTCTTCATGCGTGGATATTTAGGTGTTTTAAAGTTGTGTATGTTCTAAACAATACAGGAAATTTCCCTATCACTTTCCAGGTTTTGTCACACTTTTAGGAAGATCAGCTCTGCAGATTTTAGATAATACAAAATAGATTGGTATCTATTTCTCAGTGGTGACAAGAAAAGAGTACAAAGGCATAAAAAATATAGTATTGGATCAAAGCAGACAGTCACTTAGGGCCCAGCATGGCAGCTCAGTTCTTCTCTATTTCACACAGTGCTCATTTTCTCTCAGTCGTTTCAGGTTGGGAAATCTGTCAATAGCTGGACTTTGTTACTCTCCCAACAGGCTGTCATGCTCTTTAGTCTTTTATGCTTACTATGATTTGCAAATCAATTTTTGAGGAACTATTAAACACCAAGAATACAATATGGTTTTATTTCTAGCCCTTACATTTTTAGACATAATCTTCAGATTTTAGAATTGATTCAATTCCTAATATGTTTGGGCTTGTTTTTGTGCAAATACATAAAAATAGTGACTTACTCTAGTCATTCCTAACATGCTTAACACCAAAACTACTTAGCTAAATTTCTTGCCCATTCGGAAGAGGGATCATGTGCAATGGAAAACTTCAATTTGGGGAAGCTCTGGGTAAACATTGGTAAAATAAGCCAGGTTGTTCTACGACATGTCTCGTTGAATGCTTTTCTTATGGTTAATTCAAATCTGAATTAAAAAAAAAAGTTTTTTTCAAAAAAAATTCTGTTACACTGTGTTTCAAAAGCATTCTCATTTTCTGCCACCGTGATGATCTTTTTTGTTTTGTGGCCTTACAAAAAGAAATTGAATTGAATTATCATTTGATTTTTTTTTTCAAATAGTAACTTAGTGTTTTGTTCCATCCATCTTTCTTTTATCCCTGACCAGTTTCCTAGTCCCTGCTAATGAATAATATCCCTGCAACATGATTGTCAGGAACCGTGGAGACAGAGGCGAACCCAGAACGCAGACTCATAATTAGACGAACAAAAAAACTAATTTATTAAACTAAAGAAACAAAAATGAAAAACAAACGGCTGACGAGGCAGCAACAAAAAAACCAAACAATGGTGGACAGAACAACAAGGAGACGAGGTACAGAGCATGGCAGTTAACGGCAACAAAAAACAATGAACCAGCGACTAGTGGAAGAAATGACCGGGTATTTAAAGTGCTGAGGATAATTAGGTAAGTGGAGACAGGTGACAAGATTAACAGGCTTTGACAGGTGTGAGTGGGCGTGACAGGAATGCAGAGGGAGAAGTAAACTGAGGAGGAATGAGGAAGTGAAAAAACACGAAAGCAGAAACACAAACCAATAAACTAAAACAGAAGTAAAACAAAACACAGGGAACAACCCAAATCGAAAACACTCAATAAACCCCCAGAGCAACCATCAAGAAAACAAAACAGAAACAAAAAAAACAATTCCTCACAATGATGCAGCCACCACCATGCTTCACTGTCGTAATAGTGTTCTTAGCATGATGAGAGGTGTTATGTTTAGAAACCCTTTTGCAATCCACTGTATGAACTGAATATTCTGTTGAGTTTCATGCTCAGAGAAGACCCTTAAAACTCAAGGTTGCTACGTTGCATTTATAAGTAAAAATAAACTAAGTTCCAAACAAAACTACTAATAGTGCAACATGGTACCAATACTATCATGCTGTGAGGCTGCTTAGCTAAGTCGGGAACTCTTTAATAAATTTTAGAGTCAGAACAAAGTTCAAGTTAAATATCTTGGGTTTTTAAGCTGTGCAACCCAAATTGCAGATAGAGCAAAAGTGAGAAAAGTAATAAAAACTAGTCAGCCCTGATTTGAGTGAAGTGAGATAATCTGTCATGGCTTTTAGGGGAACAAAAACTTAAAAACCTTAATGCAAAACGCTGAAAGAGTAGCACAGAGTATAAATTTTATATTCAGAAGGCTGTGACTATTGTTTCAGGTTTAGCATCCTCATATAAGTAAATAGTGTCCATAGGATCCTTTTTGCTTGCATTATTTTTTCATGTTGTACACAAGCATTTGTTGGAATTTCATTTTGCTATCTTTACAGAGATTTCATGACGATGTTTTGTTTTTTATGGAACTTATCTATTATTTGGCACAGACAAAATCATTCAAGTTGTTTACAGCAGTCACAGAAAGTCAGACATTTTTTTCTTTCATTCTTTGACCTTTTCTTTTAAGAGTTTATGTTTCATTAAACAATCTGCTCCAAGGCTCCATGGAGTTATTGAGTGGTATGTAAAAAAAAGACTCATTAACGCCTGGAATTATGTACAGTACGGCCAGTATCTGACACGATCTGACAGATTGTATGTCCTGGAAAAAGCAGTGCAAGCCATGTTGAATAAACTGGATTTTTTTTTTAGCAGCATGCATGAATGTTCCAAAGCTATGACAAGGTGAGATTATTGAGTTGTAAACACCCTGTCACAGATGTACATTCCTTTAGGAACCTCAACATTTTACTTACAGTGAATAGTGCAGCAGTGCCAGGCTAGCTTCTGCTTAAGCTAACAGGATTTGATATATTTTTACATCTCTCTGTTCATGTTAGGGTGACTCATCTTTCAGTGGGTGTCCTGTGCCTTAATCTCCTTCCAGAATGTTTCTTTTATTTTTACTTTAAACTTTGTTCTTTCCCCTCTCGGTTACAATTCGTCCACCTCTGCTTTTTTTCATTTATTATTGATTTTCATATGTTAAGAATGCAGGTTTTACTCTATTTTTTTTTATTCAGTTCTCGTTTGATTTCATGCTCTTGTCTTTGTCTTCAGTCTAGTCTGATAATGATTCGTGAGAGCTGCAGCCAGACAGGCAGTAATGAAGGAAGAATCAGAGATTAATGTGATCGCCTCAGGCCACGTTTTAAATTCTAGATCCCAAGTTGTTTCTGACTTGAGTGTTAGAACAGCAAGGTAACAACAACTATTATGAGGCCTGAAATCACATATGATGATATGATGGGCTTGATGAAGTGCCAGTGAGCGAAACACTAATCCTTTGCAACTACAAGGAGGCTGTTATACTTTTTCTTCCCCTATCTGAAACAAGCCTGACCTCCTGATGATAGGGCAAAGATAAAAAAAGGGAATTCATTGGAGAAATGAATAAAACATCACAATGATTTCAAAGGATCTCAGCGAACTATTTATGCCTGTTTTGGATAACAGTCAACAAATTCCAAGCTTTAGTCAATAAATATGAATGATATTCAAGTTATGTAGCACTATCAGCCTGACAGAATTTATTTTGCTCAAACAGTAAATGCTAATGTTAGCAGTCACTTATGCTAAGATGCTTAGCATTAATATTATGTTATACTGAGAATGTCACATATGTTAACATTAATATATGAGACCAAAGTCATATTCTAATGTTAGCAGTCACTTATGCTAAGCTAAGAAGCTAACCATTACAAATTACACTATACTAATATTAGAATGTTGCATATGCTAGCATTAATATGATAACACATCCATGTGTTATTGGTAGCAGTTACTAATGCTAAGCTCAGATGAAAAGGATTGCACATGCCACAATGCTAATATACTCAAAATAGGATATGAGATCACATCCTTATGCTAGTACAAATATTTAGCTATAGTTTGAAATTAGTGTAGTTAGTTCTGCCATAGAGGATATATATGACTAACCACTCAGTGATCAGAAAAAGTGAATCTAACTAATGATACTATGATAACCCTTTAGGAAAGAAATGTTATGTCCAGAAAGACAAAATGTGTCATTGTGAAACTTTCAAAAATGGTTTATTTATTTACTTATTATTAATCTTAAATAAAACAGTAGTGTTACATAAATGTCTATGGTAAAATAAATCTTTTTCACATAAGAATTTTGCAACTACATGCATCACATGTAAAACTTTTGTACATTTTGTATGGTTAGTGTTAAGATCATAAAGATCAGCCTTGTACTTATCTATACATTACAGTACTTTATGCACTTTATCTTTGTGTCAATGCAGGACTTTGATGACTTCATCTTTGCATTCTTTGCCATTGAAATGGTGATCAAAATGGTGGCACTGGGGATTTTTGGCAAGAAGTGTTACCTTGGAGATACATGGAACCGCCTGGACTTCTTCATAGTATTGGCTGGGTGAGTAACACTCTGAAACATGCAGGTGGCCAAGCCTAGCTGTACATAAACATACAAGAAGTTTGTAATAGACTGAGTTTCAAATCAGTCTGCACAATGCAGTGAACCTGGGTCACATAGATTTACAAACAAGGGCAGAATCTACAAAGGATCAAAGTTGATTTTTTTCAATCTGTTTTTTACATTAAAAGAAAACCATTTGCAGGCAGATATTCAAACAAAACTGGGAGTGAAGAATCTGCCTTTGGGGTACTTCCCTATGGGCTTCAATGAGTTTCCGATAAATTTACTTTTGAACCTTTTTTAAGTTGGTAACCTCTAAAATTCCTTATAGATTAGAAGTTAACTTTCAATAATGCAATGCTCGAGCATTATTTGCTACTGTTGACAGGCTCACAAACCCTCCTGTGACGTTACCACCTGAACTTCAATCTAATGCCGCCTGCAACAAGTTTTCCAGTTTCTTTTCAGAGAAAATTCAAAAAATCAGAGGATTAATCTGCACATCCACTCCAAAGCC
>NC_051446.1:9678094-9703032 GCF_001649575.2 Kryptolebias marmoratus | reverse complement strand
GTTAGAGTGCGGGTTTTTGATGTTTGTCTCTTTCTTACTGTTTATTCATTGTCACATGCTGTTTTTATTTTGTTTTTTAATTATGTAAAGCACCTTGAAATGCCTTGCTGCTGAAATGTGCTATACAAATAAAATTTGATTGATTTTTGATTGATTGAATAAGAACGTAAGATTCAGTTTTTACCAGACATGTACAATTTGTTTATGAATTTGACACATTCCTCCCAAAAATGCTCCTTTTTAACTGGTTAATTAAAATAAATATCATCACAGGAGATCCTATTTCCTCTACATTCAAACATTGTTTATATTCAGAGGCAAATTCACAGTGATACACAAATAATGTAAAATATATACTATATATGTACACACATACTTTAGGCATGTACTGGATATGAATACACAAGACATATAAATTATATCACTGAACACAAACTGTAACTTGATTAAACGTGTTACAGAATTTATCCTGCTGCTTGAGATCTGACATTTTCATCACGCTACGTCCCCCGCTGGTTTTTAATGCCATCCTTCTGCCATGGCTTCTGTTGTCGATCAGTGGGAGCAGGACTCACTTCCTTCTGTGTGTGTCTGTGTGTATACAAGTGTCCTTCACCAAAAGAGATGGGGATGCATTTTACATAAGCCTTTTTGTTGGAACATTCCAGTATCTCAAACAGTAAGCAACTGTTTCCTCAGTCAGTGGTCACATTTGGACTTTGAAATTCTTTGAACACTGTCTGCAATCACCCTCCTCTCCTGTCCTGCCAAGCATTGTTGTGTGACTGTGTGGAAATATTGGAGGATTTGCATGGTAGTTATTCGTTCCATTTGTGCTCGGAAGTCCGAGTTTCCAAGTCAAAAAAGTCCACTGGAACACCTCCCAATGTTGAAATTCCTACTCTGAAAGTCAGATTTCTGACCTCAAAATCCAATGCCTCGCAGATGAAAAGTTGTTTTGGCAGCACTTTACATCTCAGTAATCCAGTCACACACATAGCTGCCTACTTTCCAACAACTATAAGTGAAGATGTATTAGGGTGTTTGAATGCATAGAAAAATCCACTGTTATCATTGTTATCAATTGTATAGGGTTAGGGTTAGGGCCATGTAGATGAGACAAACAATCATTCAGACTATCACTCACACCTGTGAATGATTTAGCGGAGCCAAAAATAACCCTAACATGCATGTTTTTGGTCTGTCAGCAGAGACTGGAGTGCCTGAAGAAAATCCACAGTTGCACAGAGAGGTTGCAATCAAGTTTTGACTCTGCAGCTTTCTTGCTGTGAGGTGATAGCTCTAATTACTGCTCCACCGAATCACCAAAGAAGTTCACGGTCTCTCATGTTTACAGTAGTTTAATTTTGACAGAGAAAGAAGGGGCCATGGCAGCTCAGAGGGCAGTGCCACAGTCTTATAATCTTGAGGCTGCGGGCTCAGGCCCGGGATGCATCAGGAAGGTCATCTGGCATAAGCAATTGACAAATATTTTGGGCAAGTTTGCTCACTGTGGCGACCCCTACAAAAGGGAGCAGCTGAAAAGAAAAACAACATAAAAGTCAAACCTTTTATTTGCAAAATACTGATAGAAATAAAAATCTTAATCCCTACAATCCAGTCATGATTCTGGCTTCTTCAGACTGGTTATGTTCTCACATGGCGCATGTGTATAAAGCCCACCTGTTTACAGAATTTTTTTTCCCCCCATTACAATCTTTCCACCAATATAGGCAAACCCAAAGAACTGTGAAAGGATGTCAGAGACAAGATAGTAAACCTGCACAAAGCTGGAATGGGCTACAAGACCATAGTTACCAAGAGCACCATTGGTAGTGCATTATATATTAATAGTCTGAAATCTAGCAGTGCTTGCTATGTCCCCTGTAACACAGCTAATTTATAGAAAATGGCTAGCACTTGAAGATTAGGTGTGTATCAGAGCATGGATGGTTATGAACATGGTAGAAAACAGGCCAAAGAAATGCAGGCTGTTTCTAAATTTGTATGAACTGCAATCTACATGTTTGTTGGCTTATTTCAGAGAGTGCAGGTGGAGTGTTCATGTTCACTTTTATCAGGCACTTTCATTGCTTATGCTATTTTGGAATAACCTGAAACAAATGTTATCCATATGCCCATCCCCCAGACATATGGAGACAAGAGGTAGCCTAGGTAGCTGCTGGTTGTTGAGGATTCTATATGTCCTGACAACAGTTGTTAGGTCTGTGGAGAAAGCCACTGAAGAACTGTTTGTATCTCTCCAAGATGATAATTACAGCTTAGCTGCTTTTTCAGCAGGTCTGAAATCTCTCCTCCTAATCACCTCTCTGTCAGGAGGGACTGATGGAGGGATGACTGCACAGAGCAGGTGAGGTGTGCAGAAAGAAAGAGTGGTGCAGGGAAAAAGCAGAAAATTGGGTTCGTGAAGAGTGAAAAGCAGAACAGGATGGATATTTTGTGCTGCATTGAAGAATTCATGTGACCCGTTTCACCCTTTTTGCGTCGTTCAAAATCAGTGACGTGAATGTGACATTTCTTCCTCTACATACAAAATTTTATACTATGACAGATGTGGTTTTGACATAGTTGTAATAGTTTCTATTTTGTCTGTTTGTGTACTTGCATTGCTCATGTATTCGATATTGGAGGTCAGTTAAAATCAAGTGAGCTTCATGTTACAACGTGACTAGTAAGATGCTACCTTGAGCAAGTCTTAGGCCATAGTATAAAATGGGCATTTTTCAACAACCATAATAATACTTTTTGTAGAAACTGGTGCATTTTATGGAACATGAACTCAGATAGCTTATTTGACAGTCACCACCAAAACCCTTAAACCCTCAAATGCATGTTTTCCAATCAATAAAATATTAGTCTTTCTTAAGTCTAAATAAAAACTATTTGCATAAGAATTACCTGCTTAAACAAACTAATAAAAACAGGACTCCCCTACAGATTAGGTGACCTGAAAATAGGTTTTTATTTATTTATGCATCTATGTATTGATTAGAGCAGTGGAACTCTAATCGATTGCTGAGGGAGTCTTAATAGCAGCGTGAGGCAGCACTTACTGCCACAGACAGGGTATCCTGTTCATAGAACATCAATCCAACTTTACACTCTCCCTGTGGCTGCAATTCCAACTAAAGATACCAAGGAGAACAAGAGGCAGGGTGCAAAGAGGATATGGGGGGAAGGGTAATGTATTGACACAGACATGCAGAGACCAAAAGGATGGGAAGCAGAGACGGTCGATTGCTTCATTAGAACTCCCTTAATATTTAATTCAGTTCAATGTTTGAGAGAAACCATGAAAACACCAGTACTGGTTGTGTGGGTAATTTTTGGTTGATACGATTATTTTGACTTTTATTTTATAGATTGAAAGAACCGCCAACAAATTTGTCACATTAGTATTTTACTTAGTATAGAACAATGAAATATATATGTTTTCTTCACAAATAATAAGCTTTATTCACCTCCTGCAGAGCACTGCTGTAACTGCTGCCATTATAATATAAATACATTCAAAACATTACACCTAATCACCACCTTTATCCATTAGTTTAAAAATCTTCACCTCTTAAACGGTAATAATTGCAACCTTACATACCTACTATTTTCTGTAATCTTGATGGTCTTTAAGCACTTGTCCAAAGCAAGGTTTCAAAGTAGAATTCTGCAATATTTGCCACAGAAAAATTAATTGTTTGTATTTTCTTTTGTATAAACTTTCATTTTTTGGCTTTTTGATTTGGCTGTTCTGTAAAAAGAAAAAAAAACATTTTCTCTTTTCTATGCTAAAGTTCTAAATGCAAAGATCTTAGAAAGTGATGACGTTTATTAGGGATTTTTTTAACAAAGGCACTGGAATTATTTAAGGTTGTGTGACATAAATGTCTTTAATTGTTGCAATAGAAATTGTCCTCAAGACAAGATGCTTTTTTGGTAAACAAAAATAAAAAGTTCATGTCTGGAGCTGAAGATGTGCTTTTTATACAAACATAAAAATAATGACCGACTGATAGCCGAAGATGAAAGAATTGGACAATAGTCTGCCAACAAACAACCAAACCAAACTCAATGCTTCAGCTCAACTTACAAAGGTTTCTTGATGCTATCATAATGGCCTCTACATGTAAATGTTTTACCAAATTTGATAGTTATATGTTGGTATTTAAAATGCAATCTTATCAACTTAAACAGGCTTTAAATATTTAACTTGACCTATTGGATTTCAGACCTGAGATTGAGTCAGACTATAAAAAAGAAAAAAACTGAGAAAAAAAATTCCCAGAGCCTAATCCTGAGTGTCGTCTCCTTTCTCCTCCTTATGATTTATTGATGACACTTTGGTTTCGTTCCAAAGCTTGTGGGAGAAGCAGAGAAAAGAAAGGTGGTGAGGATGAGGCAAAACAGGAGAAGTCAAAGAGGAGCATTTAAAGATGTCTGAAAGAGAGACAAAGTGAGAGATGCACAGGGAAGCCCAGAAGCTGGCAGTGAGGAAAGAAAAGAACAGGGACAAAAAAAAGCCTTCCAGGAAAATAGGTTGTGGGGAAATTCTATCGGTTTTTAGTTAAACCTTAGATATGTAGTTTTTTTTTTCTTGAAAGAGTGAGAAAAAGAAAAATATAAAATTTATAGAATATTGAATGCAGAGCTGCAGGCTACATAAAGTCCCACTCTGTGACAGTTGTTGAATTACAACAAAGTTCAGGCAGATTGACTAGCTGCCAGTCTCCATGGCCTTAATGGTAATTAGCATCTGTGTCAATCTGAGTCACAGCAACATTTGTTAAATTCTTGTTTCAATGCATATTCTACAAAAAGTGGCGATTGACGCTGGGGTACAGTGTAAAGAGACAGAAACCACTGTAAGTAAAGGAATCAGAAAGAAACCTGGAAAAAAAGGTGTTTGTTAGAAATACTAGGGCAAGACAAATTCAGAAATGTGAAAAAGCCTAATTAAAAGATCTGCTTTTTTTGCAAACATTGTTGTCATTTAAGGAAAAAAGCAAAAATCTGTCTACCCATCTGCTCATTACCTGTCCAAGAATGGGTTATGGTGGCTGTAGGTCAAGGAAAGAAACCTTTTACCCAGCAACTCTCCAACTTCTCCTTTGGTCCCAAGAGCCTCCAAAGGTTAACATTAGATGGTAGATGTAAATGAAGACCAGGTAATTGAGAGCTTCGTCTTTTGGCTCAGCTCCTTCACCACAACAGACTCCCCTTATTACTGTGGATGGAACCTGGGACTACTTCCTGCGCCGTCTTGCCATCATTTGTGACAAGACACCAAAATACTTAGACTCTGTTTGAGAGAAAGATTTATCCACAACCCAGAAGAATGTTTCCAAATGATACAATGCTTTGATCTGTTGTATGCTCACCTTATCAGAGCTTTATCAGCTCCAACAAAGCAGCACCATTCGGTGTTCCAAACTAGCCCTGAATGCTCATAAAATTAAACTTCAGTTGCTTCAATTTATAATTTGTGCTAGTAAATTCAGTTCTCTTTATAAACTCAGGTTATTCTGAGTCAATTCCTAAACTGATCCGGTTAACTTGAGTCTCTTGAGTCAGTCACACTCATCTGAGTCCATTGTTTTTTCCAGTGAGTTTTTACCCAGAATCAGCGACCCGACTCACCTGAGTCAGCTGCAATTCTGCTGTTTTTATTGGTGATTTTGCTAACTTTTGGACTTAACAGAAGTCTGCCAGAGGAGATGTAGGATTCGGGTTAATTGAGACCTCAGACTTGTGAGTCTTGATTCAGTGCGAGGATTCAGATCATTAACCCAGGTGAATCAGCAACCCAGCTCTATTTATAAGCAAAGTCCTTGAATCTTCCATCTGGTGCCATCCGTCAGGGTTCTGAAATTTAGCTAATGTCTGAATACAAAGACTTAGGACTTTTGATTAATGATTCTCTCTCATTTAAGTCTGGCAAAAGGATGCTATCCTTTTAGGTAATTAAAAAAAGTTTTGTTTTGGGGTTAGTTATTTTATGTTCATGTTATTTTATAGTTTTATAGTTTTTTAATGTTATGTATAATAAAACATGTTTCAAAAATGAAAAAAAAATGTGTAAAACAAGACAATTTTTTTTTACACTGTAGCAAAAAAAAATAATTTTTCTAATTTTTTATTTATTTATTCACCAACATTACAAGTTATAAAGTGACATACCTGCTAATCCAATCATCACTAATTGCCCTCTGTACCTTTTTTCGGTTTGGGACTAAATATACCCTGGCATACAACCGTAATTAACTTTAACTGTTGGCAGCCGTTTTTTTTTTCAGGGAATGCAACAGTAGTTTTTCTCTTTTGTTTCAATTATGTCTAACAATCTACACAAGATGTATCCCAACTCCATCTCACCTTTTATTATTCAAGGATAAGATTGATAGAGTTTTTTGTGTCAAAGTTAGGGGTATTTGAAAGTTAAACTTCAATATAAAAACCATGCTAAAGACAGGCACACAAAAACAACAGATGCAGGTGAAGAAGTTCCAACTCAGAGGACACAAGCGAGGATACAGCATTCACGAGCAACGGTGGCGTCACTGGTTCACCGCCTCCCTTTCCTTCCTCCCCCTCTCACTCACTGTTAGCGTGTGACAGACAATATCAGGATTGGACTCCTGATTTTCTTTCTCTGTCCATAGTGTCCTCATTCACCTGGGTCTTCTTCCATTAGCGAGATTATTTCCCCACTACAAGTGAATCAGCAGATCGGCCACGGATTGTCATTCTGGGGAGTGAAGGTTCATGGAGCTGAGAGAAGGGATGCTGCACAGTTAGGCATATGACAGTGCCTGCATAATTAAGTGCGATAACGGTGCGGTAACAGTGTAATGCTTCCTTCCTATTGGTTCACCTTGAGCTGCCTAATCAAGTTCTGTTTCCATTAGTTTTTAAGGGAAACCCTCTCTGCGCACGATAAGAAATCTGGGCATGCTGGAGTGCGTGAGATAATCACATCCCCGTGTGGAGACATGCATTATGTCACATAATACACCGCTTTGTTGTATCCAGAAATAAATCGGAGTAACCAGGTAATTATAATTCTTTCTAAAGCAACGTTGCCTTTGCCTTGGTTACCAGGGCGACAGGTATTTTATCAGCTTGTGAAAAGTTCTGGAAACTTTACTCGCATTTCATTAATTTGCTGCAGAATTTAATTTATCTTAGATGATGAGGAGAACAGACGTGAAAGCTTTTTCACAACGTGTTACTGTCTGAATTGAACCAAACACTAACTGAAAATAAAGGTCAACGACAGTCAAGTCGTTTCTAAGTTTTTCTAAAACTTTGGCCTACAAAGTGATATTGATTCCTTCAAGAAATGTTAGTTTCGTTACAGAACCCTTTCAAACTTGTTAGCCTAGTCTAGAGGAGACCATCAGAACTTGAGAATTCCTTTTAGATTTCCTCAGTCTTTTGTCAGAATTTGCATAAAATGCTAATGTGGAAAATCAGCAGGAAAAATTGTCAAACAATATGCATCAGTGATTCTTCCTTTCTTTCTGTCTCTCTGTGGATTACACCAAGATTTAACCATTTTTTCCTGTATCTCCTTATCTATAATCAGCTTTTCCACCTTCTTTATTTATCACATGTGAGAACGAAGGCTCAGAAATTGATCAGAGTGAAGCATGTGTGAAAACAGAATGCTGCATGGACTGTGATGGACATGACGAACAGATATATAGACAGCGGCAGAGAGGCAGACAGATAAAGGTTAGGTGAGGACAGACTGGATTAACATCCCACGCGGTCCTGCATTCTCAAGCTGCCTCACATGCTTTTTCTATTTTAGGTCTTTCAGAGCAGCACTGTGTCTACTGTGTATGCATAAATTAATGTGTGGGCTTGATTTCGAGCAAGATTTGCTTTTGTTTTCGACAAAGCTTGAAAGCTGTCTGTACACCACACTTCACAACAAAGTCAGCTTTAGAGAGGACGGATGAGCTGTTTAGATTTATGTAGGTGTACTCATGTTTGTGTCTCTGCATGACTTACAGAAAACTCATTACATTCTTCTGCGAGTTTGACCTTCTAGGGACCTTTCCACATAATGATGTGCACATGTATTCTGACAGAGTGTTTGTTACAAGATGTAAAACTCTTTCTCGTCCTTGAGTCCTTCCCCTGGCAAAGCTCGGGTTTAGTTTGCAAATTCTCCTCACGCAGACTCTCTCGAAGATCGGGCCTTCCCCGTCCCTCCTTATTTCTTGTTTTGTAAGTCAACCTCCGACTGCCCTTCCATGGATCAACAACATCAACGCTGGCACAGGCTCTGAAAAAAAAAAAAAAAGGCACGATTTCCTGCCGTCTCAATCATTTGTTTGATACACTCAATTTCTCCTCAGCTGGTTCTTTCCTCTAGATCAGGATGGACGGGTCAGTTTTCAGTGAGCACACCAAACATTATCTGGCTCTCATCAAAGGAAGCAAGTGTTTTTGCATCGACTATTTTTCACCAGACATCATTCATCATCCACTTTTAAGTTTGTTTATGAAACTCTGTCTGATGGAGAATTACTGTTTGTACTATAATGCTCTGGGGAACTGGAACTGTAGCTTGTCTGTTGCACTCAAACACAAGTTTTCCCATTGGTGATGCAGCAGGGTTACTATAAATCACTCTTAGGGACTACTGACCATGACTCTACACTAGAGTCATGGTGAGTCTGCTTAAATAAAATAAATCATTTTATTTTTGGTGTAACTGTCTTTAACCCTCCCGTGGCCTTTTGGTCAAATAGAACCGAAGCCCTCTCTTCAGTTACGAGGGCTTCAGGAGGGTTATGTCAGGTTTTCAGATATACCCAAGCGAGCAGTTCGGCCACAGACAAACGCAGAAGCCAGCAGGTAACGGGAAGTGAATTTATTTACAGTGTCAGGGAATATATACAGAAGGGAACCAGGACCTGAGGAACGGAGAATCAGGTGAGTATGGGATCGTGGAGGAGAGGAACAGCAGGTATGGCACAGGTAATGTTTCCGTGTGATATTTCTTACTGAGCGGGCAAAAGTCCAAAACACGGAAGAGATGACGGGATTGATCCTTGCCNAGTGATGGTCCGATGTAGGTTCCAGAGAGCGAAGTCCAGGTGAGGTGAGTATTTCCCGGGTGCAGGTTTAGGTGATGATTATTCGGACGACTGACCAGTCTTTGAATCCAGGAGGCAGTAGTCGCAGGCACAGGTAGGTTCAGTTGCGCAGGTAAGTACTTCACTAGGCGGCAGGCAGTAGAAAACAGACCAGACTGGTTCCAGACGGCGAGGTATCCTGAACACAGGTTTAGCAGATACAAAAAACAAACTGAGATCACAACAGGGAGTACACAAAAGCTCAGTTAAGTTTCTCACAGGCTCTGCTCGTTACCGAATGGTAAAACAATGCTCCAGCGCTGATCTGGTCCTCACTGCAGCCTTAAGTACTCCTCCAAGTCCCATCAGCTTGATCAGCCACAGGTGCGAGAGGAGTGGTGATGAGGCGTCCGTCACCAGCTCAGGAGACGCCCACCAGGAAGTGCTCACACACACACAAACCACCAATCACCACAGGTTAAAATAGCAGGTACAGAATTTGTTAAATGCACAAAGCGGTATACACTATTCCTGACAAATATGACAGACTAAAGGTTTTCTATGTTTGCTAAAAGAGAAAATCTTAGGCTTCGGTATACTCAATAAGAAGTTAAGAAGTTGGTCCTCAGTCACGTGGTTCTGAGACGTTCATTTTCACACACACCTTTCATAGTCCACAAGACACTAAGATCAGAACTCCCTGGAAGTGTTAAACGGGGTTCTTCCCACTGGCTTCTCAATCGATTTTTGCTTCCCTTACTGCAACCAGGCATGTTTATCAAACCAACTGAGACAGTCACATCCATAAAGAGCAGCCTGTATCTCTGCATGGTCTTTTTAAGTTCAAAGGTTTATAAGTTTTGGTTAAACAGTTGTAAAGATGGCTGTATTTTCCACCAGCTTATTCTCAGTGGAGCAGAAGAAGCAAAATGACTCCATTAAATTTCACCGGCTTTTCCACATAAACACTCCCACAACAACTTCTGACCAATGACACAATATTTGGCGCAAACCCCTGTGAGAAAAGGTTCAGCCAGGGCCTTGTGTCGCGAACTGGCTGACGTAGCTGCTATGCAAACAAAATGATGCAATTTTCGTCACGCAACCATGTGAATGAAAACCTACTTTGTGACTTCTCACGGAGCATGCAAAAACATTAAGGATGATTCCAATTTCACCTCTACTCCTTAGCACTGCATGAAGCTTTTGAAAGTGCCTTTATCCTAAATTTCCTGCTACAGCTACACAACAATAGGACTGTCCCAGTCTTATTGTTATGGACAAAGGATGTTGAAGATGTGCCGTGGTAACCCTGTTAAGGGAGCAGCCGGAAGAAGAAGTTACAAAGAAATTCTTGTCATATTTTTGCTGACATGTCCCTAAGCGATTCATTTCTCAACTCCGAAACTGTCCTTTTGTTGGTGTAGTTAAACTTCTAAGTGCTGGGTAAGTGCCACCTGACTGTCCATTGTGGCCACTACAGAGAATTCTACAGCTGCTGAAGTGATGTGCCTGTTTCACTGTAACCTTGTGCCTCTCTGCTGCTGGTGGTTATAGGGCATTATTGTTAACCGTTTACCCATTTACCTTCTCCCTCTGGCCTGCAAGCCATCTGTCAGCTCAGGCTGTGCTTGTGTGTACTCGTGTGTGTGTGTTTGTGCCTTCCTGTTTTAGCAGCACTTTGGTGTAACAAGCCAGAAAGGCCCGTACTTGGACACCTTAATGTGTTAGAGGGGAACACACCCAATGGTAGGTTCGTTAAGGGAGTTTCTTGCACTCTAGGTGACACACATACACACTCACACACATACACGGCCCAACATGTGTAGTGAATTTGTCAGACAGACTTGGAATCAGTGTGAGGAGGGAATTCCTTCATCTGCACGCTTCTTTCTAGCTGCACATGTGCGCAGCAGCTGCTCTGCACTCGCACACACACGAGCAGAAAGAGAGCCAGTAAACACAGATCAAGAAATAAGAAAAACGTTTTCTCAGGCATCCCACTGTCTCCCTCTTTCAGCAGTGTCCTTTTGACCTTCGTAGCAGCCTGAAAGAGCCTGCAAGAAGCCACTGGAGAGGCTGCGGAGTGTATGCCATCCCAGGGTTGCAAAGCAATCCGATCTGCTCTTTTCTGTACTGCCCCCACCATGCCCTCGACTCCTTGACGACTCATTCGCCCGCTTTCGACGTCTCAAGGGAAACGCACATGTGTTTGTTGCTCTTTTGAAGGTTGATTGCGCGAGGATGCGTGTGGACATATGCGTGTTTGTCAGGCGCACAAATATTGCGTGCATGCTGTGCTCCATGTTTAAGCACAAACAGGCACAGCACAATGTGTTTTGTGGTGCTTCTCAAACTTTTTCTGGTCCTGTAGTTGTTGTGCAAACAGCCCGCTGTACGCCAGAACACATGAATAGTAGCCATATGTAAATGCAAAATGTAAATCTTGTTCAGAATATTAGCAGATCAGTTTCTACTTACCCTGAGCGAGCTGGGAAGCATTTATAAAAGTGAGAAAAATAACTGGCTATACAATATTGCTTTCACAATTTCTGCATTTTTATTCCCGTGTGATCAAGCAATATGAGCCACAGAAACACCGAAGGCAGTTCACTTGTAGCTGCTGTACTTACAGATGTTTTCATTCTTTCTTTTTTTTTCCAGGATGTTGGAGTACTCACTCAACCTCCAGAATGTTAGTTTTTCAGCAGTGAGGACGGTTCGCGTGCTGAGACCACTGAGAGCCATCAACCGGGTGCCAAGTGAGTGCAGCCTTCTAACGTTTTTCTCACAAACGTTTGAATCTGACTTTGTAGTTGGAATGCTTTGTCCTCTAATACCACAAGAGCTTTGTTTTTTGTCTTGAGGCAAACACACTTTCTGGGTCTGAAACAAAAGCCTAGCTGCTACAGATGCAACACTGTCAATTGGTTTTAGTTAGTGTGCGGCATTTATTTAAATTTAGCGGCATGCCCAAGGTCATTTAGTTATGTGATGTTGCAGTTAGATCCACAATATTTGAAATGAAAGCCTCAAATTTTATCAAGTCTTTTCACTGAAGTATACAGAACTGTACACGATGAGCAAATAAAAAAGTGGGGTGGGGGTTAATGCTAACCCACCCACAAAGGGAGGTAGGAACAGAGCCAAAACGGTGGACATGTAAAAAGGTAAGTCAGCTTTGCCACTCAGTAATGTGATGAAGTAATGATACTGTGTGACCACCTGGTCACAGAACTAAACAACAAGAAACAGGTTTATTAGTAAGGGAAAATTGATGATGAAACACAGTAACAAAAAAAAGTAAAAAAAAATTGGTTAAACTAAACAGAGTTAATTTGTCATGTTTTGAAAATGATACAAGGTCACATATTTAACATCAACTCAGCTGAGTTCTGCTCCATACCTCGTTTGGTTCCGCAATGCTTGCTTCATTTCTGAAAGCTCCCATCTGTACAGGACATGGCCAGCGCCATTGGTAATTTATGAACGGCCAGAGGCAGCATAAGGTCTGACTGCTCTTTACAGCCATTTTGTCAAACTGTTTCATGAAATTGCCTCAAGTCAAAGTGATCAGTATAATAAATGGTAAGCCAGCATTGTGGTTGCAGGTTATGATGCATTGATGACAGAATGGCCAGAGACAGCTTAAAGAGGGGCTTATCTTGGCGCCCATATTGCAATACCATTTTATAAAAAGGTTAACTGAACGGGTCTGTGTAAAGGACTGTAGTTCATTTTAGACTGTACACAGTAAAAACTGCTGGGCTGAAAACAACCCAATTTGTAACCTCTTAGTCAAATTTAGGCTGAGCCAACCCTGGGTAGTTAATTTATCAGGGATGGATTATCAGTTTCACCCAGCATTACCGGGTTAAATTTTCTACTCAAAAATTAATTAAAATCACTAACTTGTTGAATCTGAGCTAGTAATACGTTAAATAAATCATGCCTTTTAAAATCATTACAACTTGGGTTGCAGAGAGCTAGTTCCAACTAATACTATTGTAGGAAACCAAACTCACTGTTTAGTGCAAACTGAAGTTGTTAACAAAGCTGAAAAGGTTAAACATATTCTTACAAGTTGTTTTAACCATCTTAGCTATTCTTATTACTACATCCTAAAGCAGACCTGTCAGGTCTGTTTTAGCCAACTTCTATCTTAAAATAGCAGACTGTGAAAAATGACATGGTTTACCTTTCACCCTACCACTGCTTCAGACATTTTGATTGGGTCAAACCCATCCAACCTATGACCTAACCGCCTTAACTCATTAATTGAGTTATCAAAATAACTCAGCAGTTTTTAGTCTGCAACACATTTGTGCATTGGAATATGGACACACACATTCCTAAGTTGATTGCACTCTCTCTCAGTCTCTTTTTTTCTCACACATTATAATGTCTTAAATATTCACATTTCTCTACCCTTTTCTCCCATCGGTCTCCGTTATAGTTTAATCAGCTGAGATTGATTTCCCCATGCACACTAATCTTTAAATAAATCATAATGATGTTTACCAACCCAGCATTCACTGTTCATCAGTTCCTACCTTAATACTGCCATCTGAAATGCCTTCATTTAATACGTATTCTAATTATGTCATTAGCTTTTTTTGCAGCATCATTTCACTCAAACTGAACATTGATCTTCAAGAAATGTGTTTGTGAGCCCTCAGATGTTTAGCTTGTATAGGGACATGAATGAGACATCAACCCCCTTCTCAACTCATCCATCGATTGGGTATTCACACCCTCTTGTCAGTCAAGGCCGTTGTAGGGGTCTATCTCCCCTCATTAAGCCACAGAAACATGCACACACTCTCAGAAAGCACACAGTCATGAACACTGACTTGCTCATTAGGCATCATTCAGCCCTTATACCCATCACAGGATTAATGGGGCTGTTAATATGAGGATAATCTGGTCTGGCTGGTCTAGTAGCCCTTTGGGCAAAAAGCCAATGGTAGAGTGGTTGTGGTCCCTATGCCTTTAGCTTTTGCTCCTAAATGTCTTATCCCCCTGACCAACTACATCCTGCTTTTTCCCTCATCAAGTCATGCAAAAAAACCCTGGCAGTACTCATTATGACTCTGGGTGGCGATGTTTGTCATAAAGCAAAAGCTATTTTTAAACTAAATTTGAACATGAGTGTTCTATTTTTTCCCTGCTTTTTTATTTCTGTTCCATTAGGCTTGCTTGGTAGGAAACAAGTTTGCCCTTTTAAAGTTTGCCCAGTTGATAATAGAATTTGACCTGCCTAACTGGTGTTGTCACATCGCAAAGGAAACACAGTGCAAGAATTGCACAAAAGAGCCCATGTGATTCACAGACCCACAGTTGTATAAATTTAGTACGGCTGAGTCATACATAAAAAAAAAGTTCTGTTTAAAAATGAATGAAGGAGAGCATACTTGAACCCAAAGCCATGCTTGTTAGGATTTAATAATTAAGATCAGGCTTTTTCATTCATGCTTCAAAATCATGGGCTCATTCACTGCGTACATTTAAGTCATCTAACAGGTAACAGCTAATCAAATTTGCTCAGGTTCACTGAGTGGCCCTTGCAATCTCAGTCTATTCTTCACAAATTCTCTGATTTGCTTAAATGCCAAAAATATTTGCTACTACAGCTCCTTGGAAAGAAGTTTTTTTTTTTTTTTTTTTGCCATAACAGATCAAACTAAGTAAAATGTCGAATTAGTAATGTTGTAGTTTGTTTTGGGTCATTACGTGTAATCAATTAAAAACCCATTTAATTGCAGGTTGTGATGCAACAAAACAGAAAGGATAACAGGAGCTGAATATTTTACCATGTGTTACCACTGTATTTGACACTATATTCCTGTAAAACTATTTCACAGTTTAACAAAGTGAGACTGCACTGAAAACCAACAATAAATTAAGACATACAGTAAATAACAGAATAACGAATACTTAAAGGAATACTCCTAGATTGAGAAAATAAATATTTTTCATTTATAAGCTGTTAATTTAGACAGCTGGTCTAGCCATTCAACTGAGACAAGTTTCCTTCATATCTAAACATCTTTTAAAACTACTAAATGGTTTTTAAATCTTTTGTGTGTGAATATAATAAAATAATTCCCAGATTCTGGATAAAAAGAGCTTATTTCCTAAATATGTATTACATTCATGCTGATGGGTTTAATTGAATAAACTGCATTCAGAACTTCGGTGTAAAGCAGCTGAACACTCCAGGTTGACAGTGTCACTTGGTTCATAACAGCAATTTGTTAAATTCAATGAGCGTCCAAGCAGCAGTAGTTTGTATTGTTATTATCTAAAAGAAGATAGCTTACATTGCTGGGCATCAGAAAGATCACTAATTAATTAAACAGGCTGTTGTGAGTCATAATAATGGATTGATCAACACTCCAGTGCAAAACTCTAGTTGATAGAACGATTATTGAGATGTCAATTTCCAGCATCAGAAATCTAACATGATTAAGAGGCTCTGATTTGGGAGAAAATGATAAATGAATCATCATCATTAATATGCTGAACACTTTGCTGTGAACAAATGACAGGCCATAAAGAAAAGGGCCAAGGCTGATTTACTCATGGGAAAAAGAAAGTCCATCTTCTATCAGTTCTAGGGTTTTATGCATCAGAACCTAATAAAGTGACCTGGTTTGTACCAGGTTCTTAAATTATTTAAATCTAACCTCAAGTCTACAAAGCCACACAAAAGATTCAACCATGTCTTTACTCAGTTAACAACAAAGCTTGTGGTTGTCTTATTATTGGTTTTAATGACAGAAAGGTGCCCAGGTCTTGAGGTTGCAAAGCAAGCCCAAATAATCACACCTCCACCATCGTGCTTGACAGATGAAAAGCGGTGTTTGTGCTGTTATGTTATGTTTACTTTACTCCAATCATGGCACTGCATATTATGGGTAAACATATGTACAATGTTTTTATCTGTCCAAAGGATATTGTTCCCGAAGTCTTGCAGTTTAATCAGCTGCAACTTTACAAACATTTTAGTTGAAGACGTAGACTACAGAGTGTTTCATATTTCAGCTAAAGAATATTGAATAATAACTATAGCTGACTTTGTTATATTCAGTTATCTGTATTTTAGACCCATTGGTAAACGTCAAAAACAAGTAAAACATAATAAATAAACACTAAAGTTTTTACAATATATGCAGGCATCACACGTTAGCAGTAGTCACTTTGTCTCTTATTTCATGATGATATCTTCAACCTTTTTTTTAATATGATATTTGACCATAACTACTATGGCAGACACGTGTCAAATGTGGTCATTAACCAATTGAAAGCTTGACGGTCCAATCAATCTGTAGGAGACCTTTATTAAACACTAAATCCCAAGTTGTTTGATGACTGGAGAACATCTTTTGTGGCAGCTGTGAACCTGAATAAATTAGAGAAACATTGACAAGGTTAAGGTTAAGTAAAACTATTTTGAACAAATAATATCATCTGTCGTAACAGGAATCAGCAGATTTGTAAACTCATGTTGCTGACATTCATTGCCCCTGCTACCCCCCCAATTCTCATGTAGTTCTCACCTTTTTTGAGTTTCTATTGGGACAAAAGCCCAGGGATTGTGGTAAAACACACAGACACGCACATCCTCACACTTTTATTATGAACAGATTGTTCCTGGGCTGATGTCCATGTCCTGGACTCTGTCAATGATTGATAGACTAACATGGCAGTCTTGCCAGTGGAAGTGACTGATACAGAACGCAGGACTCCTCCAACAGCTGCCAACAAAAAGCAAAAATCCCACACTGTGTCACCGGCACATCACTGCACACAGTCTGCCATCAGATTGGCCATTACCCTTAGGTCCAGTATGGGCCTGCAGGGACCTTGTAGGTAGGTAGGTAGGTAGGTACATTTATTTATATAGCACTTTTCAGCACGAGGCGACTCAAAGTGCTTGTACTAGGCCTGTCATTGGCAACATCAAGGCCGACATGACAACTTGTGATATGCCTCTATGTGGGTCTTTATATTCAAAGGGAGCAACTGTCACAAATGCAGAATGTTTTCTTGAGTGAAAGAGGAGATTCTCCTCTGTGCAAAGAATTAAATGGTGACCACACTGCTCATGGTGTGGTTTGACTGTACAAGTTGGTAGGTAGGTAGGTAGGTAGGTAGGTAGGTAGGTAGGTAGGTAGGTAGGTAGATAGATAGATAGATAGATAGATAGATAGATAGATAGATAGATAGATAGATAGATAGATAGATAGATAGATAGATAGATAGATAGATAGATAGATAGATAGATAGATAGATAGATAGATAGATAGATAGATAGATAGATAGATAGATAGATAGATAGATAGAATCTTTATTAAGTAGTATTTGGTAGAGAGGATGGACTGGGTTGTCTTTTATGGACAACAGTTTGTTCAGTATCTTTTTTTTCCACCACCACTTCAAACTGGTTAGTCTACAGCCAATAATACAGCCAGCCTTATTTTTATGTTTATTTAGCTTGTTGCTCCCTCAACAAACCACTGCAAAAACCCAGAGCACTGGCTATAATCAGCTTTAACAGACTGATAGAAGAGCTCCAACATCTTGCTGCACACATTGAAGGACCTGAGCTTTCTTAAGAAGTAGAGTCTACTCATCCCCTTCTTGTATGCAGCTTTGGTGTGGGGTCTCCAGTCCAGTCTAGTATTATTAGTAACACACAGGTACTCATAGTCTTCCACGTCCACTACATCCTCTCCCAAAATCCTCAGTGGTTAGGACTATGAGATAGATAATCACTTCTGCAAAATATTTTTGCTATTTAATAAATAACTGCATACTATAACATATACAACAAACTGTCAACAAAACTACTTTTGTACATTTTTTGTGCCGCAAGACTTACTTTTAAGTAAAAGTAACAAGCTGTTTTAATTGGTTTTAGTTTCAGTCTGCAGGGCACTGAACCCGAAACTGTTGACATCAGGAAGGTGAAAAAAGTTTTTGTGCCTTGTGTTTACAAAGAGACAGAATATATTGTTTTCTACCTTAGGGTTAAGTTCCATATTTATTTAACAATCCAGTGGACGGTATGTTCGGCAATAGAAAATGAAGTTGCACTGAATGTTGTTCAACTACCAAGACTCTGCATGCATACCAAGAAGCCTTACCGGTCAACTGAAATAGTGGTTTTGTTTGTTTGTTCGTTTTTGATTTATTTTGTTCATTCATTTTTATAAACATATTTTCGCTGTCTAGAGCAACTGGTTTCACACATAAAAATCATTTTAAGGAACTCTATTTGAAGCAGTTTTAGGGAAGCACTGTCGTAATAGGATTGGGGTGATGCTTGTGAGTCTATGTACTTACAGTAGGGACCTACTTTACAAACAAAAGAGTTGCCAAAATTACTGAATTCTCCTGTCTGAAATCCCTCACCCCAACATCTACTTTAAGTTCATTGCTGTCCTGTTCCTCTGTAGTTCTACCCTGAAGGTTTCTTTGAACTTTCATATCAGTTTTCTCTTTGAGCCCTTTTCACACAACACTTTTAAGACGGACCCAATGTGTGTTTGCTGTGCATTAAAGTTAATACACTTCTGATGCAGCTGTCAGCTGGAAATGCAAGCAGTAATGTGTAGAAATGATTATGTTTGTGTGAATCTGGAGGTGTGATGTGTGCAGCAAGTTGCTCATACTAACAATACTGTTGCTGTATGATGATGCTTTGACGTCTGTTCATTGTGTGGAAGCAAACACTGATGCAGATTTGAGCCGCCTCTGTTTAATCTGTATGGATTACCAAACGGGGCTAGTGACAGCTTCTCTAGAATGTTTTTCTTTTTTGTGTTGCTAAGTAACAACTGGTGAATGACAATGCCTGGGACAGTTGTCTTTCTTTTTGTTGGCTTTCCTTTTACTTTTTTCCTTTGTATGTCTTACTTAACTGTTGATTTGAACACACTGAATATAAGTCACAGGCCATTCACACCAAGACCGTAACTGGTATAGGGTACACCACAGCTGTTTCTCTCACTCCTTGACAGCACACTTAATAAGAGAGGTAGACAGAAACATAGACTACAAAGTAAACCTCAGACAAACACAGTGTAAAAACTATAAGTTGCAATGAAAAGATTCCTGAACTGTCAACACCAGTTTGATGTCATTCTGGTCATTTTCAAAAATGACATCAATAACAAAAAATATAAAGGACTTTGTTGTCATTTTTAAGGCGGTCTTAATCAATAGTATTCCAGCTTTCTGAAGGTATTTCAAAATGTTTTCATCTGGAGTTTTGTTTTGCTTTGTTTTGTTTTACACATTTTCAGTTGAGTAACAGACCCTTTTTTTAAGAGGAATGTTTCTTTGTGTTTGTTTATCAACCCTCTTAACTCTGACCTATGGATGACTTGCATATAAAAATGACTCCTAAACTCAAAGAAATGGACTAGTCTTGTGTCAAAACATAAACAATTTTTCAAAGAAAAAACAATATATTGTCATTTTGTTCCAGCTACTTGCACACCACTTTTTAGCTCAGTTTCTGTCAAACCAATTGAGTTACAACTATTTTTGTGTTTGCTAAGGTTGATTAGCTTGAAAGGCCATGATCAAGTTGACTCCAAAAGTTAATTAGTCGTATATGATGATTACTTTCTGAAAGTTTAATTAAAATCTGTTTGCTGATTCGTAACATATTTTGCTAACAATCTGACAAAGAATACACACTCAATATCGCCCATCTTGTATGGTGATAAAAAACAAAAATTCCACACTTCATGAGTCTTCTTGAGTCTTTGTGTGGTGTAAGCCACCTCTGGACGAGACAGAGCTGATTGATATTCCTGAGGCAGCAGTCAATAGGTGATTATCACAAGACACAAACACGCACACATACTTCTCTGTGCTAACGAGACTGAGCCCTTAATGGCCCCACTGATTGTTCAGCCACTGCGTTTGCCTTTTCCCCGAGAGCCTTATCAAACTCACACACATACAAACAAGCGAGCACTCACACACACACTTTCCTGACAGACCTCCAGCAGATACATGTTCTGGTATCTCTGCCCAAGCAGCAATAATATGTAAGGGTTCATTATGTTCAGCGCTCTCTGTGGGTATAGTCTTTGAGCTGGTTCATAGGTGCTACTGTCACTTTAGTCCAGATAAAGTCTCAAGGCAACAGTAACATCATCACCCTCACAGCTCCAATCCTGCAACCTTTTTCCTACTATGGTGAATTGTTTGCTGAGCTGCAGTACTGTAATTAAAGAGCTCAAATGAATGTCCCAACTTGCGATTCCCAGGAGGCCCAGGGTTTTAGGACAAGGCTTAAGTTGCCCCTTGACGTCTGCTGTTTTATGAGATACAAAGACAAGAGGGAGAGCCTGGAGGTGTCCAGGAACAGGTTTGATCCGGAGGCTCCTTGTTAACCAAGGGAGCTGAAGAAATAACCCACTGATAAGGTGTTGTTTGTCAGAAGATGAAATGAGCGAATGCCAGAGTAATCCTCGCTCTTTGCTGTCAGACTGTTTGCCGCTATAAGCAAAAGCTCTTGTTAGTTGAATCTTGGTAAGACAAGAGCACGGCGAGCAGCTGCCAACATGCAATCTATGTCTTGTTTTTTTTAAAGAAAGACTTTGTTTCAGTGAAGTTATTTGTACCTGACATCCAACGAAGTTTGAGCAGACTGTTGTACTTGAGTTTTCTGTCAAAATACTTTTTTAAGGTTTTAAAATATCTTTTCTTAGGGATTTTGTTGGCACAAAAGATGACATGTTACAGTGATCTAAGTGGAGAAACTGGATCTATGGTCCATTAGGTGTTAGGAGTGATAAATAAAGGCATGAACTGATAAACCATCTTTCCGTCATTTTCCCTCCTGCTTTTTAGGGAACAGTCACTGTTTACTCAGGGACTTTTTTTCCATTTCAGAGACATTTAGCCATCTATGTCTAGAGTTGGTGATGTGGAGCTTGTTACTATCCACTCGGAGCAAATACAAAGAGACGCAGGTGTACTCTGGCTTGAGTCGCAGAAAGCCCATTAGTTCACAGTACACAGATTACAAAGCTGGCTAAGCCGGAGCTAGACCTGGACAGGAAAGCAGAGGAAGCTGACCTAATCTGCCTGTTAACAGATGGCTCCCTGATCACACACAGCAATCTGCCTGCCAGCCATGTTGGAATGGTGTGGCCGCCCACGGCGAGGTTGGAGAGCGCGTGCAGGCAGAAGAGGAGATGATTGTTATTGAATATGAAATGTCGATCACTTGGAATGAGCTCACCATCCAGGTCGGAGCAGGTCCAGAGGATTGTTTCACTTATCTGCCAGATCAACATAGGTTGTTTTTTATTAAATGTTTAGGTCTGCCTGTGTAGTGATGAAATGTTTCTCTCATGTGAAGCTCTCATTCAGATGATAAATTGCTTGTTTTTATTTGTATTACAATCAAATGTATAACACTCTATGCTTAAAAAAGCTTGTTGGAAATTGAAAAAGTCCAACCAGAGCAAAACCAAAAAACACATCGAACAAAAAGACACAATTTCTGTCACTTTATAACCAAAGTCACAATTTAGTTTTTTCTAAACTTATTGATGATCACTTCATACTTCTCTTCGTTAACAAGTAAACCATAATGGACAGCTGGTGAAGGTTCTCAGTCATTCAGGGCACAATGAGCCTAGGAAGTTCAATCAAAGGCAACTGAACTTTTTTATTTTTGAAGACGTTTCACTTCTCATCCAAGGAGTTCTCAGGTTTCACCTTTCCATCGCATACAATCCACCTTTGGATCTAATCTCCAGACAGTTTCACACCAATTCACACCTTCATGTGACATAACATTTCAAAGTGGACCAGGTCAACAACTAACTAGGAGAGAGAGAGTTCCACAGCTCCCAAAAAGAAACAGCTCACTTTAAAAGCTTGGAACTTCACACTGTTCAGTTTCACTTCCGGGGACCAGACCACAGCAATGTGCGTTTCAAAGTCACAGAAGAGAGAATGAGAGAGTGAGTCATTTTGAAGGTTGAATCTTGTCTGAGGAGTCTCATGGGTATTGGCTAAGAAGAAGGAGACTCAGAGGTGGGGGTTATGTCTCATTGGGTAAACAACCGGGCCATTTAAGGACCCCCACCCCAGATGGATAACTGGATTTTGTTGGGAAAAAGGTAGGGATGAAGGATGAAAGCAATAAAAAGGTATGAAGTACTGGACTGAAGTGCACTGAGATGGATTTGACCAAATCGTACGATGTAGAATGGACCTGCTAGGTATAGCCCTCTGGAGTATCTTCACTGAAGATGGGTCGATATAAAAGGAGCTGACTTATGTGAAAGGGATGAGCTGCATAAAGGGAATGAAAAGGGGTAGGCACATCAGATGAGGTGAATGGATGAGATAAGTAAGAATTGATGAAGCAAAGAGAGGGTTGATGTCAAGAGCACAAGACAAACTGTACTGGAAGGGTGAGCCGACTATAAGAAGGCTTCCTATTTAGTTAGAGATGTGGTTGAGGCAAGACCCTGCTCCCAGACCTTAAGTTAACACGTTAACTCCATTTAAACTGAGAGAACTCTTTCCATGAGAAGCAAAACATCTTCAAAAAATCAAATGCCTTTGTCTGAACTTACTAGGATCACTGTGATGGATTGGCAACCTCTCCAGGCAACCTCTCTGTTTGCATAATTACAGATGGAATGGACCGCCTCTATGCAACCATGCACATGATTAGGAGGGTTTAGAAAATAGATGGATGAATTAGCAAACAAATCAGTATGCCACATCAGTGACTATGACAAACTCTGCTTCTGGATATGATAATTGTAGCACTTTGTGTGGATGCAGCTGCCTGATCTGTGTTGGCTGAAGTATTAAATTCTTACTCTGTAGATGTATCTCCGCTGGCATGAAGCCATTCCGATTGTGGAGTTTAATCCAAGCTTTTGCACTAACTTAGAGGCAATTTATAAGTGATCCTCCAGATCTCAACCTGGGTCTTGTTATGGGGAGTGGGTCCCTTCCAGGGATCTGGGGGTTGCTTTGTTCAAGCTGAGCCTTGGGGGGACTTTTCCTCTGGCTAGGCGCTTGTGCTGGAGGCCAGAAGCTGTCTTATGTCCCTTTGCTGGCCATGGATGTCCCTCTCGCATGGGCTCCGACACTGGGGGTCACCTGTGTGTTGCTCATTGGGGTGGTGTTGCAGGGGTCTATGGGGGTTGGGGCTCTGGGCCCAGCTGGTTTGCCATGGAGGGGCGTTGATCCTGGGACAAGGCCTGCCTGTGCCATGGGGCCAGGTGGGGTGTTCCTTCTGCTTGTGTTCTAAATACACACAAAATGTTTGAACTTCATAAACTCACACGCATGTACCCAAACACATTTTTAAACACACTCATACCTGCATGTGCACTAAAACCTCAAATATTTAAAGATAGAAAAGGTAATAACTGGATTTTCCCCCCACCTTTTTTTTTTTACAATGTTTTAGTGCCCTTTATTGTTTGTTTTTATTGTTGTCTTCTTCTGCTGGTTTGTATGTATGATTGTATTTTGTATTTTTAGATGTATAAGTTTGTTTGTATTTATGTTGCAATATACATTCAATTTTGTAATTCTAATTAAGTTATAATTAGTCCCACAAATCAATCCACAACCATTTAAATATATGTCTGTACCTCACTCCCTTTCCTCTTGTTTCACTTTACTTTTCTTCTCTGTTTTTGGTCATAAGTCAATAAAATAAATAATTAACAACAGAGTAGTACCTAGCAGTGATCTGGGTTGCTCTGTTGTAGAATAAAACTGTTCTAGCGACATGTGGCTTTGAGTTTCCCCATACACCTTGCCAGTGCCACAGAACAAGATGGGGAGGAGAAATCAGCCAAATATTTTCTTCACTCCTCTCACCTTGTGTTGTGACTGGGTATCCTTTTTGGCTGGTAGTAGATCCAGCACATTATGCAGCAGCTGTCACACAAATTGAAGGAAGTCGAAAACAATGTTTTGCCAGCACCTTGGATGTCATTCAAGAGTTGCTGTTTATTTCACTGCTGTCCCTTCTTTGTCCAGCTGGGACTCGCGCTCTCGGATCTCCTCCTTTGAGAGAAAATGAAACTGCTGCCGAAGACACAATTCGAGCCACCTGCAGATGCTTCATACTGTCACTCAATCTCCTGTCCTTCGGCGCTACCTTTGCTCCTCGCTTCCCTTCATCTCGTCCCTGTCTGTCGCTGTCACCCGCCTCATTTTTTATTTTTATTTTTTCCAAGATCTGAAAAGGTCTGCAAACTCGTGCTTGTTTTTCTGCCTGTTTGCCAACACAAACAAGTTTGACGCTCTCTGTGTGTTCACACATAATAAAAAAAAGCCAGAGAAAACTCCAGAAACTTGCTAAAAATAAGAATGTTTTGCGTGCAGTGTGGTCTGCCACTCCCAGATGATAGTGTTAATGAAAAAGTGTTGACATGTGACTCAAATTTTAACACGTCTTCTTCCTGCTCCATGCTTTTGGAAGGGCTCCTGAAAAGATATCAAACCAACCCCTGAAATCTCTGACTTCATGTCTCTTGGTTTCTCTCCTCCCTTGTTGCTTTGACTCACCGTCCTTCACTTGGTGGCTGTCAGCCCAGTAGACGAGCTCTGCCGGTGCTCTGACAGGGACTGACCTGGCCTCTCCAATTACCCAGAAAACCCCAGATCAGAAAAATGATCCTCATTATTGACGCCTGACTCACCAGGCTACTGAAGTGGGAGACAGGCGAGAAGGGCAGACAGTGACAGAGACGGTGTGTGGGTGTGAGTGTGTGTGTGTGTGTGTGTGTGTGTGTGTGTGTGTGGGGGGGGGGGGGG
>NC_051446.1:9631613-9678050 GCF_001649575.2 Kryptolebias marmoratus | reverse complement strand
GGGGGGGGGGGGGTGAAGGCAAAAAAAGAGATTACACAGTGACAAAAAAGGGAAAATTGGATAAGTTTAGGCGAGCTAGATGGACAGATAGCAATATCTGAGCGGTAACAGCAAAGGGACACAGGCAGAGGTAGCAGAGGGACTGTGTGGGCGGTCGGAAGTGTGAGTGTTGTCAGTAACTTGAGGGAACACTGTCCACAGCAAAGAGAATCAAAAATGGACTGGACAAGTGGTGAAAAGGCAGATCATTTACTGTGGATGTAATTCAGAGAAAACCAAAGGAGTCCTGCTGAGACTTTTACACACTGCTAACAAATCTCTGCACTTAATTTTCTTTTCTAAATGTATTTTTACTCTTTTCCCGCAAGAACTGTTTTTGCTAAGAACATCATTACAGTCCAATGACAGACTTTTAGTAATTTCCTTTCAGACGTTCACCCATTACAGCTTAATGCGGCAATGTTGTTAACATAAAAGCTTCGACTTACCAAAACCTAATCTTTATAGCTTGTTCTTTTTAAACTGTCATAAGTCATTTTGGATAAAAAGCTTACACATACTCCAACATGTTTTATTAATCTATTCATTGGGTAAATATATGTTACAAATAAAAGAACCATTGTCAAGCAAGGAAGATGACTTTGTGATCATTTCACTTTTATCTTTTTAGGGTAACACCACATTTTTGTCACAGCATCACATGAATATACATCACAAAATAAATAAATGGATATCAGGTAGTAGTGATTATTTTCTAGGAAGCTGTTTCTTTTTTCATGCAATATTTATAACTTGACCATTTGCCTACCTATATTTTCCAGTTCCAAGGTGCTTCACAATAATTTGCTAAAACATGCATTTTAAATTGTCTATTACATCTTTACATTGTTGGTCATGAAGTTCAGAGTCTTGTCAGATGCAATTTGAATACTGACATTTGCATGTAGGGTGGCTATGAATGGTCAAACAACTTTACTAACCTTAAGTATTTGACTGAACACTTGGTTCTTAAAAAAGGTAAATACGATAGTCTGTATCACTGCAAGACCTAAAGTGAGTTGTGTTTCAAATAGTTTGATGTAGTTTGTGTGAGGAATTGGATTTTTTGTTTCTGTTTTGTTTTCTTTATGGTTTCTCTGGGGGTTTTATTTAGTGTTTTCGATTTGGGTTTTTTCCTGTGTTTTGTTTTACTTCTGTTTTAGTTTATTGGTTTGTGTTTAGTTTCTGTTTTCGTGTGTTTTTACTTCCTCATTCCTCCTCAGTCTATTTCTCCCTCTGCATTCCTGTCACGCCCACTCACACCTGTCAAAGCCTGTTAATCTTGTCACCTGTCTCCACTTACCTAATTATCCTCAGCACTTTAAATACCCGGTCATTTCTTCCACTAGTCGCTGGTTCATTGTTTTTTGTTGCCGTTAACTGCCATGCTCTGTACCTCGTCTCCTTGTTGTTTTGTCCACCGTTGTTTGGTTTTTTGTTGCTGCCTCGTCAGCCGTTTGTTTTTTCATTTTTTTGATTCTTTAGTTTAATAAATTAGTTTTTTTGTTCGTCTAATTATGAGTCTGCGTTCTGGGTTCGCCATCGTCTCCACCGGTCCTGACAGTTTGAATATATGCTTGTAAAGGTGAACTTCGGAGTGTAGATGGACAAGTGAATTGAAAGAGCTGCAAAATCCTAAAATACCCCAGTGTAAGCCTGAGATGATGGCTTGAAGACGCTTGTCAACACATGCCTGGTTGAGCCTTAGTTCCTGGGGCTGAAACGAGGCTACAAAAAGCATTGGCCCACCACTTGCAGGAAGAGTAGTCAAGGTTGGGTGCAATGTGAGCCAAGTAACAGGTAAAGGCAGGCTCCTGGGTATAGATCCCTGGCATTATAAACTGTGCGGCAGACATTTATACAAGGTTTACTTTTAGAAATGGCCTAAGAAATACCTATAACTGAGAGGGATATCTATGAGTGTAAAAACAGATGTCCACTCATCTTGATTTGTGCTTTCAACAAAACTGACACTATTTACCATTTTGTATAAATTACAGTGCTTCTACTGGTACAGGTTTTCAGTGTTTTATTTAGAGAGTACTTTGTGCCACTTTCACAAAATGTGTATGAGATTTTTTTATTTTTTTTATTTTTTTACTTTGCAGTGTTCTGATCTGCATTTTGACCTTGTCCTTGTCTCTTCTTTCAGGTATGCGCATCTTGGTAACCCTGCTGTTGGACACACTGCCCATGCTCGGTAATGTGCTGTTGCTCTGCTTCTTTGTCTTCTTCATATTCGGGATTGTTGGTGTCCAGTTGTGGGCTGGCTTGCTCAGAAACCGATGCTTCGTCAAAGACAACTTCTCCTTGTGAGTTCCCCATTGCATATACGTTCCAAATGGTTGCAAAGCTTTATCCATTCAGAATGTCTTCAGTTTTTGCGTTATTTTGAGTCAGTCAATCGTTCATATCTGATCTAGTGTATTTTAAGATGATAGACAGTAGTGAGAAACCAGAAAATTTCTTGAAGGGTGCCAGTGTAGTTATAATCCAAACTTCGAACACACATCATCTTTCTCATGTAAAGTCAAATAGGGATTTCAGACTTTCTTTTGTAGGAATCAAAGCTATGACCACGTCTTAATGTATGAAAGAGGTTTAACGAGAAACAAGCTCAAAATCAGTGTTAAATCTGTTGCCAGTGCCTCATTAGGGTCACCATAGTGCACACCTGTCTTTCATTTCATAGCAGTACTCATAATAACACATCCACACAGGAACACAGAGTAAACGTAAGTATCAGAGTGACCATGCAAAGAAAAACGTGTGTGGTGGTCCACCCTGTCCATTTTCATGTGTCTATATGTCTATAGTATTTTATGTTAGAGATATAACAAGTTAAGAAGACCCTTCATTTTCAGTTTTGCGGTGAATACTTTAAACTCAGATACAGTGGAAGTCATTGATAGTTTGGGTGTGTGCATTTTGGGGGAATTTGAGAAACAATTATAAGCTGTATAGGAGTGATGGACACACTGGGTGGAACAAGACAAAAGGGCTCTGTATTGATGTATAAACTGTATCAAAAGTGTGAAGATTGTACAAGTAAAAAAGACTGCTTTGAAGTTAGTGACGGACATTCCATCATGAAGTTGAACAGGTCATTGCAAAATCTCCAAAAATTATCAAACTTAAACAGGGATTGTATATGTTGACCATTGCCTGTCATTTATAATCCAGTATTTTATGACTCATTTTAACTATATGAATTTTGTTTATTGTGAAGTATGCCTGAGCTATAGATCTCTAGAAACAGCTGTAATAAACTCTTGTTGTTTATTTAGAATATTTTTTGCAGTCTTTTGCAGATTTTATCATCTCCATTTAACATACTGTTACCAAAAGTCATTCCACATTATTCCCAGTCTCACTTTATATATTGATGTTTTTGTTTTTTTTTTAATGTTTTTTTCCAAAGAGTAGTAGCAATCAAAAATTGCAAGGGCTAAATAGTATTAGGGGTGCTTCAAAGCCTATGCACTGGTACCCATATTTAACTTAATTTGACCTAAACATTTTATTTAGCGTAGCTTTGGACTTTACAAGGCTGTTATTTTTCCGCTTTACTTGTTTTTCATAAAGTACAATACAATTGGACTGAACTCCTTATGAGCAAGCTAATAATAAACCAATACTTATTTTTGTCACCTTGCAAAAAGCTATAATTTTCTACACACAACACAGATCCTTCTCCCAAGAGTCTGTAATGGCCTGCAGTTGTTTACCCTAGCCTGTAGAAGTCAAACAACCTGCTGGCAGTAGAGACACCTTTGGCTTTGGCAGTGTTTTTAGCAGCCATTGTCTTCTTTTTGACAAAATCCTTTGGTTTCACTGCAACATTTTCATCCAAATTCTGGATGACAACACTGCCACATTTAAAAGTGTTTAAATGATGTGCTACTAAAATGTTCATTTCTAAGTGAGAAAAATGGCTGGAGCTGAAAACTAAACCCCATTCTAATATTACAACAATGGCCACCAAAAGTGTCTCAAGTAAACATAGTGACAGAGCTGTATTTACCACTGTCTTAATCCAACTGTAACTGAAAACAGCAGTTCTAAACTAGTTTGAAAGTAACTTTAAGAAGTAAACTTACAAAATGGGGTCATAATCTAAAAGCCACTGAGGTTAGTGACTCCAAAGACTCATTGAAGTGATGAATAGAGAGCAGAGACAGGTCCTGGAATAATGAGAAAGGCCCTGTATGGCCCATGCTCCTGTACTGTATATGGAACATGGACACCCATGACTTATTCATGTTCCCTGTGTCACCCCAGGTTCATTAATCTCTATAGGATTTATGACATCTCACATCTGTAATTTAAGTCCATGCATTATGTCTTTGGTGAGCAGATGTATTTTTTGTCATCATCGTCAGCCTTTTTTTTTGCTCACAAACTTATGGTACTTGTGAGGTTTGCGTTTCTTTACTACATAAACGGCACACTGTTTATTCTCGGCATTATGCTGTGATAAGGTATGTGTTCTAATGGGAGCTTTCACTTCTCTCACACATCAGTCAGGCATATTTCAGTGCTTTAGTAACAGCTGCCAGTTGGGCTGATGGCATCTTTTAAAAAAAAAGGCTGATTAGGAGTATTTGAGATCACTCGGCAGGAGTGACATCCCACGAGGCATGTTG
Source organism: Kryptolebias marmoratus (assembly GCF_001649575.2). NCBI lineage: Eukaryota > Metazoa > Chordata > Actinopteri > Cyprinodontiformes > Rivulidae > Kryptolebias > Kryptolebias marmoratus. The sequence continues at coordinate 9,673,365 of NC_051446.1, read as the reverse complement.
GGTTATGATGAATAGGCAAGGTGGCAAGCTGAGCTCATCAGGCACATAAGTGCTCTTGCACATCATCCCAATGTGTGAAACAGCTTTTAAGAAAGATAGTGTGAAGTGGTCCTGAAGTGCAAAGGGATTGGTCTGGTTCCACAATATTTGAGACGCTACTACAATTATTAAAATTCACCAGATGAAGGTGTGCTGACAGATGAGCCGAATATAACCTAATCATCAGATACTCAGTTTCTTCCAGATGGAAAAGTACTCTGTGACAGATATGCCAAGAGGTGCTATCACAGCCAAATATGTCTTTGCATTTGACTCGCTCAATAAGAATAAAGATCTCCCCAGGTATTTGGCACCACTCCGTTCAAACATATTCATAGCTGGCTCCTCTAAATTTCAGCTATCCTCTTGAATGAGTGTTAATCAGCAAAAATCAGCTCATGTGGTGTAAAATGCAATTAATAGCTGCAGAATGTGAGGCTTTGAAATTCATCGACTTTGCAATTTGCACAAAAAGGCAGAATCATTGTGCAATATTATAATGATCAATCTTTTAAACTGTTTAATCCAGGCAAAATTCACAGGCTGTAATTTAATAGTATTAAGGGACCATAGATCACTAAAGACATACTAATCACTGTTATATTTTTCCTTGGAAACACTGAGGGTTACATTTTCACTAGAAATACCCATGTTCCAAGATGTCTTCTAACATGCAGAAAAAATATAATTATTATTGCTAAAACAATGCAGTTTGTTCAAATCACTTTGTTGGGAATTCCATACCATGTTAAGCTATTCGTAAAATAATTAGTGACATGTATTACATATTGATAACTCAAGTTAATGACAACTAAACTAATTATTAATTGCCATAAGTTATTAATTTTCTGTGTGAAGTGGAAATCTAAAATGACAAAAAGCGTATATATTTCATAAATTTAAGACAAATGACAAAAAAATTTGTATATTTATTCAAAATCAATTCTCTAAAGTTCCCCTTCACATCAAGAATCAAACAAGTCCCCAGAACAAAAAATGAAATATTGTTCCATTCATTACAAATCCTTAAAATCTTTTTTCTGACTGGTGTCTTTCAAATCCATTTAGTTTAATAAAGTTTAATTCTAAAAAAAAATGATATGCATGAAGACAATTCAGAAAAAGTTGCAAAGTTATGGAGACCAATGGATCACAAAGACTTTTCAAATTAGATCAAGTGTCCTATTCTAAACATAGATTTTGACAAAAGATGCAAATAAATTCTAGGAAGTGACCATTACCACAGCCAAACTCAAGACAGGGTTTACTTTATGTGTTTTAAATGATGAGAATTTAGAAAGCACAAACAGGAACAGGAAAGACAAACAGTACAAGTAGAATTCTGTAAGCTGATTGCTCTCCATGTCTAATTAGCCAATAACCTCTACAATATTTTCTCTTCTACTTCCTCAAGCCCTCTGTCTGAGCGTGCAAAATACTACCAGACTGAAAATGATGATGAGAACCCCTTCATCTGTTCCATGCCACAAGATAACGGCATGAGGAACTGCGACTCGATCCCCGTGCTGTCTGACGAGGGACGCCAGAAGTGCAGCCTAACTATCGAATTTTACAATAGCACTGACAACACCACTTGCGTCAACTGGAACCAGTACTACACCAACTGCTCTGCTGGTCTCTCCAACCCCTTTAAGGGAGCAATAAACTTTGACAACATCTGCTATGCGTGGATTGCCATCTTTCAGGTGAGCTGCAACTGGACTGAAGAAGCAGCATATCAGGAAAACGGAGTAAGCATTTTCTGCAGTGGAAAAAGCTCTGGCTGGTTTGGATGATGAGCAATCAAGCAATCATGTAATGCCAAATGCATATGAAGAATAACAGAAAAAAAAAACCCAGTCATGGATTGATGCATCAAAGAAATGGGGCTTACAAAATTTGCAGGTCACAGCCACATCACCAGACTACAGGCTCTACATTTGTTATCTGTACCCACATTGTCAGGAAAGGTTTTTGTTGTAGTGTTAATTTATCTTAGTCCAGCTGCTGGGGGTGTAATTTTAGAAGACAAAAGTCAGGCAAGAGATAATGTCTGCCAAAAAGTCTGGGCTCTGCTTCAGTTAGCCTGTCTGGAAAAATGCTGGATAAAAAATTTAAGCTGAATGTTGGTGTTTGAAATTCTTTGTTTTCTTTCAATTTTATCTTAAGTTTTCTCTTTTTTCTTGTTTATTGTATAATAAGTATCAATTTAGCTTTGTTTTTTGTACTTTACTGCCTTTGTTTCTTTTTAGGTGATTACTCTGGAGGGATGGGTGGACATTATGTACTTTGTGATGGATGCTCATTCTTTCTACAACTTCATCTACTTCATTCTACTCATCATTGTAAGTGACACATCTTGGTAACAATGGATGAGTGTGGGTGTGTGTCCGTTGATGATTGGGCAAAAGGGTCAACTGATGAGAGCAGCAATGGTGGACATCCAGCAAGACTATGTAAGCAACAATGTCTTCTTCTTCTCCTTCTGATCTACAGATTGGCTCATTCTTTATGATCAACCTGTGCCTGGTGGTCATTGCTACTCAGTTCTCAGAGACCAAGCAGAGGGAGAGCCAGCTGATGAAGGAGCAACGAGTGCGCTTCATGTCAAATGCTAGCACACTGGCCTCCCTCTCGGAGCCGGGTTCCTGCTACGATGAGCTGCTCAAGTACCTGGTTCACATCATTCGAAAAGGAGCCAAGCAAGTGGTTCAAGTCTGCAGGTTTTTAGCTCGTCGTGCGGGGCTAAACGTCGCTGCCTCATCACCACCTACAGAGCCACAGCGCAGCCAGAGCCAGAGAAGGAGGAGGAAGTCCTCTAGGCAGGGGTCTGTGTCAGTTCATGAACATCATCATCATCATCATCATCATCATCATCACTTATATCACTACAATCTAAGGAATGGCAGTGTGAGAGATGGAGGGAGCATCAGGTGTCTGGAAGGGCGAGATCTTGAAGCTGGGGGTCACAGCAATAATGAAGGGGGCCCAAGTGCAACCACTGGCAGTGGGCATACTGCTTTAGCACCACCATCTTCTATGACAGCAACAACCTCTGACTCAAATCTCGCCACTTTGTCTGATACCGCTGCAGAAGCTGCCTGTTCACCTTCAGGTTGTAGTCCCCTCAGCACAGAAACTCCTCGCTGTAGTTTCTTTCCCATCAATCGAGGAATGACTCCAGTCACCTACTTGACTTCAGCTTCCAAATCCAGGGTGATGAAGAGGAACTCTGTGCCATTTGCTGCTCCTGCACCTAAGAACTACCCTACCCTCCAGGCCCGAGCCTTAGCAGAGTCCAGACGAGGAAGTATTGCTGCCAGCACACTAACAAATTTTAGTTTTAACCTCAATATCCCACCAATGCCTTTGGAGAGACGCCCATCGAGCCTGGTAGACGCGCATACTGCAACAGGTAGTCACACATCAACCTACAAAGTCTAAACTTACAAACATGAGTCTAGTCGAAGTGTTTGATCAGCTACATTAACCCAGTATCTCACTGGGCTGTGACTGTTAAAGACTGATTGGCGAATGGTTTTCGCATATGCAAAAAAATTGTGCAAAACATTTTGTCTCAAATTAATTGCAGAGTCATTCCAGATGTTGCAAACCCTTCTCAAATTCATCTGAATTTAGTTTCTGTAATTCGAGATTGCTAAAACTGCATTTTGACACCTGTATGGGAGCTCTCCTTATGAGAGAAAACATCCGAGGCTACAGCCCTAAATGTCCAATTCTAATCATGTTAATGAGAATAATACTTGATAAAGAAGTGGTCTAAATCTGCCAAGGCAGGTAGAATGAGGGCAACAAAATAATGTGCATGGCCTAGAATACATTTTTACAATTTGTGCTCACAATAATAGAAAGTAATTTTCAAAAATTGGTCATGCAAAACAGCCACATGGCTTGCTGGTTACGTGGTCCCAAAAAAAAAAAAAAAAAAAATCACAATTTGCTGAGATTGCAACTGAAAATTCACCCATTTTCTCACAATTTTGAATAACCAACTATTCAACAGCCACAGCCCAGAGAGATACTGGCTTTACTTAACAACTTCTGTGCTGGCTGTGCTAAATGGAAATTAATTTGTTACACAAAAGAAATAAACAAACAAATAAATAAAAAAGCAGGAACCTTTAATTTACTTAATATTTGTTATGATGCTAATCAAGTTCCAGTTTAGCTTTTCTTGCACTCACTTAGAACAGTGTGGTTAAGTCAAAACAAAAAAACTTTATAAAACCAATCATGAGAACATGATCAGTGTCAATTTGATGTTTCAAAGCCTCAAGTCATAACAAAATCTAAAGAGACCTTTTTTTACCATGAGTCAGAGATCGCTAAGTACATTATTAAAATGCTAATTTACCATGTCAAAACCTACAGCCAGCTTTGAGTTATTCACAGCTAAGTTCTAATCAGGATCATGAAAAGTTCAGCCAAATGTGTTCAGGTTGTACCGACAGTCAAAAAGTTGAGTGGCAGACAGACAGGCCATAGCTATGAGGAAGCAAGGAATAACTTATACAGCATCAAACACACTCCCTCTAACACACACAAGTGTGTAAAATACTACAATAAATCACTAAAAATTAATGGGATGTTTTTCTAAACTTCATTTGTACACTTTATTACAATCATACAGACTTTGCTGCAGCAAAAATCATTGTCTCAGTCTCCCTATCTGACCTTTCTTTCTCGTTCAGATGCAGCTCAGCTCTCATGCCAGCTGTCGGCCCACGACCTTAGCACCACTAGCAGTGCCATGGACAAAGCCGCTCTGACTCTAGACCCCATGAGCTGCCCTTATTGCGCCAAAGGCCTGGCCCGCCAACCAGCCGCAGGCACCGAGGGCAACGAGACTCCAGGCGACTCTGACAGCGATGGAGTTTACGAGATCAGCCAGGATCTCCATCCCAGGGACAGGCGAGACAGCAGACAGCCCAGGAAGAAGAGCCGGAGATTGGGCAAAACCGCTGCCAGGGTTGTCCGCTTCTGGAGGCTAGTGTGTGACACCTTCAGGAAGATTGTGGATAGCAAGTACTTTGGACGAGGGATTATGATCGCGATTCTGATTAATACTCTGAGCATGGGGATCGAGTACCATGAGCAGGTAAGTCCACATGTATGCTTCTGAATGGGTTATTTGTATGTGTTTGTATGTGTGCAGCTGCTTTGGCATGGTGCTTGACTGAAATAGCAAACCTAAAGGCCAACAGTTCTATAACAATATTGACTACAGGCAGACAGATAAAACATACTGATAGACTGTTAAAAGCTAATAGGTTGCCTGTATGTTTTTCTCAGTGATTGTGTGAGCAGCACTTCTCCCACATGCCCAAGTGATATTCATATTGTCTCTCTGGTCTCACTGGTTTACAAAAGCCTAATTACAGCCACATGAGACAGAAACTGGAAAGACCTAGCGTGCAAGACAGAGGATGTAGAAAGTGAAATAGAGCACTGGGTAGATTTAAGATCTGAGTGAAATTTTCAGGTTTTTCTTCAATTTTTTTCAGTATTTCAGTAATCATTTGTGTCTTTCTTTTTGAGCCAGTTTACTCATGACTTTACCAAGCAATCTGCGTCACTTTATTTTATCTGGATTAGGAGAGCCGAATGCCAACTTTGTGAGGTGTAAATGCACACAGCATGTTGGGGAGACTACATCAACAGATGGGCTAACACTCAGAACAAATGTGAGACAAGCACGAGTGCAGTCTCTTGTCTCTTGGGGAAGACTTCAGTGGTGACAAGTCCTTTTCATCCTGCTATCTTATACCATCAGGAATCAGGCAGTGGAGTTTTTTCCATATATATATATATATATATATATATATATATATATATATATATATATGTGTGTGTGTGTGTGTATATACAGGCCAATGTAAAATGTGGATTATTCAGCAACGTTGCTTCATATGAAGCGAAATGCATGTTTTCTTTGGCAACAGTCTCAGATCCATTGAACTTATTGCATATTCAAACAATACATGTAGAACTGTGGTCAAAAGCTTACATCTACTCATTGCGGACATGAATGTCATAATAATTTGGGCTTTTAATTATTTTTTTGAATCATTCTTTTTACAGGGTAGAAAAATTAAGCATAACTTTAACAGTTTTTAAAAGCAAAACTTGGGTGCACAAATTAGATTTTAGAGTAGATTTTATCTGATTCACACAGGGTCAGAATAAACATGCAGGTTCAAATACATACACACATCCACTTAAACCTTTTATTAAGTGGTGCTAAAGGTTCCAGGGGGTCTTTTAATTTGCCGAGGCTAGTGATCATGAATGTCTGCAGCTGTTAGTTTCTCTTTGCCAGCATAAAAAGGATTTGTTTGACAGCATATATTAGACTGATCAATAGTAATCAGTAACTGTCAGATGAAAGGAAATGTTAGGATGCTCAGGAACAAGTCAGGAACTATCAAGGCTCAAGCCTGCCATGAGCTAGAAACTGGAACACCAGTATGTCTGTCCACAGTGAAGACAGTTTTTCATTAACATGGATCTAGAGGATGCTGACCAAAAGAAAAGCCCCTGCTTATAAATCAGCACCTTCAAACTTAAAATAATTTTGTAGATGCTGACATGGACAAACCAAAAGCTTTCTTGAAAAAGATTTTACAGTCAGATGAGAGGAAAAATAGAGCTCTTTGGTCACAATGACAAAAACTTTATTTGGAGGCATCAAGTTGAGGCTTTCAGACCTATGAGCACTGAACAAACTGTCAAGCAGGTTGGTGGTAGCATCATGCTGTGATACTGTTGTATTGTGCAAAATGGATGAATTAATGAAAAAAGAGGACTACCTCCAAATTTTTCAACTTCATCTAAAATCAGCAGCTAAATGTTTAAAACTTAGACACACATGGGTGTGAACAGGACAGTGATACCAAAAACACATCAGAACTGGTTTCTGATTGCATAAATCAGGCTAACATTGAACTTCTGGAAAGGCTGTCTCAAAGCCCCAAGTTCAACCTGATTGAAAATTTATGAACCACTCCTAAAAACCCAGATCCATGGCAGAAGCTTGTTGGCGACTACAAAAAGTGACCAGTCAAAATTCAACCTATTAACGTACATTCATCCGATTAGTAGAAATGTCCAAATATATTGGGGTTGGTATGTATAGTTTTGACATTGTGTGGATTCAAGAAAATCCCCTAACAAAAAATCTCAACTTGTGAACCCATCTCGTTTTTTAAAAGTCACTGATGTTGTATGTTGTTTAATCATTCTACTCTGGAAAAATGTTTCTAACAAATCATTAACAAGCCCCCCACCCCACCCCCACCCCGAAAAATAGACTAATAAGCAAAATAAGGATTTCATTAAGACTGTAATACCTTGTTGTCTGATATAATTCCTACATTTTTCAGCCAGCTATTTGAAGACCAGATTACTTTGCCTTAAATATGTTTTACTATAGTTATAAAACAATCGGCTAAATAATGTTTTTGTTTTATTTTCTCCAAGGTTTGACCTATAACTTGCATTATTGCCCAAAATACTTTTTTGTAGTTTCTCTCTGTTCCCATGATTGTTTTTATAAGGAATATAAAAGTGCAGGTTTCAGTGCTGAGGTACACTTTGTGTTTGAGGCTATTTTGCTGCCTTCGGCATGTGTGATCCAGTGTAGCATTACATAACATGAGTGGAGTAAGCGACACAAGCGCTGTGTTTCTTTGCACATGTAGGTGTGTAAGCAGGAGATGGAGCCTTGCCAGGTCTTTTGGTTTACTTTTGATCACTGACCCAGTGCCTATAAACAAATCCAGATGCTGAGCTTTGCCACACTGAGAAAAGTGAGCTTTTATAGCATTCCTCCATCCTTTTTTTTCCCCCTTTGTGCTCTTGGTCTTATTCTGGTTCCGATTCTTTTCTTCTGCTCCCCTTTTCTTTCTCTTTATTCCCACTCATTTAACTTTGTTTTTCTTTTTTTTTCTAAACTTTACCTCCACCTCTTTAATTTGCCTTTCTTCACTTACCCTTTCTTTTTTCGTTTGTCTTCAACCTAATATCCTACCAGCATATTCACTTCTTTGAGTGCTCTGTCTTTATTTGGGTAACACAGATCCCTCTCGTCTCCAGACTGGCTGTTTAAAATTTAGTGAGACCCTTCATTGATTGCAAGCCCATCGACATCCAATAGACAGGAAGAGCAGTAAGCTTTAAATGCCTCTGTAACTCTGTCCACATGGAAGAAAGGCCAAGCTTTCATTTACAGTCTTCCTGCAGCCACGTTTTCAAGAGGAGTATTTTTATTCATTGTACTTTAAGCTATTATAATAATTACATCTGCAATTTGTCTTTCAAATATGTTTTTTTTTTATTTATGTTGCATGTTACGGCTATGTTGATGTGTTTCAAAGTAAAGGAGCCATACTTTTCAAAGCATTTACCAATTTTCTATCCTGTGAAAACAGACAACACACTGTAAGTGACTTGTCCAGAGGCTAGATGCCTATACACTTATATACACATGCACATTCACACACTAACTTTTCCTGCCAAAACAGTCTATTAGCTCTCAAAGGATGTGATGGGGAGGATGCTCAATTACACCACACTGAATTTTCGCTCTAATTTTAGTTTAACAAAAGCTAAAAACTAAAATTATCAAAGCAGTAGCCATCCATCCATCCATCCATCCATCCATTCATCTTCTTCCGCTTATCCGGGGTCGGGTTGCGGGAGCAGCAGCCTAAGCAGGGAGACCCAGACTTCCCTCTCCCCAGCCACTTGGGCCAGCTCCTCAGGGGGAATCCCAAGGCGTTCCCAGGCCAGCCGAGAAACATAGTCCCTCCAGCATGTCCTGGGTCTTCCTCTCGGCCTCCTCCCGGTGGGACGTGCCCGGAACACCTCACCAGGGAGGCGTCCAGGAGGCATCCTAATGAAATGCCCGAGCCACCTCAACTTGCTCCTCTCGACGTGGAGGAGCAGCGGCTCTACTCTGAGTCCCTCCCGGTTGACCAAGCTTCTCACCCTATCTCTAAGGGAGAGCCCAGACACTGCGGAGAAAACTCATTTCAGCCGCTTGTATTCGTGATCTTGTTCTTTCAGTCACTACCCAAAGCTCGTGACCATAGATGAGGGTAGGAACGTAGATCGACCGGTAAATCGAGAGCTTCGCCTTTTGACTCAGCTCTCTCATCACCACGACAGACCGGTACAGTGCCTGCTTCACTGCAGATGCTTTACCAATCCACCTGTCGATCTCCCGCTCCATTTTTCCCTCATTCGTGAACAAAACCCCAAGATACTTAAACTCCTCCACTTGTAGCAGGACATCTTGGGACAGGAGCTAAAAGCTAAAAATGAAGCAAGTATGCTGAAGTAGATTTCAAACAGTAGATTTGTGAGCCCGAATTTAAAAAACTTACAGCAGCTCATGAAAATGATTGCTTTTAATTGTTGCGTTTCAGGACAGGTAGACAATTTATCTGCCACTAAGAGCTGTTAACCATCAAAACTGTTCATTACTCATCTGTCTTTCTCTTTATGCACAACTGATCAATCATAGACGTTGTGAGATAAAACCTCACATGCATCATGTGCAGAGTAGAAGTTTGTGTTAAAGAACAGCCGTACCTTTCCAGCTGAGGTTGAGTTTGACGTCTTATTGATCAAGTTTACCTGTTTTCCAGTCCCCCTCCCCCATGTTCTGCAAATGGATGGTGCACAGTAAACTGAAGGTTATGTATGACAACAAATTAGGCTGTAGACCTCTGGCTGTGTCTTAAGGAGAATTTATGAGGGTACACGCTGATAAATAATTAATAGAGAGAGAGAAAAAAACCCACTCAGAATATGACTGTGGCACAAATGCAACACAAAGCAAAATTTAAATGTTACCTGTTTAGAAAGGACAGCAAGGGATGATGACCAAAAATGGGGTAGAAATGCAGTTTTCTGTGTGCATATTTTCATAATAAAGTTTCACAGTCACAGACTGACTGCCTTTTTAAAATTTCTCACCAAATTTGTTTTGTCCTTTACTGTAACTATTATTGCTCTTTGTACAGTGGGATTGTGCTAACACACACACAAATATTCTATGTATGTGCTGCTGTTAGGTGTTCAGGACTACACGTTCACACTCCAGTCCAATGAGTGGTGATCAAGCACTACTTTGTCAATTGTCAGTTTCAAAAGGAATTTGGCCAATTCAGGTTTGTTCACTTTCATCTGCGTAAGGCACTGGCATCTAAATTATTTCTCTGTTTTTTTTATTGTTTTATTAATTATAACATTTTGGAAGCCCAGTAAATAAAATTAAATTAGCATTTCTGACAGAGGGAACGCATATTGCCCACCACTTTGCCAAAGTTTTCAACAAATATCTTGAATGATCTGTTAGAACTCAAAGGATGTGGAGGATTGTGGTATGTTACACTGTGCTGGGAATGACTCTCAGCAACTATCACATACAATTTTAGTTTGATATCTAAAACGTTAACTGAGTTTTTGCCATTTCTGTCTTGGTTAATGTTGATTAGTCGTGGCTGCCATCTTCCATGCATAAGGTTGTAGCTGTACAACCGCTGAATACTTTCTGAGACCTTCATTAAAATCTATCTAGTGGTTCATGAAATATTTTGCTAACATACATACAAGTTTGACACTAAGTGTTAATGTTGAAACTCTAGGCAAAGATCTCATCTTTGGCATTTGGAATAATCCTTATAACTGACTCTCAGCTCCGCATGAGTGAGATGTTTTGCTAATGCAGGCACATGAACACACATACACACAGAAGGAGGAAAAAAATATTATTCGCCTTTCAGCAACAGCAAAATAAGAATTTATCACTTTGGGAGCTGGATCTGAAATTGCCCAGGAGCCACCAGTTAATGATAACTGATGAACAAAATAAAACACTGCGACCTGAAATTTTAGGCTCTCTGGCGATTGGACCACAACAGATAGCACACAACCACACGTGTGTGTGTGTGCCTCAGCACAGACATGATGTTACCCTGAAGGGGTGTGTTTAGCTGCAGTGCCTCAACCATCACTTCACAACACATACCAGAGCCCCCCCCAACTCATCCGCTTCCCATCACATACACACAAAAGTGGTGCTTACATTGCTCATCTACATGCGTGCTCAGTGAGTGTGTGTGTAAAACTCAAAGATTAAGAGATAAAAAAAATGATGAGCAGAGTGTTAGATGGGGACAGGGGGAGTTTCAGGAGGGACAGAAGGAGTGACTGGTGCTGGAAAGAAGGCAGATGGGCTGCACCACTAAGAAGAGGGTGTCTGTTTAATCTCCCCAAGCAGTTTAGGGAGCATTACCATTTATGGTGGAGCTGATGGAATAGTTGTCCGCCTGCCAACTGCGTGACACAGCCCTATAGTCTATTTACTCAGCAAGGTCAACTCCTCGTGCTCACTTTACAGAAGAAATTTCTCCCTGTCTTTACGGCCATTGCGTTCTCCCCGACTATGTCTTCTGTTCCTTTGTCATTCCCTCAACGGGTGGCATGGATGCTAAATCTGTTTGAGAAGAGGCATAAGGACAACAGAGGTGTCAAAGGAAAGAGTGAGCTAAAATGCCTGGTTTTTGCTTTGGAAATTGGTTTTAGCGGAACCATTTTAGAATTGACATCAATATTGATTCAGCGTGCAGCTATTACAGGAGTACAAAGTGATCTGAAGCCACTTTGGGTCACCTGGTCTACATTTCCCACAGGCGACTTGTTTGACTCTATTAACCTTGAAAGCAATTTCCTTAAAACGGAGCACAAACAGTTTATCTTTCAGTGTCTAAGTGTGAAGGGATGGTAATGTGCGTCGGCGTTTGAACTGTAAACGTGCGTGTTTGATCTTGAAGCTTCACTTTGAGAAGGACGTAGAGTGTGGGGTTGACGCACACTCTGGGGGGTTGTATATGTGCTCCCTGCAAGTACAGGAAGTCGAAAAGATGAAGGGAAGCAAATGTTTGGCTCCCCTTGTTTCTTGCCGACTTTGAACCCAAATTGGATGCAAATTTAGAGATGAGTAAATTTCAAATCAAATTTTTACTGTTGTTGAAGAATTGACTTTGCATGTCATCATTATCAAATGATTAACTATTACCTCTGCTAAAAAGATTATGTTTTCAGTGGCATCTGTCTGACAGATGCTGTCAAGTTATGAATGGATTGTCATGACATTTTAAGGAAACATCAAACACAGTACTAGGAACAAGCGATCACATTTTGGTGGTGATCTGGTCAAAGGTCAAAGTCAGAGGTCATGGTCACAGATGAGCCCGTGCTCTAACTCTGCAACTGTATAACAGAAATGTTAAACTCCACATTTGTACACCTCATGGGTCAAGGGTGATCACTGTTGATATCAAGGTGACGGGGCCAAAGGTCACAGATGACCTTGTGCTCTTACCATGCAACCATGTAAGAGAGGACAATTAACCTGCACAGTTGGACAACTCTTTGTCATCCTGTTAAACTTTTGATACCTCGTGGTCAAGGATTCAATAGGATGAAGAAATTGATTTCAATGTCATGGGATCAAAGGTCAACATCACAGTTGACCTTGTACTCTAACTATGCAGCAGTGTAATATAGGAATGTCAAACTGCACAGCCGGACACCTTATGGGTCAAAGATGATGCGTGTTGATTTCAATGTCCATGGGGTCAAAGTCCAAGGTCACAGGTAACCCCTTTGTTAAAAACTTCTCTCTGCTCCTACATGTGACCCTTTTGTTTCCTCCTCCAAGGAGTTTTTGTTTTTTGGTTGTGTCCATTGGTTTGTTTGTCTTTCTGTTAGCAAAGATCATATAAAAAGTAGTGAATAGATTTGGATGAAAGTTTCAGGAAATGTTGGGGTTGTCACAAAATCAATGGATTACATTTTGGTGAAATGTTTGGTTTGAAAGGAAATACTGACAATGGCCAAGACATGCAGATGAGATCAATTATGGTCTGATTGTATCTAAATTCAGGATTGTAGCTTATCAAATCTTGTTCAAGATAAGATGAAGTAGTGCTACAAAAATGCTACAATAATTAAAGGCTTATCACCCTCAACTTCTCATATCAAAATCTGAAAGTAAAATCATCTTTTTACGTTTAAAAATGACAGCATTATGACCATTTTTTAAAAATTTTGAATATATTGTTATCTACGATGTCATGCAATCATCTTAATTAAATCTTGCACAGTCTCCTAGCATTAATCAGGGTTGACTCTAACCATTAATGCAAAAGTTTAAGCAAAGATTTCATGCAAAGTGCAGTGCTCAGAGTATGTGTTGGTGTTGACTTTTAATTACTATCACACTAAATGTACCACAATATTTGTTATAGACATTTTTCTGTTTACCACGGTTGATTAGCTGTGGTGGCCATCGTGAATTGGGTTAACTCCAGAAGTTAGTTAGTTGTACAGGTACATTTAATGACTAGATTTTGAAGGTCTCATGAAAATGTGTCTATTGGATCATTCAATCTTTATGTACGATCTAATATTTTTTATTCAACCCAATTTAAGATGGTTGCCACAGCTAAGCCACATCACAGAAATGACTATAACTCAGTCAATTTTATTGGTATTGAGCTTAAAATGTGTTGTGGTAGTAGCTGAAAATCATTCCTTATGCCTTTTCCAAGGCCCCAACAGATCTTTGTTTAAAGATATGCCTTTCTTCAGAGACTGCTGCTTTTTAACTTCATTTAGCATTCACTGTATCTTAATTTTACACATATTTTACAATTTAAACAGATTGATTTGAAGGTAAAGCCCCAATTACACCTTTTTATAGCAGGTGGAAATGTCTCGCATTTCTTTCAGCAATGATATATCTCTCTGACTAACAACTTTTAGCTCCTTTTTATCCTTTAGATTACATTCAGCCTTCATAAACACTACATAATGACAAGTGGCTTAAAGCAAATTCTCATTTACACCCTGTAACCTTATAGAATGCCTCATTTTAATATTTTGTGTTTTTGCTTATTAGCAAAGGAAATGTTCAGTTACAACTTCTTAATCCAAACAGAAAAAGTAGAACATTTTTTAATACTTTGTAACAGAAAAACAGTTTCAATAAAACAGTTTCAGCTGATTAATTGAACTTTGCTTGCAACTTTTATTAGCAGATGCAGAATCACCTGTTTTAAACCCTGTTCATTCAGTTTTTTGTGTTGTTTTCTTTTTTTTTAATGCCTGCCCTTTCAACAGATTCTAGGACTTCCAGATGGTTTTATGAAACAAACCATCTGGTGTGTCGGGTGAATACGATTTAATTAAAGGCAAGTCCTATAATTTCTCACAATGCTTGTTTTAATTCCATAAAATCTATGGAAAAATTAGAATTCTTATTAGCAGAAACAGGTTATAACAATGCCTGAAAGTAACAAAAGTTTAAAGCTGTTTAAGTTGCATGAGATTATTGCAGAGTATGTTTATGCGTATTATAAACCTCTTAGATTTACATACTTAACCAAGCACATGGCTTTTCTTTTCAAACACAGAACGATGGCACAACGACTTCTCCTGAGCTTCTTGCTTAAATCAGAGACAATATTTGTTCAGCTTTTATCCTTCCCTGCCAATGAAAAGTCGCCATCTGAAGACCAATTCCAAGGAATTGCTGAGGAGTGTTTTGTGTTTTTTTTGTCTAATTTGTACTGTGATGAGAAGTAAAAGGCAAAACAACAGTTCCTAATCTTGGTATATTTTAGGATGAAGTCTATTCCAGTCCTGGAGGCCATGAAATCACAAAGAGAGAATCAATGATGTGATCAAATGATGGATTTAGTTATTTCCTGGTTCAATGGAATGTCAAATAACTTGCTGCCTGTACTTAGAAAAAGTAATGTTTCCCATTTGAGTCCCTCTGCTCATTCTGCTATTTTTGTTCTTTCGCATTGTCCCTTTATGCTCTCAGATTATTGATTTTGTTTTGCTTGGAAGAGCAGCAGGACACAATTATATCTTATTTAATATTTTCATAGTTTAAGTCTGACAAAAACCTTGATCGATCTGTAAGACCAAGTGAATGTAATTTTTTTACAACATTGTAAAAGTTTGCTATAAATGGATCAATAAGCAGAACCAATTTGAAAGCATATATATACTTTATCACATCAAGTTTGTCATAATTTGAGTTTGAGGTCAATTTAAAGTTTTCGGCGAGCATACTTTGTTGAAAATTTTCTATACGAAAATCATATCTGTATGGTCAAAAGCCTGTTTCCTTTAGTATATCAAACTGTTTCATTCTTGGTTAGTTGCTGTCCTCGTTTAGGGTGTTACCAGATAGATTTGTTGTCTGCAGTAGATGCAACGAAAAGATCTATAAAGTTAAATAATTAAAATGATGCAACATCTAAGTTATTCTTCCTTAGGTAACTGTAAGGTGCAGCTCTAGACTTTGATTAACTGAGTAATGGTGGAGCTCAAACATCCTTTTTGTAACATTTTTATTTAAATCAAGTTGCACTGTTATTTATTTATGGTAGTGGTGATAAAATGACTGTGAGGGGCCACCAGGGATATTTTTTTCTAAATTAGCTTGCATAGACGTATAAAACTAAACTCTCTCACATACTGTACTGAAAACCTTTCACACACTAATGAAATGTTTTCTTATATACAACTTAAACAAACACTCTAATACACAAAAATAAAAAGTTATATTCTCTCTCTCTCTCACACACACACACACACACTATTGAAAACCTAGCAGTAAATATGACAGTTACAGTACAGCACAGGTCACAGCTGAATTAGCTCATTTGCTGCTTGACTGTTTGTGTTTGTCTTTGTTAATATTGCACAGATTTGAATATTTTGCTGATTTTAGCCAGGAGTTATAAATGTGTATTGCAATTTTGGGACAAGTCTTGTTTATAAAAAAGGTCATTGTTATTCAGATTAATAAAAACTGATTCTTACTAAACTTCATCAGATCATTCATTTGTTTCATTTTATTGGTATTGTCTTCTGCCATGAAAAGGCTGGGGTGGGGGGTTACGATTTCCCCCTTGTGTGTGTCATGTGTTTATTTTTACAGTATCGTTTTTATATTATTAAAAATACGTCTAAGACTAACTAACTTTTGGAGTCAACATAGTTCAGTATGGCTGCCACAGCTAACTGGCCCAAGCAAACCTAAAAAATGGCTATAACCAAGTAACCAACACATACATCGAGAGCTGATAAAGTGTGTAAAACCTTTATTTAAAAGTTTGGCATGTAAGGTGGTGAGTGATATGCATTCCTGTAAGGAATGCTACTTTGCTTTCGAATTGAATCACAATGTGTTAAACCTCAAAACGAATCACACTGTATCGTGACTGAGGGGTGAACTGTTTTTTTACCTACTATATATGCGTAGTGTGTCACGTCATCGGTAGGGTGTCGAGATACAAATTGGATCGGTCAGTCTAGAGATGCACATCGCCAAAAAATTTATCACGCTTAAGAAAATCATTAACTTGAACAATAACACAGACACATGTGCAGAGTAGACGCGGTGTTCCGGCAGTAGGTCAGAGCGTCCCATCTAGATTAGATCACTTCAGATTGGGTGACATTACATTACGGCTAAACAGATTACACTCTTTTTCATCTAACGCACTTTACCTGCTAATGCTCTTTTAGGCTCATTAGTCAGGAAACAGCCACTAAAGGAAGCAATTAGAAAACCAACAGCATCTTCATCATTCACAGAATCATACACACGGATGCATTAATCTCCCCTGGGTAGTACACACACCTCAGTGGCTATTAGTCAGTTACAATATTTGTCCTTGTTAATAAGCCAGCTGCTGCAAACCTTTGGCTTCACTCACATGCATGCATCTGTGTACTTTTGGCCTTTGTGTCTTATACGTGTTCCTGTGTGCGGCTCTATGTGTGAGAAAAGCTTTTATGGCCTCTTTTTCCTGCAGTAATCTTGCATGATGCCTGAGGAATGCCTGATATACAAGCTGGAGCAATAGCAGAGTAGAACCAGTGGGGGAAAAATAATGACCTGAATCTCAATCCCAGGGCCAGATGTCTGCAGTCCAAGTCTCACCTCATAAAAAGCGTACTTCTTGTTCTGGCTTATCAAGCACATCTATTATACAGCTCTGTGTGTGTGTCAGGGTGTGTGGTTGCGAGTGTGAGTCTCTGAGCATGCTTTGTAACAAGTCTGTGTGTGTGTGGCCTGTACCTGTGTGAGTTTTTAATGTTACAATGGATTCTGGTGTGTGTGTTTTGACATATTTGTGTGTGAGTGCATTCATCCGAGACAACGCACAGACATCTAAGTACTCTTTGCGTTTGTGGACCCTTTTAACTTGCCTTGATAAGACAATATGTCTCTGTGCATGTAAAGGGTTTGCCGCCGGCTTGATCGCCACACTCATAAGAGAATCAGAGAAAGAATGGGTATAATAAAGCTGTGAGATCAAACAAGCAGGTCCATCCCAGTCTGTGAACCCAGACACCAAACAGAGACAAGCTTGTTATTCTCTGTCAGGGGATGCTGTACAGAAACAGGGTAACTCTTAAAACAAAACAAAGCAGAAAAAAAAGGAAAAAAAAAACATGTTTTCCTCTTTTCTGAAGTGACATTTTAGCAAAGCAGAACAGAATCAAAATAATCTGGTCTTTTCCTGCTTTTAATTTTGTTTTTTCAGTTTAACTTCAAGTGAACAAAGACACACAGCAGATTCCACAATGTTATTATTTATTAAATTAAAGTGAAGATGAAATGAAAAACCTGCACAAGGAACTCAGATTTAAGAGGGGGAGCATCAAACAGAAGCTGCTGATCAAATCCACTTCATTAAGTGATCATCATCAGTGTGAGCGTCTCTATAACAAGAAGAGTTTTGGCAATTTGCTGCTCTGGCACATACAGGTGTGTGTTAACACAATGCCTTGGAGAAAAAACCCCATCAACAATTACCTTAGAGAAGCAACTGTTGCTGCCCATCAGTCTATCATTTTTCAGAGAGACACATTATTTACAAGTGGAAAACATTTAAGAAAAATAAACAATCTTCCAGTAAATTCTTCCCAGAGATGCAATACTTAGAAGATGCCAAAACGCCAAAGAGCTACAACTCAGACACTACTGGCCTGAGTTAGCAGGTTAAAGTTCAGGACAGAACAGTTAAAAAAGATGGAACATTTAAGGCCTGTTTTGAAGGGTTGACAAAAGAAAGCCTCTTTATTCTAAAAAGAATATGGTAGCATAACTTAGGTTTGTAAAGTTACATCTGAATGAATCACAAGGCTTCTGGACCATAGTAGAGATGTTTGGGTATAATGACAGTGTCATTTTTGACAAAACTTGAACAACAAAATTTTATACCCACATCTCATACCAACTGTCAGATCAGGGTTGATTATTTGAGCTTGTTTGGTGCCGCAGGAACTGGGCTCTTTGCACTCACTGTTTGCAATCAGTGAGTCGACCATGAGCTCCTCTGTGGACCAAAGGATTCTAGAGTCAAATATGAGACCATCTGTCTGACAGCTGAAGATTGGACCAAACTGGGTCATGATGCAACAATGATTTTAAACACAGAAGCAAATCTACAAATCCAAGAGGTGTTTCAATGGTCCAGTCAAGAAGTAGACCTGAACTTAATTAGAAGGCTGAGGTATAACCTTAACTTCCTAAGACCCGAACTCTAGCATGGTATGCATTTTTAACTTTGCTTAGTTGTTTGGGCTGATTGGGACCTGATGAGTGTATAAACAAAGATTTATTTTTTTTTATCTTTGATAGATAAGGCTATGAGTTTGCAGTCTATGAGAAAAATTATGTCCACATATTTGGATGCAGGGTCCTAGGAGGTTCAGAGCTGTGGATAAATGAATGCCTACAAACCTCAATGAAGTGAAGCAAATTTGTAAAGAAGAGTGGGCCTCCAGAATGTTGAGAGGCTGATAAAGTCATGAAGAAAAGGACTACTTCAAGTTATGGGTGCTAAAGGTGGTTCTTCAAGCTGCTGGATCATGGAGTGGACTTAGAAAATATGTGTGTGAAAAACTATTTGGCTTCATTTGTCTTTCCTAAATAATGACACGGGGAAAGCTGTGGTATTTTTGTAGACTTGAGGTTTGATTGGAAAAAATTTAGAACCTGGTGTAGATCACATATTTTTTTTATGTCCTGAAACATAAAACCTCAAAACTGAAAGAGGGTGAACCTAATTTCATGCAGTATAAGAATATGGAAGATTAATACAAGAAGGCAGACCTAAAATGTCTTTATATTGTTCACACAGGCCAAATAGGTCTCTTAGATGTGAGGAGGCTTTAAAAGTGGGAGCTGTAGGAGTCGGGATCATTGAGCAAAGGAAAAATTCAGTTCAAAAAGCCTCAGGCTCTTAGTCATTGTGTAGTTTTCCTTTTTTTATTGTCTTTGGTCCCAACACAAGATTCAGCTCTTGTGAGAAACATTAGAATAAATTTGATAGCTTACAATTAAAATACGGTTTTAAATAACCCCTAAATTAGGTGTTTTAATATTGCACATTCTGTTGTTTTCCAATTTTCTGTAAAAATATTTGTTTAAGCCTTCCTTGATGCATTCCACTGTAACAGCTATGATCTTTTTGGGACATGGAAATGAGACCTATGGGGATGTAATAAAGTGTCGGGAATCGGCACGTTGGCAGCAGATTTTATGGGTTTTATGGGTTGTAGGCTGGGGCTTTTGTGTGACTTGGTAGCTTTTTCTTTCTTTTTTTTATTTATTTTTTTTCTAATTAGGCAAATGCCAATAATACGGTATTTGATAAAATCCGATCTTTGGCTACATATTGCAGTAATTCCTTGAAATGGTGAACAAAACAGCAGTTTTGTTCTTTCTCTTGGAGGTCTGTAAACTCTGACTTAAAAAAATGTTCTGTCAGAGCATCACAGTCATTTGTTAGTTTCTTAGTCTCTTTAAACATGATGTTTTAAAATACCGATACAGTGCTTTCACCTGTATTGATTTGAATTAGATTTATTCATATTTTGGTTTGTACTTAATTGAATCAAAATGGAATAAAATTTTAACTTGAATTGTACTATATATATATATATATATATATATATATATAGTACAATTTAAGGACAGTTTATTTAAGTGAAATGTATTACTCTGGGATTGCATTGAGCTATAGACTGCGCCTGATTAAATTGAATTGCAATATCCTAGATCAAACTGGCTTGAATTATACTTTATTTATCTTGAATTAATTGGAAATAAATTGGATTTTGCTTTGACTGAATTAAACTACAACTAAATGGACAAAAAAAATTCCTAGTTGCTCTGGGCTTAAATTGGATTGGATTGATTGAAATTGGTTTCTACTGATTGAGGCATAAGAGGCCCAGAAGAGCAGTGGTTAGAGCTTTGATGTGAGATGACATTAAGTGACACTGGAGTGAAACATTTCATTTTCAATACAACAAATGACACCTCAGCTATAAATAGGTTATTAACAGATTTGTACTAAAAGGGGCTACCATTTTTTTCCAAACTGTATGAGTTACTTAATAATAATAATAAAAAAAAACAGCAATCATGTTTTTGCTTTTCCATTACACTTTGTTGCTTAAGAGTCTGAGGCAAAATTGTGCCGGAATGCATCAAAGGAACCCCTTTTCAACTGTAGATGCTAATCTCTATATTTCTTTCTATGTGTATACATACAAGTGTTGAGTAATCCTTTCTTAAACAGTCATGGTGTGCAGTGATTAGTTGCAGCCCACCAGGATGAGCTCAGTGACACATGCTGTGTTTACATTACACTACATTGCCAGTTCAGCCTGGGGATCAGTTCTGCTGGGGCGGCAACTCTCTTCATAGAACCACACAGCTTGGTACTGAGAATGTAAAGATACACATTTACACATTTTTACTTTCATAGTCATTTATCATGATGAGCATGTGAACCGAGCTCAGGCCTTTAGCACCCTATGTCCTCTGTCATGTCATGTAAAGTGTGTGCAGGGCACTTGGTTTTGAATTGTGTAACCTGTTTATTGCAGGGAGATGAAAGACCTCATGTACACTGAATAGGACGTTCCGCAGTCCACAGACACATAACGGCATTCCCACTGGTTCTTTTCTTCTCGCTGATAATCACAGACACTCGCTACAGAAGTCTGATTTACATACCCTGTTGCATTTGGATGTGGTGCACCTTTTATCTTTTTGTCCGTGTTCTTTCTGTCATTTGTCTGCTTGTTCTCATCGCCTGTTTGTGTCTCTGCGTTCAAATGCTTACACACACACACGCGCCCACACACCAGCTGTTTGATCGAGACATGAGTGGCAGTCCAATTCTCTGATGAGCTTTGAGCAGACAAGGCATGTCAGCACTGTGATCGCTGTGTGTGGTCTGGTGTGAGATAAAGGTCGGATGTGTTTATTCTATGCGAGAGAGAGAGAAGCCCACACAGATTTGTCGTATTTAAAATGTGCACAGTCATTGGTGTGTTTCCTACAGCAGGTGTTGATGCTGTAATCATCTGAATGTCTTGCTCTAATCTGGCGATATCCAGGACTTCAGTAAAGAGTGCATATATGTTTGTTTAGAGCTGCTCATTTCTATCTCTTTTTGCCTCTTTCTCTGTTCTTCCAGCCTGAAGAATTGACCAATGCCCTGGAGATCAGTAACATTGTCTTCACCAGCTTGTTCTCCCTGGAGATGCTGCTGAAGGTTTTGGTCTACGGGCCTTTTGGCTACATCAAGAATCCTTACAATATCTTTGATGGAATTATTGTGGTGATCAGGTAAGAGACAGGACAAAGAAGAAACACCTGAGGTGACACATTTATTCTATTTAGAGCTCTGTGTCATACCTGGAAGACCCATCAACCATAAGAGAAATGTAGACATTTAACAGGAACCTGGAATTTGAATCCAAAATGGGAGCAGCTTCCCTGTAGACTGGTTCCAGGAGAAGTTTTAGGTTCCTCCCCTCGACAGAAATGAACAGAAAATTGCCCTTGGTGAAATTAAATTTAAATTAAAAAAATAGCTGTAAGTTTAGCTCGGCTATTTCATGCCTACAAGAAAAGTCATATAACATTTTGATTTTGAGTAGGCAGATTCAAATCCCCCAATTCTAGCGCATATTATCTGGTTCCAAAAATATGACATGACATCTCAGGATATTGGTATCCAATCTTGGTCCTCAAGGGTCACTATCCTGCCTGTTTTAGATGTTTTCCTGCTCTTTATCGGGTCTTCAAGCTCTGCAGAGTCCTGTTAATCACTCAGTCATTCAAATCAGCCATGTCACAGCAGAGAAACATCTAAAACATGCAGGATTGTGGCCCTCCAAAATCAGGATTGGACAGCACTGTTTTAGGACTTCAATTCTTAACAATGGAGGAAGTCAGGACCATATCACTGGGTTTCTTTTATGGTCAATGGGAAGATTGCGTCAATATTATAAAAAGCTATTCTATTTGCTTCTGCATTCTTTTCTTCTGTTTTGGTAAACTATGCAATATTTTTTAATGAGACTTTATATAAAACAAACAAAAGGTTTGAGGTTCGTCACAGTCTGTTTTAGGGCTTGATGCTAGCAACAGTTATTAATTCTCTCACCAATGGATTTCATTTTTCTGTATTCAGGATACTGAACGACAGACCACTTTTTATGCGTACAGGTTTTAACCTACTTGTCCATCACTCTGACTTTGTGGATAAGGTGTTACATTGTTCTCGGAGGATATATTGAAGGTTAAATCCTTCTTGGAAAACACAAATGAAAATGTAATTGCTTGTTTTCATGACCTAAACCTTGTCAGTTTATACCAGAAGTGTGTTATTCATATACACCTGTGGCCAAAATTTAATTTAATTTAATTTTGAATAAAGATGTAAAATGACCTTTGTATTCAGATGTATTGCATCAAACTATTCATACAGAAACACAAATGACGTTTTCTCAAAATATGTTATACGGATTTTAGAACAAAAAAGGCTTTTTGGGTAAAGAAAAAAAAAATCAGGACAAAATGCATCAGTTGCATTCAATTTGTATGCCTTGTACTCTATCAGTAGTGTTTCATTTGTTCTTTCTTATTAACATGTTTCCAGTCTACTAACTAAGGTAAAAAGCTAAAAAAAAAAAAAAAAAACAATAAAAATTCAAACATACGGCTATTCTACCTTGAAATTACAAGAGAAGACAAAAAAAAAAGAAAGAACACAAAGTATAAATTAAGCTGACATTGTTGCTCTAAAGCACATTAGCTCAAGTCAGATACCTGACATCTTTTCTTAGCTGCAAGAACTTTTGCGAGAGTTTGACTGGTCCCATTTGGCCATTCATACGTGTTTTTTCCTATCTCAAAGACATTTTAGCTTCAAAGCTGGCTCGTTACTGTGAGAAGTCAATACAAAATATTCTTAGTATTTTAAGCAAAATGAAAAACATTTGACATTTCATCCATCCATCTATTTTCTGCCACTTATCCACAGTTAATTTGCAAATGGTAACAAGTTAAGGAGGGAAACCTCCATAACCTGTAGTAGTTTCCGTTGAATTTAATGATGCATCAAATCTAGTTTTATCTTCAAGATTTGGTCTGGACCAATACAAAGCTTGGAATGGAATGAACTTTGACCTGTATTTACGCAATGATGAGGAAAAATGACTCCAGAAGAAGGCTACTGCTGTTTCATGTTTAACTGTTTGCTAAAACATTTGGTCACATGTCAGGATGTGAGAGTGGTGAGTTTCCCTCATTGTCCCCAGCTGAGGACAAGAATAAATAAATCCTAATTTAATTACCTCACTGATTATAAATGGATGACTAATAAACCAAGTATAAAAAATAATAAAGCAAAACTGAGTTGTACGTGTTGTTTACAAAGCTTCATTGCTTCCTGAAAATATTAGATCAACATGTTGTCATATTTCGATCTTTAAGCAGCCTGGGATTTTAAGTTCATCAGCATGGCTTGTACATCCATTTGTGAGAACTCAGCATGTTTAGACACAGTAAAAAGCAGACATTCATGAGAGTTGAACAGGTTAGGGATCTGAGATTAATTAATAGGATGTTGGATGTCTAACTTGAGCACATTCTGTCACTTTTAGACTCTAAGATGAATCATATACTGTATGTGTTTTCAGTGTATGGGAGATTGTGGGTCAGCAGGGTGGCGGCCTGTCCGTGCTGAGGACCTTCCGGCTGATGAGGGTGCTGAAGCTGGTCCGCTTCATGCCAGCCCTGCAGAGGCAGCTGGTGGTGCTGATGAAGACTATGGACAATGTGGCCACCTTCTGCATGCTGCTCATGCTCTTCATCTTTATCTTCAGGTAGGCGTGTTTTATCCAAAGATTAAGAACATTTAAACAAAAACGCCAAATGGAAATTATTCAGTGACTATTCACTGCTGCCATTAATTTTACAGTTTCTAACTATTCTCATCTTATGATACAGAGTTACAGGCATTTTGGTCAAATCTTGTACAATATGTTATGTGCAATCTTGCAAGATGGGATAATCTTGCAAGATCTTGTCAAGTATAACAGCACTCAAAATTTGTCAAATTCACATATATTAAGCTAAAGTTATAGCTATTTTTGTGTTGGCTAATGTCGATTAGCTGTGGCTGGCATTTAAAATTTGGTTGCATCCAAAACTTGTAATTTGTACATGTGCATTAAATGATTACTTTCTGAGAGTGTCATTCAAATATTCACAGTCCTCTTGCCCAAGGAAGGAAACAGCATATGTGTTAGAAGTATTGGATGATTTTGATGCAGTTTGCATTTCAGAACCATTTGGATTTAGAGGCATGTATGTGACACACGCTCCAGAACACACACATACACAAATAAACACAAAGTTCCAGTCTTGTATATGCAGAGATAAACAGTAACTGATTTGAGTGAAGAGTTGCCAAGTGGATGCAGTGGAGGATTGTGCATTGATGTCTCGTCACTTTTGTGTCTGTGTCACAACTGTTTAAAAATAAAATAAAAACACTACCAATTACTTATTGTCACCCACAATCAAGGCAGGTGGTAGTTATTGCCTTGTGTTCGTGTATGCCTGTTTGTTTGTATCTTTGTTAGTGACATCGGTAATCACCCTCTCAAAAGTAACCACTGAATGTACATTTACAACTGAACACATTACTTGAAGGAATGCTAGTTTCATCTTATGAATATTTTGCTTCTTGTGCCTCTCATATTTTGTTTCTATCCATTCTTGCTATCCATCTGTTGATTTCACTTGTATGTATGGATACTTTATTTGTCCTTTGCAGGTAATTATAGTATTATTATTAGTAGAAGTATTACAGTATTATTGTATTACTATACAACCAGCACAACACTTGCCTATAATTAAGTCAGGCTTCTGTAGGGGCCATTTTTTAGAATATTTGGATACCATGAACATTTTTTTTGAAGGCACAACGCATGTTTTATATTTGGCCATGCTGCAAATTAACTAAAAAAAACCTTTTAGATTGTATTCCATTAAAAAAACACACACACACATTCTGTGGCAAAATGTTGCAAATTTCCTTATTCTCTGAGTCACCTAAATCATGGAAATGCAACAAAAGCAAAGGTTAAGAAAATGTAGGGTCTATCCATGTGTGATGTGTTTGGGTTCTTAAACATGCATTTGTCCTCACTGTGACAGCAGCGGTTCTTCTTCGACTGAAAATCCAAACCTTTCTAACAAGTGCACAATAAATACCAGATCTGGTTATAAATTTGGGTTTTAATACTGAGATATTTTCCCACTAGTTAAAAATTTGGGTAAATGGACAGTTTCTATTTGTCTTTTCTTCACTTAAAATTTCAACACTCTCAAGCAACACTATTAACTTCCAAAGACGTCATTAATTTAGAGTACATGGAGCGTCGACAATTCAGAAACTATTGACAGAAATAAAAACCTTTGTACCAGTGCTTTAATTTCATAAAAATGGACCTGACTTAATTAATGGGTTCTTAACTGGCTTCTGCTGACCTTGATGACATGCTGAGAGGTAATGCGATCAACTGATTAAGACATTAGAGCACTAACACATCTAAGCTATGCAAGGCAGTGTTGGTTTAGGGTTACATGAGTGACTAAAAGTCAGAAAATTATATACACTGGTTAAATCTCTTGTAAGATGATTTAAGCCACACATAGAGTATAATCAGTTCGGTGGACTTACTACAAGTCTTTTTAGCAAATAAAGTGCTTATTTAATTGTCCTGTATCTAATGACTGGTTTGATGTAAACATTCAATTTGGTTTTTCCCGTTTGTTTCTTCCCATCTCATATCCCCCCCTGGTTTCAGCATCCTGGGAATGCATCTGTTTGGTTGTAAGTTCGGCTCAGAGCGGGATGGAGACACCCTGCCAGACAGAAAAAACTTTGACTCTCTTCTGTGGGCCATAGTGACTGTTTTCCAGGTAAGCATGCACCCCTTTTCACCCTTTTTTCCCCACTTGGCTGTTTGCCGACTCTGTTAAACATTTTGTTGTTACACTAGTTTTAGCTGCAGGTTATTACATTTCAATGCTTTGCAACGAAATATAATTGTACATGATCATAGAGTTATATGCGTTTATCCACAGTTTCATCCTTAAACGTCATTTATGATCAGCTTTTACATGATAACCTTTACAATGCTAATCTAAGATCTTTACGCTAAGTTGTTGATTATCAAATTCTTTTTTCAAAAATGTGTCATGTGAAATTTTCTTATGCATTTATCTTTTTTCTTCCTTCCTTTTCAAAAAAGCCTTTTAGAAATCGCGCCCTTCTTTTCAAGTGTCATTGCAACATTTTAGAAAGTTTTTTTTTTTCCTGTCAAAAATGCATTTAGGAAAATAATGTTTATAAATGTGACTCAACCATCAATACAGTTTTCACTTTCTAATGGGTGCCAGTCTTGTCAGAAAGCATTAGTAGACATATTCTTGTAGGAGTGAGCCACCGATGAAACAAAATCATTAGAAGTTGCAGGTTCAAATAACATGTTTGGCTTGTTAGCATTCTGCCTGATAAAAAAAAGTACTCATTCAGCACCAAAATGCATTTCAACAAAAAGTGCACTGGTTTGTGTGGTAGTAGGATGTGTCAATATTGGAACGTGTAAAATTTAGATCCTTCAAGCAATCAGAATGTGGTCTAGCTCTATAGCTGCTTTATACTGGTTTGAAACTTCAGCTCCTATTGTAATGGTACGGTGGGATCATATATTCTAGAGACACTTGTGTTTATGTATTATACTTTTATAGTGTACCCATAAACTGCATCAACACTAACAAGTATTCAGTTCATGAAGATGAAGTTGACAATGACTGATGAAAAGAGAATTGTTTTTGTAATTTTATGAGTTTATGTCAGTCATTTAGCTGTACCTTTACATCATTAGCTTCATGTAATGTTCAGTTTATAAACATCTAATCCATAATGGCTACTTGAAGCGGAGGTAAAACCAAAGTGGATTACTGCTGCTTAAAACAGCTCCAATCTAAAAACCTTTATCTTGATTCATGCAAACGTTCTTTTTTTGTCCTTTGCACTGCCATCATTTTAGTAATACATGTTTATTTTAAAAGAATTATGTGACTACTTGCAAGTAAAAATCATAGCAGTAGGCAGTAATACCTCCAGTGCTTGCTATGGCCAATTTCAGTAAGTATTTCACCATATTTTTGCGTATTGTATTGGTTATTTCGAGATAATATAACAAAATTCCTGATGGAATTGACACCGGGTTGAACTGGAAGTGGTGCACCTCACGGCTGCTTTTACTATTCAGTTTTTATTCAGATAACCAGAGTACCATGTACATAATCATGTAATACTAAATGAATGTCACTGTAAAGGTCTTTAAAATATTGTCTGGATGAACTTTTGAGACTGGACTTGTTTCAAGGTGGCAGCAAACTATGATAGTTCATAAGTTATCCACAGAAACCCAACTTAAAATTAACTAAAACATAGAAATTGTTGTTTTACTAATTGGCCTACTCGTAAAAAATTAGCAGTAATGAAACCACCATTACCACCCTGCAGAAGCAGATCACATATATCTGCAGAAACTATGATACAATGTGTGCGGATGAATGACTTGAACAATTGCTTGATAACAATGTGTATTTTACACTGAAACCTTTTTCTTCTGCTTTGCACTTTTCCCAGATTCTGACCCAGGAGGACTGGAACAAGGTATT
Source organism: Kryptolebias marmoratus (assembly GCF_001649575.2). Taxonomy (NCBI): domain Eukaryota; kingdom Metazoa; phylum Chordata; class Actinopteri; order Cyprinodontiformes; family Rivulidae; genus Kryptolebias; species Kryptolebias marmoratus. The sequence continues at coordinate 9,645,128 of NC_051446.1, read as the reverse complement.
GTACAATGGCATGGCCTCCACCTCCCCTGTAGCTGCTCTCTACTTCATCGCACTCATGACATTTGGCAACTACGTCCTTTTCAACTTGCTGGTGGCCATCTTGGTCGAGGGATTCCAAACTGAGGTAAAACACTGATGACCACATATGGTATACGTTACAGAGTCTCATTTGACCTAAAGCCATGTCAAAGAAACTTTCTGCTTGGGTGGAAGGTTCAAGTCAGCTTGGCCTAATTTGCTTTCAAGTATTTTTGTTAATTTTTCAAGAAACCTTTCAGATGAGCTGACCGCATTTTGTCACATATTACAATAATGGACTGGTGCTTAAAGTTGCACACATGTAAATTTATCAGGATTGTAGATTTTTATCTTCTATTGCACTCTTTGCAGTAGGTCATATGTGGGCATGAGATCACAGTGGTGGTTACCCTTCATCATCATCTCTGTCACCCCCCATTTTTCTCCCACAATCTAAGTATTCATCGTCATTAATGTTCTACTTATTTGCCAGTGCCATAAAGTACAAAACATCACGAGAAAATTGTCTAATAGACTAAACTGAGTTCCAGCCAACACCACTCAAATCCTCATTTTTGATAAGCTTCATGCCCTTATACGTTTTTTTTTTTCCATTTATGCCAGTGTTTATGAATTCTTGTACAGTTTTTAAATGTATAAAAACATGATGTTACCCACTATTGCACTCCGCTTCAGATTCTTTAAAGAGACTGAAAAGAGCAAACGGGAACAAAAAAGAAAGAAGATATTAGATTTATGTTTGAGGCAGGTGGAGAAAATTGTATAAGTAAAGGTCACAGGAAGAAAAGAGGTTATTGAGATGCTTCGCTACAGTTTTCAACTAACATTTCATTTGATACAAAAAGAAAACAGTTGAGGAAGAAATGAGATATAGGAGAAATGCACACAAATATCCAGTCTCTCTCTTCTCTGTCTACAATTGTCTCTTTTTATTAAGGTGTGATGGCACATGTGCTTTGATGTCTGACACTCCTTAGATTCTGGGCTGGAAGAATCAGACAATAGATGTTTCTGAAAGAAAGGTTGACAACCTTGTGAAATACAGAATAATCTGAATGTGTTTCTTCAGCCGTACAGCTTATCAGCTATAGAAATAGCTAATGTGTTACTATGGTAAATGGGCATACTTATATAAAATACTTAACATGACATTTCTATAGATTTTATTAACAGTTATTCAACAAAGATTTAATAACTTGAAAAACAAAAGTAAGTCAGACATTTATCATTGTATAGCTATATTTTTTATGAGCTGAATCTTCAATAAGAATCAAGATATTTTTGAAATCATTCTGCCTAGTTTTACATTAAAGGCCAATTATGTGTGGATTTCACAAAACTCCAGGCAAAATTGGTACACCAAACACAAGTGCAGCTGATTTCATAATGTTCACATTTGAATAGATTGACACCAGCTTCTTCAGCGATTTCATCAGCTGATAGTGAACAAAGATATGAAAAATAAAGCCCATTTTGTCATTTATGCAATTAACCCAATTTAACTGTAAATGCCTATAAATAGTACTCAAAAACTATGTTGATATAAATAAATTAACCCACCTCTTTATTCATTTACTCATTGACACCTTCATATAATTCCACTTTGTGATCAAAGGATTCAGATTGCCCATATTTATCAAATTCCCAAGCTCTAAACTTGGCTTGATAACAATAAATATAAAGGGTCCTTTAACAACTAGAGGACTGATGGTGAGTTCAAGATTTAAATATGCATTTATGCAGCAAATGACATTCAGAGGTAATTTGAAACCATCGTGCTTTTGATTTTAAAACAATTGTTTTCTAATTTCAGGGCTCTGACCCTGCTATAGATATAAAAAATCTATGTGCTAGAAAGAAAAATGTCTTTTTTTAAATGAACCATAAACCATAAACGCAACCTTGCTCCTTTCATTGGAGCAATGTTCATTTAGTGTGTATGTAACACATGTAGTCATAGATCATTTGTGTATGCAGATGAAAACATTTGAAAAAAAAAATTGTTGCAAATACAGCTGAAATGAACGTTGAAAACACTATCCATTAACACAATGTTAACAAGAAAAAAAAAAGAAAACACAAATGTATCAAACCATGACTTTTTTAATTAGGTGAGTCAAAAAGAAAGTAACAAATATCCTAACATGTTGGGATATTTCTCTTTCAACAATACATTCAAGAATGTACTATAATACTAATGTAAATTAATAAATACGAATAAATAATAGTAGTGATCGTTAGCATTGCAATCACATTACAACAATAAATACAAGTTTTAATAAGAACATTTTTATGGGTAGGTGTAATATACGATAATTAGAAAATACCTCTCCTGGAAAAGACATATTGACAAAAACGGTCCTTTAAATAAATGTATACTCATTTAATGTGTATTGAAACTCACAAACTGAACATTTATTATCACCTCAAATGAGTCCAAAGAACAAAGATCAGTGCAAGTGAACTAAAATACAACAAGATTTAGGAAAAACAGTTGGTTAGCACTGTTCCACACAGCAAGTAGGTCCTGGATTCAAAAATCAGCCAGCATTTTTATGTGTGGAGCTTTCATGTTCTCCTCATGTGTGTGCTGGTTTTCTCCAGGTATTGTGGTTCCCTCCCACAAGCCAGAAACTTTTAATGATAAATTAATTGGTGACTCTAAATTCTGCCTAGATGTGAGCGTGTGTGTGAATAGTTGTATTTTTTGTTTGTATTTATGTGGCCCTGTGACGGACTGACAGCCTGTCCAGGTCGAACCTTGCCTTCCGTCCAATGACTGCTGGACAAACCCACCAGCTCCTTACAACGCTGAAAGGGAAAAAGTGGGTAAAGACAACCAATGGGTGGAAGTTTGGATTATCTGAGCTGCATGGTGGAAGTCGTTGGTTAGCGCTGTTGCCTCGCAAACAGAAGGTCCTGGATTCAAAGCTGAGCCAGGGTGTTTCTGTGTGGGGTTTGCATGTTCTTCCCGTGAATGCGTGGGTTTTCTTCGGACTCTCCAGTTTCCACCTACAGTCCAAAAAACATGCATGGAGCAAGATTCCAAAAAGATGCTCATGCTGCCATCTGCTAGACTTGCTTGCAAATACTTTTACCTCGATGTGATATGCTGCTTATTTCTAATGTCTCCTAAACTTCAAAACTACAGATTTCAGTGCAGCTTAAGAAAAATCATAACTGAGCTAAAAGAAGAGATAGCTCTTTAGAACAGACACTTTTGTATACACTCAGTGTAAAACTTTCTCTCTTCCCCTCCTTTTGTCCCCTGCATTATCACAAAGCTGTTGGCTTAATTCTCCGTCTTTCTTTTTTTTCAACTTTGCATGCTTTTCTGCAAACACTAAGTTTATTTTTAGTCAGCCAAACTTTCCTTGCGTCAGGGTTGCTAGGTAACGGGCACTTGAATGACGTGGGCCAAGCCAGGAGATATGTACGACTGCGGTGCCAAGAGACACACAGACAGACACTGTTAATGTCCATATTGCTGCTTTTATTCCTGCAGTTTAAGTCCTTCCTTCATCTTGCGCATTCCCTCTCATACACTCTTTTCCTATGTACTCACTTTTCATATTCTTTTCTTTAACTGTTTCTGAATACAGTATCCACTGCAGAGAGTGCAAACAGACTGACCTCTTAATAATTAAAGGTCTTTATAAAGACAAGTCTGTGTGCATCAGAACAATGCTTCTATAGAGAGCACAGTCATTATATGTATATATCATGCTTCTTGTCATATCTACCTCTGAGCAAAATATTCTCACATTCATAAGGAAACACCAGTAGATAATCCAGAAGGTAAAACTTTTCTTTTTTTTACTTCTACTGCACTGCTTTTCTGACTTCTCAGTCCTTTTTTTCAAGTGGCTGAAAGTCATCAAGATCTTGAGAGCAACAGATCATATCAGCATCAGTATGATCTGTTGCACAGTCAAGTCCAAACATTTCAACAGGGTGACTCTTTTTTCTAATTCTCTCTCTCTTTCTCTCTGCTCTTGTCTACCTCTGTGGTTCCAATTTTCTCCTCTGTGCCTCCTTTCCCGTGTGCGCCTCCCTCTCCTGTCCGGCTGCGCCGACCACTTCCGCTAATAGGAAATATCCAAGCGGGAGGACTTGCATGCCCAGCTGAGCCTAATTCAGCTGCCTGTAGACTCAGGGGTATGTACAGCACTGCAGCTTTGCCCTCCTTCTCTTTGTGTAACTGACTAACCACCCTCTCCTAACACCCCCACCCCCTCCCGCCCTTAGCTATCCTTCCTCACCTCTTCCCCTCATCTTTCCCTACAAAGGCTTTGCAGTGATGCCACAGACCTCTCAGCAGAGAAATTGCTCATTAATGACAGAATGATGAATAACATTCCGGGGCCATTTTTGCATACTTAATTTGACAACCTAATACTTTACCAGACAGTAATGTTGGTATTAACAGGCAGACCAAAGCTAAACTTTGTTCCGAATGCCTTTAGCGGACCTCTCAACTTGATTGGCAAACAAAATGTTTTCTAACGTGCCCTTGGTGGAATTAAGTTGTTCTGATTTACAGCAAATGAGCTTTTTGTTTTCTTTTTTCAAGAGTTTTTTAAAACTTTACTTGTGCCAGTCCAATTCAGTAGAGTACTGAATGGGAGCTTTTCCAAGGCCTTGATAAGGCCCTTTCTAGATTGTATAATGAGTCCAAAAGATGAGCAGTTGTAAAAAATGAGTAAATACCTGGCTCTTTGATATGAAGACAAACATTTTGTAACTCCTTGGAAGCATTTTGACCTGACACATTTCATTTAACTAGCATAGCAGCTAGTGGCTCAAACAAACATAAGCAATCCGACCAAGAGATTATTGATCATCAAAATAGTTGTAATGGGCGAATCATTGTTTTGAAAGTCACAAGTAAGCCTCAGGTCTTTTCACTCAAATCCCAAGTCAAGTCTCAGGTTCTAAACTTTGAATTTGTGTCCTAACCAACAAATTTGACCAAATGTGTAATTTAATGATGGAGTTGTAGTATATAATTTTTAGAAACTTTTAATGTTGTTTTTTAAAGTTGAATGGTAAATTGTTAAACAGGAAGAGCAGCAGCAAAATCTGCAAGCACGTTTGTTTCTACAGGCATCCATACAACTTAAAAAAGCCTATAAGATACACACATTGCAGGTGTTAGATAAACTTTAAAAAACACTTACAAAGGCTGAAATTTTATAAATACATTTTGCACGAAGAGTGCACTCCCTATATACAACATTTCTGCTTCTGACATTCCTGCTTTAAAGCCGCATCTTCTCAGTAGTATCGCCGACTGTTTAAAGCAATCCCACAGCATGGTGCTACCACCACCTTGCTTGACAGTTAGTACAGTGTTCTTAGGTCTGAAAGCCTCACCTTGACTTCTGCAAACATGCTTCTTGTATTTGTGTCCAAATAGCTCAATCTTTGCACCAAAAAGCTTTTCTCCAGAAAGCATTTGGTTTGTCCTTGTGAGCAGCTGCAAATTTCAGTCGAGCTTTTGAAGAAGAAGCTTCTTTCTTGGACGGCACCCTTGCAGTCCATGGTGATTTAAAACTGGTTTCACTGTGGACTGGGACACAAGTGTTTCAACACTTACAAATAGTTCAAAAGGTTTCATTTCCATACACATATATATATTTGAGCCAGTGTGTATATTTCCGACACTGTTGATCAGAGAAAATCCACAATAAATTCAAAAACCTTCGAACTTGTATGTTGTGCAATCATCCCATCCTGGGAAACAGTTCAAATTTATCATTGAAAGCCCAAATTAATTTAACATTTATGCCATGATGACTGCAACTGGAGCTTAAATAGAAATCTTCTTTATATTTTGAGTTCAACAGACTTCTACAAAAGGCAGGAGTTTAACAGTATAGTGACATTGGACTGAGACTGGTTTCATCCCATGGTGCAGTCCCACATGTTAACAAAAGTAAAAAATGCTTTTATGTGGCAGCCAGAGTATGTATCACATCATCTGCAAGTCCTCTAACATGACTAACTGAAGTTCTGAGCTCACCTGTGCTCAGAGGAGATAACATAGTCCCTGACACTTGCTGTGTGACTCTTTGTCATCTTTTATAAGCAGACTTCATATCAAACCTCATACTGTCTGCTCAGCCCCAAGCAGAGCTCCATCCATCACTTTATTCTTACCACCTTTTGCACTGGCACTGCCAAATATCATCCTCTTTTAGACTTTTCTTTTATATCTGGCTAAAAAGAAATGTGAAAAACAGAGAAAGGACAAGTAAAGTGGCCTAAAAGTTGGCTTTTTGTGAAAATCGGGGGTNGGGTTGAAAATCTTGTCCTCATGTTCTATAATTTAACACTGCTAAATGATGCAAACTGATCTATTCTAATACAAATGATTGGCAGCCATCTTGAATTTGGTTGATTCCAATAGTTATTCACTTGTAGATGTATATTCAAAGATTATTTCTGAAAACACACACACACACAAACATTATTGCCTGCCTTTCTGTGGTGGTTGATGATTTAACTTAAGCATCAGAATGCAAAAAGTATCACTCCTAACTAAGTTAGTATGATGAGGTTAACATTTAGATCAAGAAAAAGGGGTATATAAAGGACAGTTTTTAATTTTTTTTTTTTAAAGTAATTTAAAATTTATCAAAGAAATCACAATTGGATGTTAGCCAAATGGCTTAGAGTTATGGTGACTGATGTTAAATGTGCTTGAAAATTTAGGATGAGTCATTTCATACATTTGAAAGATTTGGTAGAATCCTAGAGGTTTCTGCATGTTTTTTTTGTTTTGTTTTTTTTTTCCCAGTTACCGCTTATGCCTTCTGGAGCCCATTCTAGACAGACCAGTTCTTAGCAAACAAAATCATTTACATCCAAATGAGACCATTCCCCCTTGGTATGAAACTTAATTTTCAGTTTCTAAATTTATACATATTTGTGTATTACTATACGAATTGAGCCTCAAACTCTTTTTGGGCCTGAATTTATTTATGGACAACACTTTCAAAATTGTCTATAGAAGACTGCAGTTTTGTTGGACATTCAACCCCCCCAACAACCACACACACACAAACATGCACACATATAGAAACAATTACTTAGCTTCTCAGCTTCCTGCTTTCAACAGCAACCCTGTCACACATTCCCAACTTTTTTGAAGAAATGTAATTGAGAACCCGCTGTGTGTTGTGGGTCTCAATTATGGTCTGGCTATCAGCAAACTGCCTGATCTGGCTCATCTCCTGATCCCAGGTCGATGCCTAAATTGAGGTTGCAGAGGGTAAACAGGCTATCCAAACAAACAGACTATTTTAGGATTAGGACTCTCCCTCAAGTCCACTTTGTTTTGAAATGGCAATATTTGCTATCCATGGTCAAAGTTTAGTTGCCTTATGCTGGGTGAGAACACCCCTTAGAAAATTGTATTTATAGTGAGTAGATTAGCAACACAAAATTTTCCAATCTTCACTCAGTGTTCTTACTGACAATATTTAATCTGAAATTAACAAAACTTACAAAGTGTCTTGTGCTAAAATTTTATTCTTGGTAGATAAATTCTTAGAGGATTTGTTATCAAACAGATAAGATTTTTAATTATTATTATTTATATTGATTACTAAAAACATCCTCCTAAACATGACACTGTTTCTGGAAATGTTGTCATCCATGTGGAAACAGCAAAAACAACCTAAAAGGCTTCAATAACTATGCCATGCTTGTTGTGGTTATGTAATACTGGCACTCAAATATACCAAAGACAAGAAGACACAAGAAGAAGAGTAAGACACCCTTGTATCATAGGTTACATTAGAGGTGGGGCTATGACATCATCATTTTCAAAAAGTGGTGTTTTGGCGGTCAACAGAAAAATGCAAGGGTGACTTTAAAGATTTGTTTTCTATTGAAGCTATTTTCCAAAAAAAATACTGATTTGGGGCTTCTAAATAGCTGTTTCCATGTGGACAGAAGGTGGCAATGCTAAAAAACATTTTTTTTTTTTTGGGTATTAACAAAAAATGTTCCTTTGTAATAATGCCAGTATCCCCATGTTTTCCTCTAAAGATGCCTTTACATTACATTTTGGTCTGTTTGACACATTCCATACATCTTATAGATTGTAACTTTGAGAATCTGAACACCCATCCTATGGACTCCATAGAGGACTGACTTCCAATGCTTTTTCTGACATCATATTGAGATTTACAGCAACCAGAAGTTACTGAAAAGATGAGTTTTCCAACAGGACCTTGCTCAGCATAAACTTAAACCAAGACTTAAAGTGTTTGTGCCTTTTACTTATTAAAGTTCGAAAAGGAGAGAGCACCCACCATTCTCAGAGCCAACGTTTTCCTGGCTTTGCCCCATGATTGCCATCTCATCTAATTAATAGCACATAGGTTCAAAAACCTATGAGAAATTACCTTTTTTTGGTGAGTAAAACACTGTGGTCGGTTCTAGGATGGTATGCTGGATTTCTTAGCATTTTTGTGTAGCTCACTCTTTTTGAAACAATTCTTTAAGAGACAGTCAAATTCAACTTTTATTTAAATGTTTAAGCAACAAAAAATGATACAGAAGTGATCAAAACATCTTTCAGTTTTATATAGCTGGCTTCAAAGGAACCAGATTTTTTGTACTTCTTTAAATTGGCCTTGATAGATACTCTTTTAGGCTTTAAGGTCTTTCATATTTTTCTTTTCCTTTACTCAAACTTTCAAGGAGTTACTGCACACTGGGTCAGTCTTCACTCTTTCGGTCGTTGAAGCTGTATTTTAAATGGATGGAAAAAAGACCATGTTCTAAAATAAAAGCATGAGGCTGAAGGACTGTTACTCAAAATCACTTTAAAACATTTAAAAAAACTTTGGCTTCCTGTAAAATACAAAGGGATGAAGGATCAAAACTTTAGCACACTATTGTGTACATATATATATAAAAAAAAGCATAACAAGACACTCAAAATTACAGTTAGCTTCTCATATTAGGGCGTTCACCAACTTGTTCTTCCTAAATACTTAAAAATATTGGGACTTAAAATTTTGGGACCCTAAGGCAAATATACAATTTTACAGGAGTTATGATGAAGGTAAATGCACACAACCTTTAAGGAAACAGTGGGTCTTACACAGATTTATACTGGAGTTTAATAGACCCAATAGAGAAAACAAATACTATATCTATTAATCATTTGATATTGGGATAAAAAAAGAGACCCCCAAAATGGAGTCTTCACTTGTACTTTTTTCTCTTTCTACATTAAGAAGCATAGCCATTAAAGCTACTAATACTACATCTGAGAACTCTAGGCTATTTTTCCTGTGACGCCACAATATCCCCAGGTGCTTCATGTTTCCTGCTGTGTGCCTAGATTTTTAAACATTAAGGAAGCACTCTAAAATATGTAGACGCACGATTGGAGCAACCAACGCCAAGTGGTCCTTGAGTTGATTGGTCTACAAGTTCATTAGCATCCGCTCTTACTACATAATTTCCCCATGCTCTTACAGGTCAAGGAAAATCAGTCAGGGGACTATACAGTAGCCCTAATTGCTGTTAAAAAAATGCAAACGAGTCTCAAGAACAGAAAACCTAGATTGCCTGAAAAAAAACAACTGCAAAACGCATTACATCCATACCCACTTTGTCTTTCTCTGCTCATTTGAAGTACGTCCTGAGTCTTCTTTGCACACAGTTTATTCTCTTTGCCACAAGAGGTCTGACTCAGTGGGTCGGTATTCTATTAATCCAGCATACATCTGGCACCTTCACACATATTACTAAAATCTGAGGTGCCAGTGTGGCAGAACAAATACAAACAGGAGACCTGAGATCAATTGAGAAAAAAGGGCTAGAAGCAAAGAGGTAAAAGCTGTAAAAAAGTTGTGAAAGTGAGTACATTTAGGTAGCAATGTATGTAAAAGTGTAAAAGTCTAATTTAAATGTTATTGTCCAAAACAATAGACAATAAAATAAAGCATAGCCTGTCCTGCAAATGAGATGCTAAGGCCCCTTTCACTCAGGATGACGACCTCATTACACTCTCTATGACCTACATGTCCTATTAGAACATGGCTGGATTGCAACACATTTGAAAATCCTCTTTCAGTGTGAAGGCAATCACGAGACTGCTACACTCTTAGTACTTGCACAAAAGTACTGAGGTGCTTTCTTGTACCCTCACCATGTTCAATCATAGCCGAGGTGTGACCAGAGTTGTCAGACCTGCTTCAGAGTCAAGGCAATGAAGCCATGTCAGTTCTCGAGATCCCTATGTTATGGATATGCTGCCACCACGCTCCATGCATGACCCCAATATGCTGCCACCACAATGACAAGCCACAGCAATCCAACTGGAAGTTTTGTGCATGATCAAAACCATTATGGACCTATTTTTAATATGTGCCAAAAGGATCTTGCTAAGACCTCACAGAGACCATCAATGTTCTGACTGAATATTTACCTCATACCTGGGTCATCATCTGTAAAGGGGGCCTAACTATTATTACAACAGAGGGCCTTCAGTTTACTTTTTGTCTTTGTGGGTAGATCTAGCAGCCACTCTGAAATGCTTTTTGTATTTGTTCACACGTATTAAAAATTTAAAACAAATTGTTAGAATTCCTTTCAGGGTGATTTCTCTGTTCTCCTTCTCCTAGCTGACAATTCTCAACCTATTTCTTAACCTTTGAAGCACTGAACTCTAAGAGCAGATAGGCCAAACTCGTACCTCTTACCTTACAATGTGATGGTGTCTCTAATGGTTGATCCATGGTCAGATTTAATTAAAACTGTAGTTAGATTGAGCTGATCAGGGATCTACATTTGAAGGCAATTTCAAAACACCTACTCTATCTGACTGAAGCACAAGGAGTCCTTGGGTGTCCTAATGCCTGACTAGTGCTATCATTTTGTTTTTGAAAGCAAATACATTGCACATATTACTGATGTGCAATGAAAGACTTAAGTTTTCATATTGAAATGATAATAGTGAACTGAAAGAATGTCACTCGTAATATCTGAATATTATTTTGATTGGGAAGAAAGATTTGCAGACATCTACAGTCCATGTAAAGCCCATAAAGGTTACGATTACAATTTAAATTATCGAAGGAATTTTTAAAGACATTTTAGACTTAGTATACACACTATTTTCCTCAAGGTGTCCATAAATTAAGAATAAATCCCATTATTCCATTCTACATGTAAAGTTTTGCCTTTTGTTACATTTCAAATCCTATTTAATTTGCTTTCTGATGCTGTTTTGTTAGGTTTATGAATCATAACTACTTAGTTAAGCTTAGGTAACACAATTGCCTGGCTAAGCTTTAGAACCAAAAGCACTTGGTCAGGATTAGGAAAACAGCCTTGTTCAAGTTTAAAATACATTGTTTCATCACATTTATCAAGCATTTGACAACAATGTAGAAATATACAATCAAATTTTACAATGAATTAAAAATTTGCCCATAAAGCTTTTTTATGTGGTAATGTGATGCTAGGAGTTCAGTTAATGACAATATATGATGCCACTAGAGTGAGACGGGAGTTAATAGTTTTACTTATTTTTTGTAACACTGTCTTGTGCTTTCACTTATCAAGGGTGATGCTTCAAAAGCAGGTTCGGAGATTGGTTCTGTTGCACGAAGTATGGAGGATGTTAACGGGAGCAAGAAGGATTTATCACCCTCTGCAGGTGAGGCATGCATACAGCCATCATGTACTGTATTTATCCAAACCAGGGGTGTCAAACTCCAGGTCTCGAGGGCCACTGTCCTGGAGGTTTTAGGTTTTTCTGCTCCAACACACCTGATTCAAATGGTTTGATTAGCTCCTCACCAAATTATCAAGTTCTCCAGGAGCATGGCAATAAGTCATTCATTTAAACCAGGTCTTTTAAAGCAAGAACACATCTAAAACATGCAGGACAGCGGCCCCCGAGGAATGGACTCTGACACCTGTGATCCAAACGATGGACAGTGTTAGTGTTTATTATTGCAAACATTTGATAATTGTACAATGTGTGTTTGCATAATTTACATCTAGAATTGGAACTGTATATGTGTCTGTTTATGTTTTCACATTCTGTGGTATAAGTATTAACAGTGTGGCATGTTCAAACATTTGCCACATGTTCTACGTTTGCGGTTTCCAGTTTCTGATTGCGCTTGGTGAGCAGATGACTGGCTGTATCACTTAGCTGTAACAAACCAGCTTGATTTCTTGAGTTTGATCTCAAAAGCCAAATAGAAACAGTATTGTACAGAATGTTGTCATGGCTAAATAAATAAATAAATAAGGGAGACAATAAAACTCAGCTTGTTGATCTTTAACTATTTATAACTATTAAGAAATGCCAACCAGAGCATCCCAGAAATGAGACAGATCCAAGCATTAGAATCTGTCTGAGCTCAGAAATGCAACTCTCAGATGCACTGCATGATTCCTTCTTCATCCTCTTCAGTCGCTGTGTATGATACTTCTTACATAGCTGATCAACTTTTTTCAGGATGTCAGTGCACAAGCATTAAAGTACCTTATTACTGTTTTGTTAAATCATCTTGCGTCTTGTCACACAGGTTTGAAATAAAAATCAAAAATTATACTTACAATCAGGAACAGTGTTTTCTGACTTTTGGTAGCGGCACATTTTAGTGTAAGCAAAATTTGCAAAAGACCACATGAAAAAAAGTAATGACAATTAATGGCATTTTGGTGAAACAGATAAGAAAACCTAGCCCTCTTTGGAGCTCCATAGATCAGATATACGTTGCAGTAGAAGCATCATTTAAAGTTTAAATGGGTCACAGAAAGTTGGACTTCACATTCCTCTACTGGCATTCTGACATCTTTTGCGATTTTTACACAATCGCAGTTTAAGTTTGTGATTTTTGAAGAGTTTTCCATGGAGTGCTTAACTGACAGTTGAGATGTCACACAGTCTCACATTTGAAATGTCTAAAATTTTCAAAACCTTTGCAAACAAACTCTTCTTACTCCAACAACTTTTTTTTTTTTGGTACATATACAAATTATACATCAAAACAGAGGGACTTATGTCTTCTTTTACACAGTCTGTCTCTCACTGCTGCAGGACTTGTCTTTTTCAAAAATCCTCCAGGAATGCAGCGAGAACAACCAACCAACGAAGACTTCAGTTAGATTTGAGCTTAAAATAGTCTCTTCAAAAGTGAATGCAAACAGTCTTTTTGCCTTGGCCAATGTCCAACAAGAAACACTGTAGACACATAAGACATTACATGGGTGACCACCAAGACTTTCTGCTGCTCACAGTTCAAAAATTTGTAAGATACAAAGAAATAGCTTCTGAACAGTGAGTGAGTGCAGCAAGTTTGTTTGAAGCTCAGAGGCGGCTCCAGATATTTTTTTCTGCAGGTGCTAAGGGGGTGCTAAGCATTTTATTGAGGGTGCTAATGAAGGATTATTTGTTCTTACAGTTCTCAACACACACAGACACAAGCA
>NC_051446.1:9605835-9629588 GCF_001649575.2 Kryptolebias marmoratus | reverse complement strand
GCTCATGGTGCGTTTAAAGACGGCTCGGAAAAACACATCCCCACATATTAACAACAAATTAAACAATTGCAACGGCTGGAAAAAAGTGCGGGAGATATAGGGCATACATAAGGGAAGTGGGGGACATGTCCCACACATACCCCGGTTATGCCTTTGCTTGGGGGTGCTACGGGGGTGCTATGACTTTTCCAGGGGGAGCTATAGCACCCCCTGGCGCCGCCAGTGTTGAAGCTTAACTTTCAATCTGTCTCTGCCTCTCTTAAGTTTGCTGGCATGGAGTGTGAGGCACAGGTGTTTGGTTTCCACGGTTACATAATGAGCCACTGACAGCAGCTTTAACATTTCTTTTGATCTTGGTTTTCTTTATACTTATTTTACAGTTCATACAGAAAAATATAGACATTTTTAGTTCAGATAATTGATGTTGGAATTTCAGGCACTAGCTACATTGGCACCCTTAAAACTTCTTCAGAAATGTTCTAGTTGATATACTTTCCAATCTTGAGATAAACAGAGAAAGAAGGGGAAATTAGCATGATTAAAGTTGTTTTCTCCTCCTCATGTTTCTGTATTTGTGTTGCTGCCAAACATAATATTCTTGCCCACGCATCCCATAGGATTAATGCGCTGCTGAAATATTAATGTTTCCTCAATACCATTACAAGGCATCCATTTTTAAGTATAGCTCTCTGTATTTCTTAAGCTCTTGCTCCACCTTTTCCTGAACTTCATGTTTTCCGATGACCTCTCTGAAGGATACTTAAAAAACTGATCTTCTCAAATCTTTATTTACCATATTTCTACTAGTCCCAGTAAATGGTCACGTGGAGATGAAGACAAGCCTGACTCCACCACTTATTACCCACACTGCTGCCACACCCATGCCTGTGCCCAAGTTGCCTGTGGCAGGTGACCCCATCCTGGGCTACGAGTCCCGGCAAAGCAGCAACATCTCCATAGATCCAGCCTGTTATGAAAAATCACCGGTAAGTACACAAATTCTTAGTTTCTTCAGCAACAAAAACCACATCACAGTTCTTCGTAGAACAAACTTTACTACAAATGTCTGTAAAGAATTACCACCACGGCCATCTGGCTCTCCCAGCATTGTTGGAATTGTCTGTCTTGCTGCTGTGATGACATCATAATGATTATTGACAACTAATGCATTGTGTCAATCTGAAAGGGTCACATTTCATTTGACAAGCTGATGCTCAGGATGAAGACATGACAGACCAAATCCAATTCTTTTTGTCTTCCCCTGTCTATTGTCCTGAAATTGTTCCCCCCCGGTGCAGACCAGTGACCGCGCCTCCCCCCACCCCCAGTGGAGCTCTGGCAGTGGCTGGACCAGTCGCAGATCCAGCTGGAACAGCCTGGGTCGGGCGCCTTCCTACAAGCGGCAGAAGCGACAGTCCGGGGAGCGCCGCTCACTCCTTTCTGGGGAGGGTGGTGACTCAAGCTCCAACGATGAGGAAGGTGGAGGAGAAGGTGGAGGTGGGGTAATGGAGGAAGACAACTTGTCCCTGGCCAGGACAGACTCTATGTCCCAGTCACAGAGAGGTCCCCGACACAGGAGGATGGAGTCCATGGAGACTCGAAGCTCCATGGATTTGCCACCAGAGGCACTGCTGCAGGTAGGTCAGCTGTCAGCTTGTGTCTAAGACCAATTTATCAGGCTATGGGGACAACATGGCATCTCACAGTATCTTAACATCCTATACATTTTGTGCCCCTACCACTTAGCCCTATTCCTAAGTTTATATGTTCATTTGAAGAACTAAGGATGTCCCAATTATTTTTATGATATAGAGAAAGGAAGAAGTGATGAAGCTTTCAAGCTGGATTTTTCAAAAGCATTTTGCAAACAAAGAGTTACAAGTGTTGCTCTAGATTTTTTTTTTTTTTAAACTCACAAATGCAGGTATTTTTTTCTTATCTTCATTACAATTTTCCTTAAACAAAAATTTTAATTTATCTGTAACAAGTTAGATTATGCAACAGTACGTATCAGAACTGCAGCAAAAACATGTCACATATGTTGAGAAAAATGAAGAGATTACATTTGAAGATGAATGGACTTCTTAAATGGTTCACACTTTTTGTAGATGAATATTTTAATCACTACCCCTTATGGCTTTGAAATAACTCAAAACGTAATGATAAAGCAAGTGATTAGAGTTAATCCTAAAATTATTTCCTTTCAACTGTTAAAGTATTTTCAAGCAGTATATAACTGTTAACTGTAACTTTTAGACCATTCACACCGTACAAAATACTATAGACCTGAAAGATATGACTCATAACTGTTTAGCTTAGACAAATTCAATACACACTTAAAGAAAGTATTTTAGTTTGGATTTGTGTACACATAATGAAGAACATTGTGTGTACTCAGTTGTTAAGTTGCTAATTATGTTCTGGTGTTTTTGCATATCTTCTCATCCTTTTTCCACATCCATGTATTTAGGTTCCGTACCTGTACCGCTCAGCCAGCATGCACAGCTCCAGACCTCCATCCTTGGGACATTTGCGGCCTCTAGAACACAGTGACTGCAACGGGAAAGGGTCTCCATCGACCCTTGGTCCCACTAATGTCTCTTTGGAGGAAAACACTGAAGACGAGAATGCAGAGGAGGAGATCAACCTGGTCAGTTTGTGTGCCTGATTACAATATGTTTACGAGCATGTTTAAGACAAGTGTTTTTATAAATATGAATTGTTTTACCCCCTCTATGGCATGAATTTTTATTTTATGAGGAAAAAAATATTTCACCCTAATTTTGGGAGCTTGGGGGTGTCCTTATAATATATCAATCAGAAAATGTGCCCCCCCCCCCCACCAGATTTTGGTTTGTTGCCTCAGGGCAAGAAGATGCTATAAGGGTACTAAAACGCCAAGGTTTACTATAATATTTTGTAATGAGATTAAGGGGCTTGTTGGTGAATGGCATATAAATTTCATTACTCTACAACTACTTCCAGAATGTCTTAAAAAATATATATCTTGAAGTATTCGTAGGGGGAATTGATATTGTTTGATTTTGGAAGGCTGGCCTGCCATTCTTGGTAATCAGTGATGTTGTCACTGTGGGGTGTTCTCCAACAGGGTAAGCATGAAACATTTTCCTGTGATACTTCATCATTTTCATTTTACTCTTCATTCACAGACTCAGTGTCATCAGACAGGTCATTTGTTTTCAAAAGAAACCAGTAAGCATAAAATTAGAATAGGTCATATATACCTCTCTTCACCCACTGATGCACGCACACACCTCCCCCCCCACCCCACCCACNCCCTACACATCTCCATCCATAAGCATGTTATAGTTCACACAAAAGTGGTCTAACTGCACAATGTTGCCCTGAGGCAATGAATGAAAAACTGCCATTTTAGTATATAAATAAAGACAAAAAGTGTCTTTACTCAATCAAATATGCTTTTTCATATATTCATGCACATCACAGATTTTATTTATACAAAGTTATTTAAATTTAAACATGTTAAAAAATGAAAATTATCTTGCCTTCTGCTAGCAGTGTGTCCAAGTTGGCTGTGGTCCCAAAAAGGAACGTTTCACCCCAAGACAAAAGGTCAAAGCCACACCCAGCTCAAATTTCATTGGTCACAGACTTATCATCAGACTTTTAATGTGATGTTTTACTTAAAAAAAATTAAAGGGGCGTTGTGTGGGCCAAAATAGTGGTTTGTTGCCTGAGGGCAACACCATGCCATAGAGGGCTGATTATTCTTTGTTTGACCCGATCTTTCAGCTTTGCCTTTTCTCTAAATCATATTCTTGTATTCCTTATAGATGGCTATGTATTAAACTTTGTTTGATCTATGAATTGATAGAAATGAACTACAGCCATATAAAACTAAGACATGCTTTTTCACAGCTGAGGTTTTTATATCAGGACATAGTAAGACATCATCTGGTACTTAGCAGGTATTGAAATGACTGCAAGGCATCTTTGTCTGCTGAAATAAAAAAATTATCCCAAGTTTTTAACCTTCTACTACCATGCTTAACAGCTGGTATGAGGTGTTTGCTCTCATTTGCCGTGTTTGGGTTTCACCTGAAGTGCAAAATGACCAATTATGTTGTCTCATCCTTTCCTGCAAAAAAATTAATAATTGCCTAGAATATTTTCCACTGACCTAATGATCTTTATTCATTTTGAGTGATAGAGAATTGTTTAAAAATAACCTTCTAATTTTTCTCAAATTGGTCAGCAATAATTGCTTTTCTAGCATCACTGCTGATGGCTGTCCTATTTATAAATGTTACAGTCCGTCAATCTACCAAAATGTCTTCTTTTTATAATGCTAACACTTGCTGATAATTAGTTTGGAAAGTATATTTGATTTGTAGCACCTAGCTGCTTCTTATATACTTAAAGAACTAAGAAGGATTAACATAATTAGTTGCTTGCTGCTTCTGCTTTTTGGTTTAGTTTTTGTGTACACTGGGAAAGACCGGGTGATTTTAATGTCCTGACCCCTAAAACCTGAAACTGAAATTTTTCTAACTAATCTGGACTTTAGTTATGCTTATAATCCAACAAGGAGTACACTTTCAGCTCACCTGTGTTCTGTTCACTTCTTTTACATTGCAGGGTCGATTTGCCAGGATATTACGATGGCTGGAGAAAAAACAGCCTGATTGGTGTCGACAGAGAGACACGTGGTCACTCTACCTGTTCCCTCAAGAGTCCAGGTAAAATTCACACTCAGTTTTTCCCAAGCCTTCACCTCTTTGCTCTGTCTTGACTTTTGGATGTTCTTATCTGTAACATGGATGTTTTTTTTTTCTTTTCCTGAGAATGACGCATTCCATGAAACTTGTTTGCCCAAATGTAAACAAAAATAGACTGAGGTCTCCTCCTGACAAGGGGAAGATTTTTGCCATTACATTTGACTGACAATCTATAATGCTGACAGTAAAAGCAGTGTCAGTTTTTGCCACAGAGCAAACACAGCAGTTTTTTCCACCCCTATTCCTCCCACATTCTCACTTCTGAAGTCTCTTTTATCTTCACATTTCTGCTATCGCAAGGGTGAGGGGAGTTTCTCTCACAGAGTGCGGCATGTTTCCTCATCTACAAGCAGAATCTAACCCCCATCCCTTTACTCCCCCCCTTCTGGGAGCTTTGATCCAAATGTGTTTGTTGTCTGTTTAGAAAATCTGGCACCGAAGGCAACACCAAAAACATGTGGGGCCAACCTATGGCAACAGCACAACGATGTGCTAATAAAACAGATTTTATGTTTAAAACCAGCGAACTAGTGAATTTCTGTCCCATAATTAGCACTAAATAACTGAAAATAGATTTTGGCATTTTTAAAACCACCTTTTTTTCAGAAGGTTTCAAGAGAATTCTATCCATTGAGTCTCTCAAGTACTTAATTGGTTCCCACCTACTTTTTCTAAAGCAAAAACCATAGTTTTTACTATGTACATCAATGGACTATACTTGAATAAAGTACGTACTGATGTCATTTTTTTAATATTAGCTTGAAATTAAGTAGTATTTTTTAAAAGAAAGTATATTGGCTTTTGCCTTGCATACCTAAGTTTCAAACAAAGATCTCATGCAATCTTGTATCGCTCAGAGTTTGCATTGTAAATGAATCTCAGCTAATACGGCATCAGATTTTAGCTCAATATTTGAGCATACTGATGACATTTCATGCATGTGACCATTTGGCTGCACAGTTTAAAAACAGTAACTCGTCAACAAGATAGAAAAAAAACACATTTACACACAGCCACTTGTCTTGTATTTAAAGCAGTATTTTTAGCAACCACCGGAAGGATCTTAATGATCTTACCTGTACCTGAAATCTTAGTCAAAACACAATAAAACAAAGCTGAAATGCATGTTGATGATCCTGGGTAAACAAGTATTGGGGTAAAAAGATTTAGGGTTGCATTATGGAAATAGAGCTGCTAAGACTGACACATGGACTTCACATGTCGTCTGAACTGGACTTGAACTACCCTGGACACCCACCTGTGCTCACTAGGACTGTGCATCTCTGGTTTGAGGCAGATACAATATGTATTTTGATACACTGCCAATGATCCGAGACATTAAAAATACATGTGCAGCCATAACCAATACGACAGTATATGGTTCAGTACTTAATCACAGTACTATGCAAGTCAACGAGTTTATTTAAAACATTGATAATCTATGCAATACAATACAAAAAAACAAAGAAGGGATTCCTTGTAATTTAAAAAAATCTTTATTTGAAAAAAAATTACCCCTCAGAAATAGGTAATGTTTTAAAATTTAAACACAATTTTAGAAAATCTGACTCACATTTACCAACCAATACACAAAAAGGCCTACTGCAAAATTAATAAAATTGCCTGCAGCAGACAGGTTTTCATTTTCCTTATTGTTTATTTACATAGGGACAAGTGTTAAGTAATAAATAATATCATACACTATTACATTTATAGCCAAGGCTAATTTGCAATGCACATTCCCATTGTAACACATAATCCATAACTCAGCAGTGAGCAAATGTATTTTCTATTTTATAAACATTAAAACATAAGCCAATTATTTTTTCATCCTGAAATATTAGTTGATCTCCTTGGCCATTAAAAAAAACACACATCCCTTAAGAACCCGAAAGTTGAAACCAGAAGGGGACCAGCAACTTTTCTGCTGCTTCCAATACAAGTTCTAAATAAACAAGACATTTCTCTTCATAAAAAAATAACAATACACCTCAGAAACTTTGTTTGAAGTGTTAGCTCTTGTTGGTTTAAGTAGTTCTTACCTTCCTGTATGTTCAAGTTTTAGTTTTTCAACATGTTTAGTTGTAATTAGGTTTTTCATGCTTAAAAGAAGGGTCAAGTGACACTGTGATGGTGTGCAAGGGGAGTACAACATGACAGTTCCCATGAATGGGATCTTGTGGCTTCAATTTTGCACACAGAACTGAGGTGAAAATGCTTTGTCCATCTTTTTTATGCAAAAGATTGATCCATATAATCAAGGTGAAATGTTTGTTGCTGTTTATACTGGTGCTGCTGCAGTTCTTGTCTTAAACAGAAATGATACTGGAGAAAAGTTGATGCTAAAACAAAATAAATTTAAAAAAAATACAGTAGATACATTTCGTAAACACAAATGTAACTACAAATTTTATTTTTTTTTTGATTTTCTGCAATTTTTTTTAAAGTGAAAACAAATAGAGACAATTATGCTTGCTGTTTTTTTTTATCAAATATTTACATGTATTAAATTTTGTTGGTACACATATTTAGAGTTTTTTTTTTCTAAAACTGCATTTGTACACAGCTGCTCAACTGATCTAAGCACACTGTCCACGTGCACATTGGTGAACTGGTGCTTTAACATCTTGGCATCTAGATGCAATTTTTTTCTGAAACCGAGGTCTGACATAAGGTGTTTTTTTTGTTTGTTGGTTTGTTTGTTTATGTTTTATTATACTTGAGCAAAGAGTGACAGGTGGTTTTTTATACAGTTTTTAGTGTGTAAAGGTTAAATCCAGAAATGTGACCTTTGAAACGCACAGAAAAAGAGGGATCATGATGGACGCACACAAACTCAGCAGCATCAATTCTTTGGGATGCAAATATCAAGAAGGAATAAGCCCTTTATAATAAATGAAAAAGCACAGTGAGACTACACACCCCCATACACACACATTCACGCAGACTCAGCAAGTGGTGACACAGTGATGACTGTATTGCCAAATAAAGCCAAAAACCCAAATCTGAGGCACACAATACTGCATCCCCAACCCCTCTACCCTGCATATTTAGACCCACATGAGCCTTCAAAGCTGATTTGATTCACAGTTTAATCCCTACCACTGTCATATATAACAAGCACCCCTTCCTCTTTGTTGTCATGAGCTGAAAGCCTGGGAACCTTCTTCATGTTGGGTAATAAGAGTCAGACATAATTAATGACGCCTAAATCTGCAGTGGCTCATTACAGAGCAACTGTACATAAAACAAGCTATCTTAATTTGCACTTGATTTGAATAAGCTTTTTTATTACTGTTCTGTTCTTTAGCTTTTAATTAATTTTGCTAACAGACGGTCTGAGAAACAAACCAGGTTATCTTGCAGGTTATCTTGGCAGCAGTTTTTCTGTGTAACGTTTGTCATATTCTGTGAGTGCTTGCATGAGTTTTCTTCAGGAACTCTGGTTTCTTCCTACATTGCACAAACATACATGTTAGGTAGTTGTAGATTCTGAACTGATTTTAGGTGCATGGACGTCTTGCTTTTGTGTCTCTGTGATGGCCATGGAATTGACTGCTAACTTGTTCAGATGACCGTTATTATGGACAGCCCATGCCTAGCACAGAAGTTCAAACATCACTTGGGCTCAGATCAGGGTGGTTCTCCCAATACCTCCCTCCAGGTGAATCCATCATTGCTCACATGGACACTGAAGTCCCCCAGGAGAACAATGAAATCCCCAGATGACATCTCTTTCAAGACACCATTCAGAGACTCCAAGAAAGCAGGGCAGTCTGAATTGCTGTTTGGTCCATCAGAACCTTCCTCTTTCAACTCAAAGCTGAAAAGAAAAAGAGCAAGCCCTCTTGTTCACCAGGGAGACCCAGAACTCACTGGGAGTTCTGGGTCACTGAGAGTTCCTTGGCCTGAGAACATCTTGGAATCCCCCAGGATGAGCTGGAGAGTGTTGCTGGGGAAAGGAATGTCTGGGGTTTCCTCAATTGCCTCCATGGCCTAACTCTAGATACATGGCAGAAGATGGATGGATGGTGCTTTTAGGATGAATTGCAGTAGATTTTTATGACAGCATATTTTGATGCCTCACAATTCTAACCTTCTATAAGGTGTAGAAAAATTTTCTTTCTGATTTTGTTTCTCTTCAACATTTTGCCAAAAAGATGAATATATAGGTTGGCAAACTATTTGCAATAAAGTCTAACACGACTTTAAACTATTTTTAATAAAATTAATAATGTTTTTAACCAATGTTGGAATACTGAAATAATGGAAAACAATGTACATAATACATTTACAGTGGTTCACATGTCTGTTTCCAATGCGTTACACAAAACTGAGAATAAACTGGCAGACACACCTACTTACACCTGCTTGTGTCATTCTTCACAAAAAAAACCAACATATATATTACATAAAACTGAATGGGAAAACTAGTCAAACTAGAGTTTTCTATTGCTATTATAACTATAAACTTTCTTAAGGTTAGTGTTATTCTTGGTCAAAGCTATAGAGCGCTATTATGGAGCATGAAAATCTGTATGCCATGAAATGCAGACATTTATCCTATATCTAGCTTGTTCTTTTCTCCCTCTTTTGCTCTTGTCACACTCTGTTTTTATTAGCATTGTACTAGTATGGTGTATTCCCTTTTGTGTTTGTTGCTTTTGCTAAAGTATCTCACCAAATTTGTTTTTCCATGTCCCATTCACTACACTTCTTCCTAGGTCTTCCTAGGATAGGACAAAATAAGGCTAAAGTCGGGGAACAAAGGTTGCCGTATCCTATCAACAACAGACTATTTGAAACATTTACATAAGGATGAACAATATATGAAAAATGTATTGCCATTGCAGCATCAATGTGTTCAATATCAATCTCTCAAAGGACACTTTGGACTGCAATAAATCATCAGCAATTACAGTATTTTCTAAGTGCTATACCTTCATGATCTGCATGCCAATATCATATTTAGCCAATTTGATGGATTGTCACAGCACTTGTTGGCCACATCTATTTTTAGTAATAGTGACCAAGATGACTCCAGGTCCATATGAAAACAAGCAATCTGCCCCTCTGCCAAATCATATCTTTCCAGTTTTAGTAAAGTTGTTCTAATACCTTTTGGTTAAAAAATAAGTTGTGTGGCACAGGTCATTTTGTACCTTCCTTTGTAAACATTGTGCCTGGCTTGGACAGCGTGGTGCCCGGTTTTGTCTGTTTATTGTCACTGCTTTATAGCCACCTTGGTAGCTGCCCCAGCTGATCAAAATCATATGTTTTACTATTATTGAGCAGCCCTACACTGAAACATGACTAGCTGTTCATTACAGTTTTTTCCTGTTTTATCAGTTTCATACTAGTTATTGAACTACTTTCCAATGTCACTGAAGTTCACAGTTCCACTTTTTTTGACAGGTTTCGGATCCTGTGCAACAAGATCATCACCCACAAGATGTTTGACCATGTTGTGCTGGTCATCATCTTCCTCAACTGCATCACCATTGCCATGGAGAGGCCTCACATCGATCCCAAAAGTGCTGTGAGTGCCACAACACAAATGGCCGTATAAAGTTCCACTCTGTAAAAATCTGCAACTTTATACAGCGGGCTGACAGTTTTTTAGTAACACTGAGACAAGAATGTAAAAAGACAGGTGTGTATATAAAAATTTACAGTGTAAACAGAAGTTCCAGAGATGTGTGTGTGTGGAGGGACTCGTAAAGGAACTCAATGACAGCTCAGGAAAAGTCCTAGGAGAGATGGAGAATAAGGAAGTACCTGTCAGCATGTCAAGCCTTGATAAAACACATGCACACTCACGCACACACACACACACCATTACACAAAGCTGAATTATTTTCCAGTTTGCTCTCTGCAGAGAAATGGAGTGAAACATTGTGTAAGCAAGAACCCACTCCTGTTTGACCGTGAGCCAGCTGTACTGGGTGATGTGTGCTATTCCCCCATAACTACTGCACTGCATCATCAACACTGTAACCTTCTTAGCTAATGCTGCATCCCTTCAAAGGAGGGCTAGCTGGAAGCCTTGATGCAACACATACACACACAAATATTAATCGGAGTCCTTTCTTTATTCCAACTATAGCAGTGAGACACAGCTCAGCCATGCATAAATACAGAAACAATCACTCTAGATTTTCTTTTTTTCTAATTAGCAAGGTGAAAGGCAGAATTAGTGAAGGTACACAAAATGAGATGCTATGAAAATGGGGGCACTTCACTGACCACCTGTTACAATCAGGGTCGAAGGATCTTGCAGACATACACGTGCATATAGTTGTAGTCAGAAGTTTACATGCATCCATCAAGGCCATGAATATTTTAATTTAGGGCTTTTAATATCTACTCTTTTTTTACAGGGTGGAATGAATATAAAACATACAGCTTCAATGATTTTTAAAAACAAGAATTGGGTGCACAAGTTTTAAATTTATTTATTTTTCCTAAACCACACAGAATCAAAATATACACATAGTCTCAAATATATACATGCAGATCAGCTAAATACTTTAAAGGATGCTCAGGGTTCTAGAAGGTCTTTCAATTTGACAAAACCTTATCATTTTTCATTAATATTCATGGTTGACTGCATCTGGTAATTTCTGTTTGTCATCATTAAAATAATTTGTTTGACAGCACTTATTGCATTGACCATTACTCATCTGTCACCTTCAGATGAAAGGAAATTGGTTAGGATGTTTAGGAACAACCCAGGAACCACCAAGGATCAAGCTAGCTAGAAACTGCTGGAACACCAGGTTTCTGTCCACAAGGTATAGTCTTTTACACTGCCATAGACTGAGAAGGTGGTGACCAATTAAAAAAAAGAACAACCTTCTTTTAAAAGTAACACCTATAGGTTGACCAAAGTGCTTCACAAGTTGGTTAAAAACAATCAGGGAAATCCGTCAATACATAAAACTACAAATAAAAATCAACAAATACAATAAAATAGGCTAAAAACAACTAAAACAAGGAAATACCATGACATCAAAACACCTAATTACACTCAACTGAACTCAAATTCAAAGCCCATTTAAAAATGTAATTTCAGGCTTAATTATCAAGCCTAATGCCCTCTGGGAAAAGGTTTTATGGTTAGTCAAGACAAAATTTGAGGTATTTGGAGGAGTCAAAGTGATTTCACAGTGTAAACAGAAGTTTACACCAACAGTCAAGCATGGTGGTGGTACTGGTGTTACTGGAGCAGTGAGGAAAGTGAATTAAATGACAAAGAAGAAGGTCTACCTCCGACCTGGACACAACTGGGTGTTCCAACAAGGTAGTGATCCCAAACACACATCAAAACTGTTTTCTGATTAGATAAAGCAAACTGACATTGAGCCTCTGGAATGGCCTTACTAAAGCCTCAACCCTATTAATAATTTGTGGACATTACATAAAAGCCATGTTTGTGGCAGGAAACCAACCAATTGAAATGAGCTCTGCCAATTCTGCCAAGAAGAGTGGTTAAATATCCTGACAGAATTATGTCAGAAGTTTGTTAATAGCTACAAAAAGGTTATAGCTGGTGTGCAACTAGCCAAAGGAAATTTAACCAAGCATTAATGGGAATGTCTGTATTAACATTTGACCCTGTATTTATTGTTATGACACTGTGTGAATTAGAGAAAATTCGCAAGAATCTCAAACTTGTGCAACCAGTTTATAGATTTGAAAACCATTGAAGTTGCATAATCATTTCACCATGAAAAAAACCCAGCAGTTCAATAAAATAATTTAATGACTAAAACTTGCATGACATTGATGTCGATGATGAGTGGATGTACGTCTAAGCAAAACATAAATGAATTCTTCCCCTTTTGCCTCCATATGCATACACTGATATGAATATTGTTTAGGGCTTCTCACTTTGTCAGCCTCCTTCTGTAGTCGTTGTGTCCAGTCTGCCTCCAGAGACCATTATTGAAATGAGATGGAAATGAATGACGCAGCAATGTGCCTGAAACAAGAGACAGAGCAGCCTTTACAGTTTTGAGCAGTGATGCTTGTTGCTCCAGATCTCATTTGCCCAGGTGGTCATTGCATTCTGCTATTTGTTTGTCTGTGTGGGCTGTTTTGTATTAATGAAGTCGATTGTGAATGGATTTCCACTTGCTGATTTTGTTCCGGCTTGCGTAGAACAACCAAACATGTATAATTTATTACTCTGTTGCAACTCTTTGAAGGATCTGCTTTGCACCAGCCTCTGCGCCAGCTTGGCAAAAGACATATCATAATCAGTGAATGGAGAAATGTATTTATTGTTACAGAAGTGACGGCTTTTAGTTAGGGCATTTTAAAGTTGAAGACAGAGTAAATATATGTTTTTCCTGAAAGTTCCAGCATGCTGATTTTGCATTCAGTATGCAGTCTACTGCTGTTTTTATTTTGATTCTGGGAGTTGCCTGGATACTGTCATGCTGTAGCTCAGTGTAAACAACTGAGGATAATTATACCATCTATTATAATTTATTATTTCGAAATGAGCCACGAGACAATACATCACTGTCTGAAGCTGTAAATAGAATTATATCAGCATCAAGTGTATAAAATACAATCAGTCTATGTTGTCAGTGCCCTCGTCATCTGCTCCAGACAGCATTAAGATGACAAGCGAGATTGTGCTGCCGCCACAGGAAAGTTTTTCAAGATGTGTAAGGGTTTGACAGGGTTTTTATTTTGTAATTTTATTTTCTTGTAACATTACAGCGATCTAAATAATGATTGTTTTGAACTCAGGATTGAGTTCCTCAAAAGTTCAGCAAGAGAGTGACAATTAAAGCTGCCAGTGTAAAAAACCTCTTGGGAGTGTGGAATATTGTTTTTACAGATGTGAATCTGAGCAAAGGTGCCTCTTTGTTTAAGTCATTGTTTGCTTCTGCTTTTATAACTTGGCACTACTTCGAAACAGGTCTAGCTTGTAACAAACTCTTACGGCTTGTGGTTCCCATGAGCTGTGGTCATGCAAGCGAGATGCCAGGCGTTGACCTGGGATAAACACCACCATCACTGTGGATGAGGAACATGGAAGCAACAGGGACTTGTTATAGAAATGCTGTCACTATTTGTTGGAATTTGCTTCTATTAGCATTTTGCTAAAAATACATACAAGCAGTAAAGGAAGCATGCACTGCAGCCAAAAAACAAAACTTAGCTTTACCATTGCTGAGCCTTTATAGTTACCAGTGAATTAATTTTATTTCACTATGATACACATTATTTACTAAATCTTTATGTCTAAAGAGCCAAGGGCCAACTGTAAACCTATTCTGGCTTTCATAACTGGCAACCTTTCTGTAAAGAGAAAAGTGCAAAACAGTAAATCTAGTGATTAATAGGTTAAACATTTCAAAGTCAAGACTTCTGGGATGTTAAACTTTAGATAAAATAGTCTAAATGAAAGATGTTTACCCATAATGCATACCACTATGTTTGGCAAAAACCAGTCGCATCATATCTGCACAAACACGTCATACCAAGTGTCAAGCACAGTGGTGGAGGGCTGATGATTTAGGCTTGCATTGTATCCACATGACCTTTTTCATTGAAATAAACAATCATTTGGGTTGAACAAAAACCTGACAGAATTAAGTTTTTGTTTAAACCTTTTTGGTTTTTTGTTTTATTTTACTTTTCATTTGAACACATTAGGTTTGTTTTTTTAATTTCTGAAACTAAAATCCCAAAAACCTTGACTTCAAATTGAGCCAGCATTCTGAACTGAGTAATTTAGGTCTTGTGAATTATTTCAGCCAGAGGTTATTTTACAATAAATTGATGCATAAACTCTTGCCCACAGATACAGGGATGGCTGCTGTCAAGACTGGGATTTATGGAGCCTCTTTACGGAAGCATTTCCAATGATGTCATGCTTGACATTCCCAGAGACTTTGAAAACTTGCTGCAGGGCTGCTGTCTCTGTTATGTGTGATGCTAGTCGGAGGCCGTGGGAAAGGCAGCCACCTACATATAAAGGCTTTCAGAGGCAGGACAGGGTCATGTCTCTTCAGGCAGAGCGAGAGCAGGGAAAATAAGCAGTCAGTGAGGGGATCGTACTTTTATTATCATGCTTGTTCAACATTGTCAGTCCTTGTGGAGCTCAGTAAATAAGCACCCATCCTGTCCTTCTTGTACATGTACCATAGACGCATGCTGCTTCATAGCAACAAAAAAGCACTCCAATATGAGTTTGTATGGATAGTGCTCTAATAGTCCAAACTTGATGGCATTTGTATTTTTCATCTAGTATGTTAGATGAAAAATGAAAGGACACTGAATGAGGGCAGTTGTTTGTATAGAAACAGAATCATGCCCAAGTTTTAAACTTAACACCATCTTATGTTGAGAAATGATAGTCATTCTAGTTCAAATTTAACCCTCCTGAAATCCTCAAAAGAAAGAGAGACAAAGAGAGGTAGAGAAGACCTTGCAACTTCGGATCAATTTGACCTGAAGGTCATGGGAGGGTTAATAATATCCTTATGTGCAATTTCATGCAATACCACAAATTCACACAATCACACAATCTGTTAGCGCTCAGAGCAGGTGTTGTGAATGACTCCTGGTTACCACCACATCCAGTTTCAGCTCAATAACTGAAAACTGACTGAGTTGTAACCCTATTTGTGTTGGGTTATGTTGATTAGCTGTGGCGGCCATCTACAGACAAATAAAGTTGACGCCAGCAGGTACTGCTAAAGTTTTAAAGGTGGATAAGTTGATATCTGTTAGTACTCAAAGTATGAGTTTAGGTTGACTCCCAGAAACTACTACACCAGGTTTTAGTTCAATATCTGTAAACTTTTGGGGAAAACCCAAAAGGGAATCAGTTTGTTTTATCCAGCAATTACTTTCTGAGAGTTTCATTTGACCGTTATGAACTAATGGTCTTAATTAGAACGCTCTTTCATTAGTGAATGGAAAATAGTTTATTAAATGGGACTCAAGCAGAAAATGCTTACTCCAAGTTAGTTTGAGAATTTTTCTTTTAGTATTTGTAAAGAAAACTAAATATTAAATGAGATTCTTTGCTTTAATAATTAATCTCGTGCTAATAGAGACCAAGCCTCATTAGGGCCTGCCAGCTATCATTAGAGTGCAAAGGATGTGTTTGTATAAAGATGCTTTGAGATAAAATATGAGGAAAACAGCTCGCTCATACATTATTGAGTGGCATTCTAGATCAGTTTAGAGGCAAGCTCTGTAGGAAAGCAGCCCATATAGAACATAATATAAATTTTAAATCATGAGAACTACCTCCGCTTAACTAGGTCTGTCTTTTTGTTGTTCTGCAGGAGCGGATCTTTCTGACGGTGTCAAACTACATCTTCACAGCAATCTTTGTGGCTGAGATGACCGTCAAGGTGAGCAATTACCAGACTCCTTTTTTGTACAGGCCAACTGGGTTTTTTTTTGTTGTGTTTGAAATTCACCTCCTAAAGCTAGGTGGTCTTGTAGATCATGATCTCTTCAAATGTTTCATTTAAAGTATGCTTTCATTTTGTATTTTTCCAGAAAGTCATCTGTGACTTCTGCATCAACTAACAATGTAAAAATATTAAATAAGATGTAAAACTGACAAGCTGAAATCCAAAAAGCTCTCAGATACAAAGCTCTATGGAAAATAATGTTTTCCCTAATGGCCATTAGTGCTGTAAGCCTCCGAAGATACAAAAGAAAATGGAGAAGAAGAGGTCTGGAACAGCGAACTCACACACACACACACTGAAGGAAGATTGTCTCACCTTTATTTAAATGATCAGGTTTGAATGGAGGTCCACGCAGGCGTGGGTGGGAGCGAGCAGAGGCAGAGGGGAGGAAAGTTCATCTGTGTCACTCATTCAAAGCCTCTTTCTCTATTTTTGGCCAAGCTTATCACAAATATAGGGCTACCACACACAGCCAGTCATGTTTCTATTACTAGGGAAATCAGAGTTACATACATTTCCTGGAGGCTGATTCTGCCCATATCCGTTTTTATCAAATAATACCTTAACCTAACCCTAAAGCCAGTGTCTCTCTAGGCTGCAACTGTTGGCGATCAACATTTATAAGAAAGCCTCCAAAAGGTCCTGAAACATTTTGGAGCCTCCCTCCTTTTTGAAGACTAGAACATTAGGGTTCTCAAGTTTGTCTATGCAAAGGCTCACAGTCTTCTCATTTTGACTTTTGACCATGTTCAAAAGATTTCAACAAATCTTCTCAAAGATTTCAACAAATCTTCTCTCAAAATAGTCGCAGAGCTGCTGCAGTTGTCTTGTACCCTTTTCAGTTTAGTTTTTTGTAAGCTCTACAGAGTTAGAGGTGTATTTTGTTGAGTTTGGTGGAGACTGAGGCAAACCCAATGTGCAGATTCCTGATGAAAGCTCCAGGAGAAAACTAATTTATTTAAAAATAGAAAACAAAAACAAAAGCTGAAGTGGCAGCAAACCAAATCTAAACAGCTAAACACTAACAAAGTCCAAACAGCAGGACTGCAAAAACACAAAGGGAAACCAGACAGCACATGAAAGCGACAACGGATGTAAATGACCAGGTTTTAAAGACTGCAGGTAATTAGGAGGAGTGAGCATAGGTGAGTGATTATGAACTTGGAGCATGTGAAGATGGGCGTGGCAGGCAAACAAGAGATTGGGTGGGGACAAGTGAAAGATGACAAGAACAGAAGGAGCAAAAACGATACGAAGACAAAACTAAACATGAGAACAACCAAATGGCAAAACAAAACAAACAATAAACCCAAACTGAACACAGGTTAACCAGAAACAAGAAAACAAAAACATAACCCTAAATACAAAAAGGAACCCCAAATCTTGGCATATTTGATGTTAGAAAACAGCCAAGGCTACAGCTCTGAATTTCCAGGTCTAAAAACAAGGCCAAAGATAAATAATAATAAAATAAAAAATAAAAAAAACTGGTCCGAATCTGCCTTTCTTTATTTCAAGATGTACTCCAGTACATTAAATTCTAAACATGGGGCCAGCGGCGAAGGTGGACAAAAAGCAGTGTTAGTTGGTGGGCAATGAAACAATATGCACCACCTTAAAAAACAAATTTTGAAACCATACAGAAAAATGGCCATGCAAAACGTCTCTCCATGGCTCACTGATCGTAAAATCACAATTTAGGGACTGCAGCTGAAAAGATCTCTCTTTTTTTATTTTAAGAATCTATAGTATCAGCTAAATAGAATAGGACTTTAAACAATTCTTAAGAATAAGTCTCTAAATGTGGAGTTTACGAGTAGGAAATCATTAACTAACCATAAACGAAGCAAAAATTGGGGTAGTTTTGATGGAACACTGAAATGTATGGTATCTGTACTATCTAAAGGTATTAAAAGAAAGAATTCCTTTAACAAGTACAGGTGTTACATTTGAAAGGTGGTAATACAATTATTGATCTTGTTTACAGCTTTTACATAAAGGATATTTACTGTAATGTATTAATTAGCATTAAAGGTCAAGTTCAGAGCTTTTGAAGTGCTGTTCTGTGGAAAAGATCTAAAAAAATTCAAAACTTACATGTTAGCATTTTTAACAGAATCAATTGCTGACAAAAAAACCCCAAAACTAATAATGTTTTTGTTTTGTAATATATGAAGCAAAATATATTTTGCCAGTCATTTAATAATAGCATCTTCATTATTTTCTGGTATACAAGATGTTTTCTGTTTTCTGTTTTCTGAGTAGAGTAGAATTGCTGAGTGGAAGATCCTATGCCTATAAAATAAAGATTTGTAAGCTTATAGTTTTTAAACTTTGCTGCTGCGTAAACTTCACAACAAAGTCAGTAAGCTGAGCATATAGGGCATAGAGCAATGACAATAAAAATATAAACAGATCAATGACAATCAAATCTGCTGCTGCACAGACAAAAACACACTGAAAAGGGATCCTTTTCAGTCACCTATACCGTGTTTAGAAATATTAGATATCAAAGCTTTTGCAAAACTTGCTTGAACCAACATCTGATTTGTTCTGCTGACATTACTGTTTACATACTGTGACTCCATGTCCCTCTGTCCGTGCAGATCGTGGCCCTGGGCTGGTTCTTTGGGGACAAGGCTTACCTGAGGAGCAGCTGGAACATCCTGGATGGGATGTTGGTGATGATCTCTGTTATTGACATCCTGGTTTCTCTCATCTCTAACTCGGGAACTAAGATCCTGGGCATGCTCAGAGTGTTGAGGCTGCTGAGGACCCTGAGGCCGTTACGGTAAGTGGCTCTCCAAGGAATGGCAAGATTTGTAAACAGGCAAGCACACAGATAGATAGAAGGGCATCCCTGAAGCTGTTCGGGGAGGTAAAATAGTCTAAAAGGCTTGAGTGTAAATCCTCATCTTGCCAAAATGTTGCTGAAATTTGGGCTTGATAATCAGATTAATTATCAGATTAATTAGGAAGAACTAACTTTTTTATATGTATATATGCCAGTGTGTGTGTGTGTGTGTGTGTAAGCATTTATCTAGCATTCACACTCGACTTTATCTTATTAAGGTTCGACATTCGAACCTTAGTGTTTCACTGCAATAATGCAGACATCTCTAATTTGGAGACCATTTTTGAACATACATCTCTAAATATGTGTGTCCAAACATATGTTTGCTGTCTTTTAGTTTGGGGACCAGTATGCATGTGTGTGTGTGTGTGTTTGTGTGTACGTTAAAGATAGAACGGTTCACAGAATCCAAGGTTTGGCTTTACACGTCATAGAATTACTAAAAAAATTAAACAGTAGTGCTTAGTGTTTTTCCCTGTGTGTGTGTTTGTGTGTGTATCTGTTTGTTGCTATTTCTCATATATCTCTGGACAAATTCTAACGAAACTGAAAGCAATCACTGGATGTACACCAAGAACTGATTAAACTTTGGAGTCAACCCGACTCAAGACAAACCCCATAACTACCCTTACAAAAAAATCCCACGAAAATCACATGTGACTTTCACATGTGATCACATGTGAATCACATGGGAATCACATGTGAAAACGTGATTTTTGAGGGGATTATGTGAATCACACGTGAAAAATGGGAATCACATGTGGAAATATGTGATTTTTGGGGGGATTATGTGAACCACATGGAAAATGGGAATCACATGTGATCACATGTGAATTTCGTGGGATTTTTTGTAAGGGTAACTCCACTTACAAAATCCAAAAATTGCTATAGTGCAATAACTTTTACAGATATTGGGCAAACCTTTGAAGCCAACAGAATTCAAGATGTCCGCCACAGCCAACTGACCTAAGGAAAACACAAAAACAGACATAGCAGTCGTTGAGCTAAATCTTCTTGTGGTTGTAAGTTCTACTCATTTAGAGAGCTACTTACCTGATAACGCTTCACCTAAACAGACACGGTTTTATTATTTTTACAGTAGAAACTGTTAATCCACTATAAAGCAGTGGTCTTTATTAAACTCACGTCTTGTTTCTCCTGATGTGTTTTTATGTGGAAGAGTCAGCTGAAGTGAGGCACAAACACCTTTGTTTCCTGTCTGATTTGACTTTGACTTGAATTGTTTGGATTGTCACATTTTCTTGCAGCTCCAGTCAGTCATGTACTGACAAAATGTAATGAAAAGTTGGTATACAAATTTTAAACAGTGTTTGGATACTGTTTTGCTATAAAGTTTGTATTTAGTGATAGATTTCCCATTTCTGGATGCTTGGGTTGATGTCTTTGCCTCAGCTCTCTGTAACGTTTTTCCTTTGTTGTTGTTTTTTGCATAAACCTCTCCATCCTTAGTGTGTGTGTGTGTGTGTGTGTGTTTTAGCTTGCGGTGTTATGTAGCATCATGCTTGATTTGCATTACATCTTCATGCTCTGTGCCTAATCTCACAAAAAGCAGTTTGCCCTCTCTTGAATATTTATTACAGTCCTCAGGAGGAGCACAAAAATCAAATCTTCATTTTCATCCCATCAAATTTACCCACAAAAACACCTGTGATCTTTCTTTTCATCATTTTGCTTTTCCAGTTTTTATCTTTATCTTTGGAATGAAAGTGAGTTTTTTGCTTTCAGAATGTACTTCCTCCTTAAAGCTAGAACTTGGATTTTTGTGCGTGTCAAAAGGGAGAATTTGAATGAACACAGTACTCTCTAAGGTTGTTATTTTATATTTCTATCACAATCTCAAAAAAAGTTCTTCTGGACTCCACTGTGGGTTTATAGCTTACTCACATATTAGTAGGTTTATCACGTGAAAATAATTCTGTAATAGCCAAAAAAAAATTCACAATACATAGGTTTAGAATTAAGCTATAGGGCTAAAATGTGATTCTCCCTTACTATATGATGTATGGCTTTCATTTTATTTGTAACTCCTGTTCCAATGTTAGCAAGTTTCAAAATAACATATGTTATAAATAACTCCAACTGAACCTGTGATGTACCATTTGAATTGGTCATAAAGTCATGATATTGGAGATTGTGAATGTGGAGTATGATTACAGTCAAGCACTGATATGTTACACTGTTTACACATTACTGTTGTGGTTGGAAGTGTACATACACTCATCCTGGGCCTAAGGCTGAGGTGTGGATTTTGAAAAGGCTATTACAGAAGGTTAATGTTAGCCTGATTTATAGATATATAGATATAGAAACCAGTTTTGATTGTGTGTTTGGGATCATTTTCCTGTTGGGACACCCAAATATGTCCAAGTTTTAACCTACTAGCTGCTGATTTGAAATGGAGATGAAGATTTTGGAAATGGTCCTCATTCATTATTCCATTCACTTTGTGCAATGCACCAGTACCACAACAGCATGCTGTCACCACCATGCGTAACAGCTGGTACAGTGTTCTTAGGTTTCAAGGCTTTTTGACTCCTCTAAACATAATTCTTGTTACTGTGGCCAAAGGGCACAATCTTTTCCCTGATTGACCATACATCTTTCTCCAGAAGACATTTGGCCCCTCCACGTGGGCAGCTGTAAATATCAGTCAAACTCGAAGGTGTCACTTTTGGAGCAGGGGCTTCTTTCTTGATCCACACCCTCTTAGTCCATGGTGATGTAAAACTGTATTTACTGTGAATTGGGACAATGGTGTTCCAGCAAAATTTCTGTTAATGTCAGGCTGGAGCCTTGGTGGTTCCTAAACAACCATATTCCTTTCATCTGGGGGTTATAATCTAATGTGTGTTTTTACGCTGGCAAAGAGAAACTACAAGCTGCAGTCACTTCTAGTCTGATTCTAACTTCTGCTGACTTCTCCATCTGCTGCTTAATTTAATCCCTAAACATCAGCAAAGCTGACACTGTATTAATGTCATATAAAGATGGTTTTAAAGTCAGATTTAAAAAATGAAGCAATTACAGAAGAAAATCGGACAAGTCTGTGTATAGGGCAAGTATTCTTTGGGCAAGTGGTGGGATTTTGTCAAGAAAGTAAAAAGAAATAGAAAGAAATAGAAATAGCAAATTGAAAAAACTTACAAAACAGTATTCAGGAGACTGCCTGTTGGCATTGTGATACTGAAAATAAAGACACAAGGAAATGATTTGGAAAAGAAAGCAAGAAAACAAATAAAAACAAAGGAACTCAGCTGCTTACCCTGACTCTCTCTTTTTATTTGAGGCTGCAAATAAGTTACCTTAAAACAATGCTGGAAAATAATTGGTGCCTGGCTTAGAAATGAATAGAGACCAATGCAAAGCCAAGCCCTCTATTATCTCCAGTTCATTTCAATGGAGGCACATGTTGTATTTCACCTCTGAACAGGTTTTTTATTGGTGCCTGTCAGCAATGCAGAGCATAGTGGAGGTTTTATAGAATCAAGGTTTTGCAGTGGCCCAGTCAAAGTCCAAACCTCCACCTTTTTGACACACTGTGGGTGGGACCTAAAGAGAGCTGTGCAGAAACACATATTATGCAAATTTCAAGGAGCTGAAGGCACATTCTAAAGTAGAGTGGAACTGAATTCCTTCACAACCATGTGGCATCTGAGAAGCAGACACAAATGGTCTCACACTTGTGCAAATCATGTTAATGAATATGTACAAAGTAGCTCCAGCATAAAGTATTCTATCATACTCTTTTAAAACTTTACTAAAACCGCTAAACTGGAAATGACATTTTAAACTATCAGTTAGTAGACACAAATTGCTGCTACAAAGAAACTGTGCTAAACAAACGGATTTTGATCTTTCGGGAAATATCTGTTTAGTTGTTTTGTTTCATGGAAGAAGAAGAAAGTAATTTGACTACATAGCATTTTTTGCTTTGTAAATTAAAGCTTAAAAAGTACTAGAATTAGTTTCTGATTAAATAAAGAAATTGAACTTTGCGTTTACAATATAAATTCCTAATTAATGTCAAAACAATAGGAAAACCAATTGACTTGAAGCATAATTTGTAATGTAGTACCAAAGAAATTCATAATAAGTTTGCAGAGTCGTGAGTCAGTGGAACAATCTGTAGCAAATCATCTGAAGGAAAATAGATTTTTGTCCAGAAAAGCCAAAAATGAACTATTTTTACCAGCTGAACAGAAAATGACAAGGCTCCACTGAGCTAAAAAAAAGCTTGAAGAAATAATTGGATTAAAGCAACGTAGCAACAATCTGCTTTAGACATAGAAATGATCCTAGAATTTTAATTTGGTGCAGGTCCAGTGAAGTATAGGTTTTTCTCTTATTATTTGGAATGATTAAAACTTTCCTGTCTCAAAATCACCATCATCACACAACTTGACCAAAAGTTTTGAGCCATAAGGTAAAAATATGTTTTTTTTCTTCCAAAACAAACAATATTAGTGTTTAATAAAGCAGAAGGCACAACTTTGTTAATCATAAAGCCTCGGCATTACAGGTGCTGGTCATAAAATTAGAATATCATGAAAAAGTAGATTGATTTCAGTAATTCCATTTAAAAAGTGAAACTTGTATATTATATTCATACATTACATACAAACTCATATATTTCAAATGTTTATTTCGTTTAATTTTGATGATTAC
>NC_051446.1:9477971-9604519 GCF_001649575.2 Kryptolebias marmoratus | reverse complement strand
AATAAACATTTGAAATATATGAGTTTGTATGTAATGTATGAATATAATATACAAGTTTCACTTTTTAAATGGAATTACTGAAATCAATCTACTTTTTCATGATATTCTAATTTTATGACCAGCACCTGTATGTTTAGCATCTCGTTGCCGTCGCCCCTGTTCCATTGTGCCAGAGTGTGTAAACTAGATATGAGTTGTCTGTGTTTTCCCCCTGTAGCAGTGTTGTGCTGCTGACACTGGTATGTGAATAAGTATCAATCAACAATCATCCAAATCCATGGCAGTGGGTGTTGTATGACAGCTTGTTTTTTTTTTTCTTTAGAAAACCAAGGTTGAGGAATCTATTGTAGTTTTTGCAATATGAGTTGAGACACGTACAGTAAGATCAGTGTGCCTGTGCGTTGTTTGCTGTACAGATTGTGTGAGCGAGAGTGCAACGAGCAGTTGAGTCTTTCCATTCATGTAGAGTTTTGTGCCGTTTGCTTCTCTGTAAAGATAATAATGATGGTATCCTGTAACGCAGGAAGATGAGGTCTATAGGGGTCCGTGAGCATCTGTGTGTGTGACAGAATGATTCATCAGCTTTGTTTAACAGAGCACACACAAACACACACACACCTATGAAGTCATTTATCATCAGGCTCACAACCCGACCTGAAGGCTGGCCTAAGGGAGAGCTGACAAGTTAGCACCCTCTGTCATCAAGTGGCACCTTTATGTCTTCAGTGTCACCCAGATACCCCTCCCCAAACTTGTTGTGTCCATTTACCCATTTTTTATTTACCTAACAACATCTCGGGCTTTATCATAGGCAGCCTGATTCCTACAGCTTTTTAGTTGTGAGGTCATGACTTATCATTAGGCACGTTTGTTGGTAAATCCCACTGTGGTCAACCTCTGTCGGATCAGATTTTGAACTCATTCATCACCTGATGATGATGTAATTATCCAGAGCCTTCCGCTGGGTAGCTAATGTGCTAACTCTCATGCATTTTCTGACCCCTATTGTTAGTAAATCTGGCAGTTTTAATGAAATTACCATGTAATTATGAAGGATGCAGAACCACTGAAGCACAGTTACTACTATTCAGTTGTTTTGGTCTTCTTAATTATTTTGCTTTTGTTGTAGTACGCTGCTCACAACTTGGAAAAAAAAAAAAAAAAAAAAAAACATCAATTCATGGAGCACAATCAGGAATTGTGTGCTTGTACTTTTGATAGCAATGCGTCACCACACAGATGAAACAGTGAAAAATGTATTCATTGACAAAAATGGGATTTTGGCAAAACAAGGGAGACTACCCCAGGCCTCTTTGGAGCTCTATAGCTCAGGCATACTTCAGAGTAGAAACAATAATCAAAGTATAAATGTGCCACAGAAAGTTGGACTTTACATATTTGAACTGTTAATTCAATAAGGTTTTGTCATATGTACAATAATTCCTAAACTTTTCATGATACCCCACCCCACCCTCGGAGAGAATCTCCAGGCACCCTTAACATGACTAAAATAAAATGAGTCAAATTTAACTGAAATTAAGAAAAAATATAAATAACTTTTTTTTAAAAAACAGATTCACATATTCCTTTTATTTGATCTTGGTAAAACAATAAAACACAGTGTTTCATCAGCCTCTGATTATTAAAAAATAGACTGAAATCAAGAAAATTGTCCAATCACCTTTAGAATCATAAAATAAAGACCAATCTGTGTCCAGCAACCCAACACAAACAGTGAAAACATTTATAAGAGTGATATTATTTAAGTGTCTCCCACTGCTAAAGGATTTATTGTCTCTCAGATCCCCCTAAAGGGCAAATTGGACACATCCAAACTCTCACTGACCTCCATTGTTTCTGAAACCTTTTATTTTAATATATATATATATTAAAGTGGAGGTGAAGGGTCTTTTTAAACCTGTGATATCACCTCTAAAAACCACTGCAGACACAGACAAAAAATCATGTTACAAGCAGACAGTCCTACTGCTTACAGTTCAGGACTAATTTCAATACAACTTAACTTTTCAGTCCTCTCTTATGAAGAGGGCTGTCACAGAGTGAGAAACACAGGTGTGTGGTTACCATAGAAACCCTAATGAGCCTTTTGCAGCAGCTTTAACATTTCATTTGATCTTGGTTCTTTTGACACCTCTTACATAGTTTATACATCAAAAGTGAAACATTTTGTCAGCTTAGATTATAACAAAAGTACGTCTCAAATCGTCATTGAGCTTTAGAAAGCATAGTTGATCTTAGATTTTCAGGAATTAGCTGTGTTGTCACTCTTTATTTCTTTTTTTCAGACATTTTCCATTCGCTCTTCAAGTTGTTATTGTCTGCCGTGGAAGGTTTTTGCCTGTTTTTTATTGTTGTTGTTTTGTTTGTGTTTGTCACCACAATATCTCATGAGTTGCTGGACAAATTTTACCAAAACCTGCAGAAAGTAATCATTGGATGTGTATCTACAACTTATTAACTTTTAAAGTCGATACAAATCAGGAGAGCCACCACAGCTTATCATCATTAGATAAGAAAAAATTGCTATAACTCTGTCAATTTTACACATTCCAACCTAAAATTTAGTGTGGCAATGGCCAATACTGATCCCCAACACATATTCTAAGCACTAACAGGTTTAGCCAGATCTATGCCAAAATCTTGTCATTACCTATTTGGAGTCAAGTCTTTCTGTTAACAAAATATATCAAGAAACATTGAGCAGATTTTAATGAAACTTTCTGGAAATATTTATTGGATGTACCTCTATAACTGATTTACTTTTTGAACCCAACCACATTCAACATGGCTGTCACAGCCAACTGAATTTAGAAAGCAGAAAAAAATACTTCAGTTTTGTCAATTTTGCAGGTATCAAGCTAGAATTTGATGTGGTTGCAGCTGAGAATGATTTACAACACATACTTCAAGTACTACTCATTGCACAAGAGCTTTGCTAAAAACTTGAGCATTAACTCTTGGAGTTAACTTTGTTTGTCTGTTCGCAAAATATCTCATGAACTACTGGACAGATGATGAAAAAAAATGCTCAGAAAGTAGTCATTTAATGTACATCAACAACTGATTAACTTTTGGAGTTGATCTAAATCGAGACAACTTCCACGGCTAATCAATATTAATTGACACAAAAAAAGTTATAACTTAGACAGCTTTACAAATATTAAGCTCAGACGTGGTGTGGTAGTAGCTGAGAGTCATTTGCAGCACATACTCTGAAGTTTTTCAATGTCAAATGCTATAAAAGAAACAGCACATTTATTTAGGATATAGAGAAACTAAGTCAAAAAAACTTGAAAAAAGTTAACAATCTAACTTTTTATTCCTTCTCTCTTCCTGCTTCACATCAGCCTTCCTCTCCTGCTTCTATTTCTGATTCCCGTGTCTCTGCGTCACTTAATCACACTCAGAGTTTGCACGCTTTCAACACTCCTCCCTCTTATTACCCTACTTGTTGTTCCCATTCCCCCACGTGAACGATATATCTGGCGGTGGAGAGAGGCGGGTGCCCCAGGTGTTGAGCATCGCAGCGCTCTCCTCCCTGCTTTGTTGTGTTGCACACAAAACAAGGACATGCTGTGAGCTGCAGAAATTATGCAGAAAGGTTGATTAGATGAGTGCAAACTTTGTCTCCCTCCCGCTTCAATCACTCATCCTCCATTCAGAGTTGTATGCAAATAGATATTACAAATACAAAACCTTTGCATTGTGTGTCCAGCACCATCAGAGAAGATTGAGAGGCTCGTTTGTCCTTTGTTACTGTACTTAATCCATGTGAAACAAAAAACTGAAAAATAAGACATGATCTAAGGAAAGGAGCAATTTGGTTTTAAGACAAATTACTGCACATCCAAGGAGCTTTTTCAATTCAAACTAAAAGGAGGCAACGTCCCGTGCTTTTAAGCTATATTAAGTTACTTCAACTTGTGGGTATCTTAAATGGGCATTTGTTAAGTCAGACAGTACATCTGGAAAACACTTCACAGAACTGAAAAAGGGAGGAAAAAGAAGAACAGATCCAAAGATGTTGCTGGAGTGTCTAAGAAGAATTTTCTCCAAACACAACACACTAGTGCTTTTCAAACCAATCAGTACCCTCAGGTACAAGCTGGTTTACCCAAAGGGTTAAACACTCAAACACAAACTCAGCAACTATTCAGTACAGTGAGCATAAACCTGTTCAATCTATTTCCCAGTAATTCCACCTCACACCTACAGGCATGTGACCAAAACATCTGACGTGTAGGATGCGGCTGTTGGCCGCTAGTTCACAAACTGCTTAAATTGTGAACATAAATATCTGCAAGCCAAATTTAGTTTCAAAGTAATCTCAGGGTCATTTTAGGCAACTTTAACAAAGCGGCCTGAAGTGGGTATGATGTGAGTGGTCTACAAAATAATGTACACGCAATAATAGGCCACAATTTTCAAAAATAGGCTGCACAAAATATCACTTGGTCACAACCAGTCAGAGTTCACTGAGACTACAACTAATATTTTGCTCATTTTTTTGCAATTTGAAGTCTCCAACTCGTCGCCAACTGGAGATACTGGCTTTAACCAGGCTAACAAAGACCATAACAACCACACAGGAGGGAGGGGAGGGAGAGTGATTTGTATGTGAATTCAGCTCACATACAAATCACTACACAGTTTAAAAGCTTGGAATGCCATACTTTTTAGTTTGAATAATAATAAAAAAAGGTTTTTCAAATGAGAAGCAAAACATCAAAAACTGAAAAGTCCAGTCGCCCTTTTTAAAAAAAACTGTTTTGTAGAGATACACCAAATGTTTGGCTGATCAGTTTCTTTGGCTTATACAGTATTTACTTTTTATTTTAAATTAGCAATCAGCTAAACTTATGCATACCAAATTGATTACCAAAGATGAAGATGCAGCAGAAGCTGCTACAAACGGCTTACTTTAGCCCACTATTTATTTTATATTTTATTTTTTTAAGGAAGAATATTATGTTGTAAAACAACTGTTTGAGCTAAGTGATTATGTTATGTCTTTGTTAAATCAAAACTACATATTGGCTAGAAATAATAATAATAAAAGAATATCAGTGTTTTTTTTTTTTATTTTGACTGCCC
Organism: Kryptolebias marmoratus; assembly: GCF_001649575.2. Classification (NCBI taxonomy): domain Eukaryota; kingdom Metazoa; phylum Chordata; class Actinopteri; order Cyprinodontiformes; family Rivulidae; genus Kryptolebias; species Kryptolebias marmoratus. The sequence continues at coordinate 9,599,404 of NC_051446.1, read as the reverse complement.
TGATTTCTGAAGATCTGTAGATCCATAGAAAAATAAAATCAGTCAACCTCTTCTCTTATGGTTTGCCATGTCCTGGATGACTAAGCCATATCAACAACTTTATGATCTGCTCAAAAAGACTTTTTTTTGTAAAACAAAAGGAGACAGAAGTCAAAGTAGGTATAAAACATCACTAAAGCATTATCATAAACATACTTTCTGTGACAAAAGAGAATTTCAACAAACCTTTTTCAATTTTCATTCTTTATGAAGACATTTATGCTTAAAATGATGAGCAAACTCTTCAGGAGAAAACTCCGTCTTGTTCTGCTCTGAATCTTTAGATGCCTGAGAATATACAGTGTGGGAGTGTGGTTCCCAAAAAAGGGGACATGTAGTTCTTGAGCACTAGTGCCCTCTGTAGATCAGAAGTGGCACCACTGTAGGTCAGGAGTGAACCTCCAATCAGGGGAGTTTTCCAAGAGGAGTGAATTGATGAAGTGTAGCTATCAGCTCAGTGTTTTCTAAACAGACACATTGATTGGTGTGACTTCTGTCGACCCTGACTCCTTATTATCTCATGTCTGCTCTGATTGGGCTATAGAGTCTTTCTTCACTTAACTGTCTGTGCAATAGAGATCATACACAGCAGACATGAGATAAAAATGGGGCTGATCTTCATCATAAAGATCTTCGTCACTGCTTAGTTTCTTTACTCCCTTTACGGGTTATATTGTCCATCGTGTTGGTGTTTCTGAACATATTTTGTTTGTTGGTGTGTTTGAAAGCCTACATAGATAATTGTTTTTCCATCAGGTTTTATACACTGCAGCACGTGTGCTTCGGGTTTCACCATACAGGGAAGCTCAGCTGCAGTGCAGAGCGATGCCAGGTGCCGTGCTGGCACTAATTACACGTTCTCATCAGTGCCTTGGCTTAATTAGATGTATCTGTTTCTTCAACTGTAAAAGGAAAGACACGTGAAAGTAAGTCTTATGCGAGGATGACTCTCAGCTTCTACCACATCAAACCGTAGCTCAATATCTGTAAATCTGACAAAGTTATAACCATTTTTGTGTTGATTAATGTTGATGAGCTGCTACTTTGAATTTGGTTGACTCCAAAATGTAATGAGCTGTAGATGTTCATTAAAAGATTTCTTCTTAGAGTTTTAATAAAATCTGTCCAGTGGTTCATGAGTTGTTGTTTTTTTTTTTTACTTTTCTTTTTATTTCTTTTGCTGGTGATTTGACAATTCAAAAGCATATAGCTGGTTGCAGCAAATAAAAGAACGAGAAAGCACCATCGAACAAAATGAAACAAATGAAATGGTGGAGAGGTTTACTTAACAACCAGATACCTTGCTACAAACACAGTACAACATCATAAAATAAGGGTGACCAAATTCTATACATTTATTTTTATGAATCATGAGAGAAAATGTGATCTTTTCCATTATATAAATTTCATTCACAATAACAAGCCATACTTCAATGGTAGGTGATGGTAGGTGGTTCTTCATTTTTGCGTGATAGCCTTTTTACTGGCTGCCATAAGTAGACCAAACATTTTTCTGTCATTTCTATTCAACTTCTGTTGTACATCACCCATGTACATAGTAGTGCATTTAAAAGGCATCTTAACTCCAAAGACATATCCTCTGCGATTGTGGAATTCCTCCCAGAAACGTCCAAACACATGGCCTCCCCAAAAAATATGCTCATGTGTGGCTCCCTTAGTCCCACACAGTCTCCAGCAGAAATATTCACTGCCTAGATGTCTTTTCTGAATCGGTGTGGTGAAAAACCTCACAATGTTCTTCCAACAGAACTCTCGCCATGCATTTGATGATGTGAAGGTCCACTGAATTTGGCATATGTTTTTGGGATCAGTTTGTTTAGTCCGGCCTCCCACTTCTTCCTGATGTAGTCCGTATTCCCTTGTTCGAAGAGCTGAATTCCATTGTATAGCCTGGAAGTCACTTTGTTAAATTGTCCCGGTTTCATTAATGACAGGAAGATCTTCAAAAATCCCACATTACAACCACTCAAGGTTTTTGTCAGATTTTGGTCAAAATAGGTTCATGAGATATTTTGCTAAAGAACAGACAAGGTTGACTTCAACAGTTAATGCCAAAGTTTTAGGCAAAGATGTTTTGCAATATATAGTGTCTGGAGTAGGTGTTGGAAATGACTCAGCTTCTACCACAACAAAATTTTGCTCAATATAACTAAAATTAGATTTGTAGATATTTTTATGTTTGCTACGTTCGTTAGCTGTTGCGGCCATCTTGATCGGGGTTGACTCAATAGCTTATCTCAGTTGTAGACGTGCATCCAATGATTACTTTCTGAGAGTTTCATTAAAATATCTCCAATAGTTCATGGGATATTTTGCCAACACACCCACACAGAGACAAGCAAAAACATTACCACCCTTTTGCCTTTGGCAACAAGCAATAAAAAGGGGTACAGAAAGAGTCAAAGGTGAGCAAAAGTAATCTGTGAGCAAATGTTTAGATTTTGAAAGTTACCTTGACTGAAACTGAGGTAAACAAATGGGAATTAATAAAAATGACAGGATGCATATGTGAATGTGTATGTGTGACGGAGTGGGAGGAGGTGATGAGTTACAGCGCTGCAGGCATCCTTTTTCCATCTGGTCTTTTCTGTACAGTTGTGTCCTAACTGTGTCCTACCCTAACACACATTCTCTAAACCACACACACACAGAGTGCACTAACACCCAGTTATATGTCATGTTCCAGTGTGATCAGCAGAGCCCCGGGGCTGAAGCTAGTGGTTGAGACGCTGATGTCGTCACTAAAGCCCATCGGCAACATTGTGGTCATCTGCTGTGCCTTCTTCATTATCTTCGGAATCCTGGGAGTACAGGTGAGAGGAAAGGGTGTGTAGCTGGGGACAAGAGGGACAAGAAGAAGCTGTCTGCTCATAAGGTGATGCATCCGTTTGAGAGGACAAATGTTTCCAGTTCTTCACAATCTTCTGGCTTGCTTTGGGTGGAAATACATTGTGACACTTTGACAAAAAGAAGTGTTTCCATTTACGCTTACTTGTAATTATCTAGTTTCGATGAAAACTGAATAGCTTCCAATCTAAGGACCAATTTGTGCCAACTAGCTCAGTGGTCCTGACGCAGTGTTTGCCTCTGCTTATTATTCATCAGTCTTTTAATGTCTTTAAACCATCTGCCCAAGAAAAACCATCAAGAGTTAACAGCTGTGAGGATAACATAAAGCAGTGCGTGAATTATTCAGTCACTGTAAAGGCTTTAAGTTATATTCAAAATGTTGGCAATGTCAATTCAAATATGGTCATTTCTTAATCTTTGTGTTTTATTTGTTCTTTACAATATATTGTCTATTACACAGTTATTTTTAAATAGTGTTCAAGTTCCTAATAATATCCTGGTAAACCTTAAAACCAAAATGACTGTTGCTCAACCTAAAACAGTCATCTTAAATATTGTCCTGGGCAGAGATGCCTAAAATTCACATGTTCATTTCTCAGTTTCACAGTTTGCGACAAACAAGTTGTGCATTTTCTCAAGTGTATATCTGCTTTTATTATACTGAACCCTCAAACCAAACACAACAATCATAATTTTGCTGAGCTAATGTGGATGTTATGTTCTCTCTCTTTCTTTGTTTTTTAATCAGCTTTTCAAGGGGAAATTCTTTGTGTGCGATGGAGGTGATGTCAGGAACATCACCAATAAGTCTGACTGTTTGCAAGCCAACCACAAATGGGTCAGACACAAGTACAACTTTGATAATCTGGGCCAGGTAGGACCTTGAATGTACTAGGGTTCCTTACTATTAGACATGCAGTAAATAAATGTAATGATACAGAATAATGAACAGTTTTTTTTTGTCTGTATATTATCTTGATTAAAAAAAAGTTGGTACACCTTTTTTTAGTTGCTGATGTAAGATCAGTATGAAGATTAAAAACAAGTTTTAGTTGTGTACATTTCTGAGAAATGTCCTTTGCCATTGTCCTTATTTGTGAAAAAATATGGATCGTTTGGAAGGATTGCAACATGAACACCTCCACTCTTGGCAGCACAGCTTGTAAAGTTGGATTTGAACAAACCACAAGACCACAATATACAGATGTAACAAAAGTGAAGACGTTTAGCTTTAATCCACTACACATTTAGTGAAAGCCAAACAGCATATCAGCACAAACAACTCACACCAGTTGTCAAACGAGTGGTGGAGTGATGAATATTTTATTTTAAAGCACTTGAAGTCATTGAGTTGACGGCCTCTGTAGGCTTCTGGATAACAAAGTACTAAAGAGTCAAATGTTGGGCCATCTGTCCAGTCAAACTCCATGCCTCAATATATTAAAATGATGTTGCAGGATCAAAATACTGGCAAATCCCAATAACATAAAGCAGTGTTGTAAAGAAGAGTGGGTCATACTTGCTCTACAATGATATAGAGGACTGATCATGAAAGGCTAAACTAGAGAACCAAAAGGTTCTTCTAACATTGTTCGTATTGTTGTCTGAGGTTCTATCAACACAATTGTAATACTTGGTTGACTAAGGTTATACTTTATGTCATGTTAAGAGTTAATAGTTAGTGTACTTTCTTTTTCTCATGACTACACTTACTGTAAGATTTATTCCCCTATCTTTCTTTTCCAGGCTTTGATGTCTCTCTTTGTGTTGGCTTCAAAAGATGGATGGGTGGATATAATGTACAATGGGCTTGATGCTGTAGGAGTTGACCAACAGGTAAGTGTGTTTGAATTTGTTTATTCTTATGATAATAGCTAAGTAAATTGTAAATAACTTTACTGCTCAGAATTTCAAAAATAAGACTGCTTTGTAAGTGATTTTGAGGCTTCTGTATATCTAAAATATTATCTATTCTTTTGTGTCCTGCAGCCAAAAATGAACCACAACCCATGGATGCTGCTGTACTTCATCTCCTTCCTCTTGATCGTTGCCTTTTTCGTCCTCAACATGTTTGTGGGCGTGGTGGTGGAGAACTTCCACAAGTGTCGGCGACATCAGGAGGCCGAGGAGGCCAAACGCAGGGAGGAGAAGAGACTGAAACGAATGGAGAAAAAGAGACGGAGTAAGGAGAAGGAGCTGGCTGGTCTGTAATCTTTCCACATCTTTCTGAGTCCTGCTTGATTTAAGCTTGAGCCTTTTTTTTCTTTTGCTTTTTAATTTGGTTTGGCCGAATCCAGAAGAATGCAATTAGTAAGCTAGTACCGACTATAGATGCTACTCTGCGGTAGAACCTTCCCTTCCTCTTGGAAATCCTCTTTCCTCTGAACTTATAAACCCTCAGGATAGTTCACGTTGTACTCTAGTGGTCATCTGTTCTGGCTCTTTAGACTAGCCTACAGACTTTGGGTCCTTTTCCTAAAACCCAGACTAAAACTTTGAGCAAGTTGGGTATTGAGAAAAGGTCCCAGAACTGAAAAGTTTACAGAGTTAGAAGAATTGATCACTGGAATTACCCCCCACCCCCCATCCCTTTCCCACCTCCGTAACCTTGCCTGGTCTACTGTAGATGCTGTGCTTGGGATGACCCATTGGAGCATGCCCATTGGGTGCTGAAATACAGGGCTTGCATGTTAGTGGATACACAGAGCTGAGGGAGAGGACAATGTTGATTTTTTTAAACACCATAACAGAAAATAAGGTGAGCCTTCTCCCTTCCTCTCTTCTGCATGTGATTTAGTACAGCCGCAGGGGTAGGGAAAAACCAAAATCTGGAACGAAGAGTTGCCCTCCAGCTAAGATCTGAGGGCATGACAGGTGACGTTTGTAGGGGCTAGAACTAATTTCCCACCTGCCCGCCCGAATCCCTCCTCTGTGGCTGTATAGGAGTTTATGACAAATTGCTTGTTTTGATTTTTTACTCTTTCCACTGCTTCCTAAACCCCAAAATGTCAGTGCTAGCATTTGCTAGCCTTCTTTTGAATTTTGGTGCCTGAGTTTTTTACCCCCTAATTCTAAAGGCACATTCATTTTCTTTTTTTTTTAAATTTTGTATAAGGAGCAGTGGACATAACGTTTTTTTTAAAGTTCAAAGACTGATTATTCTTTTATAGTTAAGTTTAGTTGATAAACAGCAATGTTTCCGTTGAGCTCTTGAGAAATACAGATGAAAATGATCTTCCTTTTACAGGAGGCATCTGCCAACTGAAAAACTCCTCTATCACACACAATATACAAGTGCAAACTTTGTACCAAGGGGCCCAGCACCTTTCATCTTTTACATTTCTAAGTTTGGGTTGTTTTTGGTTTTTGTTCTGGCGGATTTTTGGATGAAAAAAAAATCTTTTTTTTTGTCTTAGTGTGCGGTTTATGGTTTTTTTTTACGGATTTTTAATTTTTTTTCCATTTGTACACATGGTGACAAAAAGGTAAAACCTTGATTATGAGCTGGATGATGAACTAAGCAGGCAAGGTTGTTCATCCATGTGTATGTCAGTAGCATACAGTGTGTTAGGTAACTCTAAGTGTCTATGTTTTGACAACTCTGGTTAGGAAATCAGCAACTTCCTTCTTCCTAATCTAAATTTATTAATCCAAAAACCTGGACTCAGAATAACTGGAAAGACATCACGTAGGAACAATAAACCAGCTAAATCTTTCATCGCTTCCTTCTGGCCTTACTCCATCCCTCTTTCCCTCTTTCTTTCTCTTTAACTCCCTCTTTTTTCTCTCAGCCATCCTTCCTTTTCTAACTTTCTTCTGCTTCTAACTAACACGGTTTCATTCCTCTAGATTTAATGGTTCCGGGGGTGAGTTGGGCCCTCTCTGACGGCACACTGAAAGGTACAGAGTTTCCAGCATGTTGTGTGTGTTCCTTTAAACTCCCTCACTGCCACTGACCACGACCACCCGCCACGGTGGCTTGGGTTCTAAGTTCAGTGATCACGGGAGGTAGGGTCCCATCCTGCGCCCCCGCCCTCCTGCCTCTCTCCCATCAGCCTTCAGTCCACTGGACATACTGTTACCTGTTTTCTCTGTCATGGCTTTTTCTTTCACAGCTATTCCACACTGCCTGCAATTCATCCACCGTTCACAGCACTGCACCGCTGTCCCACAACCACAGGAGACAAAGACTTTAGTTTATTTCTGGCACAAACAGCATTGTGTCATTAGAGACAAGCATAAAAGAACAATTTCAGTTTTTCACCAATTTCAGGTTTAACTTTATTAGTTATGAAATAGACTTGCTTCTATTTTTGGCAGGAAGATTGTGACGTAGTTTCAGGCTTTTGATGATAAAACATTTCTGTAGATCAGAAGTTGTTGTCTTCATAAAAGGTTTGATATTCCAAGCTGTCGCCTAATCACAGAAATCAAATGTGCATAACTTCAGTGATTTTTAAGATCATTTCAAGATCTTTAAAAACCTGTTGTATTTTGTTGTATCTCAATTTCCTGTGGATTAGTCTACAAGTAAGCCAGTTTTGAAGCTGCGCACCAATATTACATGTGTTTGAAGAAAAACAGCAGAAATGTGGAATTCCAAAAAAAACTGATCATGTGTGCCAGGTCAACACCAAAGTTGAATTTATGTTGCTGCACACTTTGTTCAAATGTCTGGTTTAAAACCAGAAAACCTATGAACTTAAAAAGACCACGCTGAGACACAGGCAGCTTTTTGTGGCTGTGGTGGCCGAGAGGAAGTGCGCCTCGGCCAGGCAGCGTAGGGAGGTGCTTCCTTCATTCGATCATTATTGTGAACCATCATATTTGCAAACGGTGTGTACTGTTTCAGTCTGTTTAATAAACATGTCTGGTGGGGGAAAAAAATCTGGATAAGAACAGGAGAGTTGAGAAGCCAACGGGAAGAAACCCATTTTAACGTTTAAAGGAGGAGCTTCCCGGGAGTTCTGATCCACGTGTCTTGTGGGCTATGAAAGGTCTGTGCGAAAATAAACGACTCACAACCATGTGACTGCAAACCAACTTCTTGACTTCTTATGGAGTATGCTGGAGCCTTAAAGGTCACATCAGGCTTGTTTGAACTAAATGACTAGTTCTTGGCATTGTCCAAATTGGTTGTTATGACATTCTGAGAATGATACTGTTATAATAAATAAAAGCTGCTAAAAGGTGTCTTTGAAAAGGACAATCTTATTGATATAAAATTGTTAATGTGACTTTTGGCTGTGTATTTAATTGTTGAATGGGAAATTTGAGTGTTCAGTCAAATGCTTGTGTCTGTGTGTATATTTATATAATGTCAGTATGTCAGGGAGCAGATGGCTTCAGAACAGGTTGTAAAATATGCAAGAGCAGCCATCTCATCCCCAGATCATCTTTCTTTCTCAGTGTAGATAACTGTCTGAGAGAGAGCTCACACAGCCAGTTCATTCAGTGCATCATTTTGCTTCTGGGGACAGATTCTTAGATTAGTTGTACCTAAATGTAATTACTGAACTGGTAATAATGGAAAAAAACACATAAAACAAAGTCATCACATAATATGTAATGTGTGCTATTGTTTTGGGGCAGTTAACGCACCATGAGTAAGGTTGCTGTGTGTGAGTAGATGCACTTAATATGTCCCAGGGCCATGCACACTGAGTCTTATCTTTACCTTGCACTGTGCTGGAGCAGCAGTCTGCAAAACATGAAATGAGGGGAGAAAAAAAAGAAGGCAGGAGGATGGAGGAAGTGCATAATTTTGTCTCCAGATGAACGCAGGTAGAAGCAGATAGGATAGCAAGATTGCACAAACAGATCAGCTCATGTTGGGAAATGACAGAGTTGTAGCCATTTTGGTAAAACCTTGAAAATAACATTTTTTGCATGCTCATCTGATATTGCAAGGTCTCATGTGCAGACTGTGTGCTGAGGATGATTCTCAGGTATAACCACATTAAACTTTAGCTCAGTATCTGTAAATTTGAGGCCTCATCATTTTGGGGTTGGTTAATATTGATTAGCTGTGGTGGCAATCTTGAAATGGATTGACTCCCAAAGTTAAACAGTTCTAGATGTACCTTTTGAGAGTTTTATTTAAATATGTTCGGTGGTTCATGAGATATTTTGCTAACAGACAAACAGGGTTGACTACAATGACAACAATGATATAGTTTTAAAAAAAGATCTTGTGCGACCATTTAGCATTTAAAGAATGTGATGGAGAAAAGTCTCAGCTACTTCCACACCAAATTTTAGCTCAATATCTGCAAAAACAGACAAACACACACACACACACATAAATACACTTTCATGGTGGTAGGCAATAACAAAAATCAATATTTATTTTCTTAGAAAGGAAAAATATCAAAATGTCATTATTTTAAATGTTACTAATACTAAACCAAAGCGATGTTCATTCATAACATCATAAATGTGACTGGACATGCACCAGTTGACAGCTCAAAATCACTAACACAGACAGACATTAGAGAAGATGTTTGAAAAGTAAATTTAACGGGTCAAAGACAGCTGTAATAATTGTATAAAAACACATAAAAAGTCTACATCATACACTGAAGCAGACATGAAAACTGAGAGCACCTACTGTAACAGACTACAGAAACATCCCATCATCTCAACATTCAGGACATGCCTTGTTCCTCTCAGGGTCAGTGCGAAGTGTCTCCTTACTGGAGTTGACTCGTGTTGAGCCATGCATTCTGCTGTTCCCCTTGTCACTTCAACTTAAGGAATCGATCACAGACATGACATTCTGGGTATTTTGATAAACAGCTTCTTCCATCGTGGTAATGATGCTCTAGAGTGGCTGTATTACTTTATAGGCTGCTGTGTGCAACAGTCACTTAGAAACACGGTCTGCAGAATTACACTTTCCTGTGTGCGTTTTGATTGTGTAGGGAATACATTTTACTTGTGTTTTTAATTATTGTGTGTGTGTCTGTACACCTTGAAAAGTCCCTCTTAGAAAACTGTTGTGCTCTACTTTGGTAGCAGATGCGTTCTCCAATTCCCAAACAGGTTCAGCAGGTCAACACTGTATTGCAAACAGCTTGGGATGGGTCAACCGCAGCCTAAATACATTCATAATTTCATATCTCACCCCAATAGTAATTCTATTAAAGAATAAAAGCTTTAAACAACTGAATGTGTGCTATATTTACCCTAATAAATAAAGCAGAGTTTCTGTCTTTGTCATCTTCATATTTAATCCTTTTAGAAAAAAAAACCTGTAGATGTTTAATTTATTGCGACCAACAAAGAAAACATGACAATGACAGATGTCTTGCATTGGAGATCTTCCCACTGAGAGGCAAAAAGACCCCAGCCAGTAATCATGGACACTGAGTAGTTTGAAAACACATCGCAGAACTGAAATGGAAAAGAGCTGTTTTGAAAATTATTTAGCAAAAATATTTTATAAAGTTTTAAAAATTAAAGTGAAGAGAATCAAAACGATCACTGCAATTTATAGACATCTGGATCCCAGAATCTAAAATGTGGATTTTCATTCTGAAGCTCATACACAAAGTTTAACCAGGGTTTCCCCCAGCGTAGTATAAGCCTGGCGGGTCGCCAGGCTTTGCTGAGCCTGCCGCCAGGCTTAGCTCCGCTTGTTTATTATAAATACATCATTTTTTATTCACGTTTGCATTTTTTTTTTGCATATGAAAACTTTGAACTTTGCTACATGACCTAAATTTAAGAGATATAAGGGGGACACCCTGGAAAGATCACAAGTCCATCATAGGGCTACATAAAAACAAACAACCATTCACAATCTCACAGGGACAATTTAGAGTTGCAAATTAACCTGACACACGTTTTTGGAAAAAAAAACAAAAAAAACAGAGTACCTGGAAATATCCCACACATGCACAGGTAGAACATGTAAACCTTACTCAGAAAGACCCCAGGCCAGGAGGTGAACCTGCAACATTCTTGCTGAGAGGTGACAGCTCTAATCGCTGTTCTACCGTGCCAGCACAGAAAAGCTGTTTTTTTTTTTCAAAAGTATTTTTTTTTATTTCTAGTCACTAAAAGCATCCTTGTAAACAAGGCACCTGTTCCAGAAATGTCTCATTTCACATGAAAACACCAAAAATGACTAAAACTGCTACAGTAACCATTCTAGGCATGTATGTGTCAAAATACACTAATAACAGAAAACAAGGCACAAGCATGCACATTTATTTTGCAAGTTGGGTACAAACTTTAAAGACAAGAAGAAGAATAGAACAAGCCTGGGATCATAGATTGGATCAGAGGTGGGGCTATGACATCTTGTGGTTTGGCTGTTTACAAAAACTAGAGTTCCCGTAAGAGTAGCATTTCAAGATTTTTCCATTGTAGAACAAATAAAAAAAAAACATTTTGGGGGCTTCAAAAGGCTGAAATGATGGAAACTTTTGCCTATTCACAAAATCCACTACCACGCCAAATTGTAGTTCAGTGTCTGTAATATTGACTAAATTTCAGCCATTTTTGTGTTAACTATGGTTGATTAGCTGTTGTGACCATTCTTAATTAGGCTAAGTCCAAAAGTTAAATAGTTGTAGATTTACATCCAATGATTACTTTCTTAGAGTTTTAATAAAATCTGTCCTATAGTTCATGAGATAGTTTGCTAACAGACAGACTAGCATATGCCCATACCCAGGCAATTACATAATTGCCTGCTTTTCATGGCAGCATACAGTAATTTTAAAAAATGGTTTCTTGGTTTCTACCCTGGATATCTTGAAACCAAGGAACCATAAATCTAAATTGCAGCAAGTAGAACAAGGATTTAGGTATATTTTCGAAAATATCTATTGAATTGTGTAATTACTTCCAGAAGACAAGATCTCTAATCAGAAAGTGAATCTAGCTACATATACCAAAATGACTTTTTAGAAAACTGTGCCAATTTGGTATTTCATGAGAGAAGCTGATGTTTATTTTTTAAAAAGTTCATTTCAAACCACTAGTGGACTGCGGTAGTTCAGTGGTCAGTGCTGCAGTCACATAATCCTGAGACCGTGGGTTCAAGTCCAGGTTATGTCAGGAAGGGCATCCGGCATAAAATAATTCATGTGAGTTTGCTTGCTGTGGTGACCCCTGCAGAAGGGAGCAGCCAAAAGCAAAAGAACAACATTTAAAACCACTTTCTTGTTGGCTTCACAGCTAAACATCAGTGGTTATTTCCAGCTGATGAAACAGTCATGACATTAAGACTTTCAGCTACTGACTGTGGCTGGTGTATCACATTGCTTTGGAAACACATAGTGAACAGCTGATTGGTAGTCATATGAGGTAGAGCACATTTTTGGTACTTTTATATTTAAAAGTATAGATTATACAACACCTGCTGTGATTCGTACAGCCTTCACTAGATCAGCCCACCACTCTTAAGTTTAGCTCAAAGTCCTGTTTACTACTAAAGCAACTTCAAACAGCAAATGTCCACAGCTGAATAATGACCATAACCCTTGTTATTCTTTATAAATGTTCACATTTCCACATCATCATTGGGTAAGCAAAGTCATCAACTGTGCTATAGAGAAAACTGGTGGACAAGACCAGCACACAATTACAGAACTAAGAGGATGGATTTACCCTCTCAAATGTAGGTTTCCTCAGCACCAACAAGTGTTGTCTAAAGCCATAAGTGTGAGTATATGCAAAGCTTTTCTTCGTCTATTGCAAGCCTTCTGATGCCAATCCGCAGCTGTATGTGGGTCAGAGTGAACAGAGATGAATCTGAGGTTCCACATTTGCCCTTCTTTTGTCTTCTCAGTTGTAGAAATGTAATTAATGACAGAAATACCTTAGGGAGAGAGTGAAGAAGTGAGAGTGGGTGTGAGTAAAGAGGCAAGAAAATCTTGTGATGCGTGTGGAATATAGGAAGAAAGAGTGACACACCTCAGCAAGAAAACCTGTGAGATCAGCAGCTCAGGCATTTAAATAATTGATGACACAAGGTGTAGGTTGCTGTATTTAGTTAAAAACAATGAAACTTTCATAACTTTAGGCGGTTTGCAGCAAGTGGATGCGACTGCTTGGGGGTGTGCTCATGGATGTGGGTCAAGTCGTTCCGTCAACCACCTGCCCCCAAATAGATATTGTCAGATGGAAAGCAATACTCAATTCCACAATGCATATCACTTTCTTTAATCAGTAATTTCAGATGAAGTTTTTAATTGACAAATAAAGCAATTCTGTTTGTGAATTACAAAGACTGATGGACTTTTGATTTGCGTAAAGAATGGAAATAAAAATAAGATCAGAGAAAATGAAAAATAATTTTCACAGAATGCAGGTTTTTACACTAATATTTGCTTCAACTGTTGTAACAAGAGTTTCAGTACTTGCTTAGCTTGACCAAAGACCTATAGGTATTTTCTTGGTGAAAAAAAGCCCCCCAACAGCCCTTGCTATAAATGTGGCAAGTTTATGTATGAATATTTCAGTTACAGATACGTCATGAAGAGAAACAGGACGCCACAGACAGTCTCATATTGTTGAGCTGGCCTGCTTCACTGAGTGTGTTGATCAAAAAGACATGACACAGAGTTTGAGGATTTTCTCGGTTCTTATTTCAGCTGGGAAAGAGATTATGCAAGGACTTCAAATTTAAAGCTTTGTCCCATCCTTTGTGGCTGTGTGGTGTGTTAAAGAAAGACATTTAAAATGCCAGAATATAAGAGGTGAGCTGAATGTTTGATTGAGCCAGGGTCATCTATACAGAAAACAGATATTCAGAACATTGCAGCTATTGGTTCCAAAAGTTAAAGGTTCTGTGTATTATTGCGTTATGGGTGCCCAGACCTGATAAGGTCAATATGCTAGACCTACCTTAAACAAAAATAAAAAGACTTTTAGAAGTGACATGTTGATTCTGTAATGTTATGAACCTTTTTAGTTTGAGCTGTCACTTAGTGAAACACTTTTTTGTGTTATTCAGCTGAGGTGGTTCAGGCATCAAATCAGGATGCCTCTCCATTTACCCCCTGTGGATCTGTTTCAGGTTTGTCCTTCTAAAAGACCTTGGGGAGTATCCAGGGCCCACCAAAGGAATTATATGCTTAGATGGATTTATTTAATGTAATACAGTTTCTGTACCCTGAACAGGACTAAGTTTTTACAGAAAATGGACTGAAGTTCTTAGAATGGCCTAAAATCACAGTAAAAAGACATAACAATAGGTGTTAAGGCAGACTGTAGTGCTGTACATGTGGGTACCAGAATGAAGAAGGTATCAAAATGTATACCACCCAACGCTGTTTGCTATAAAATGGAAAATTCCCAGACAAATGTCATTTGTGAGTCACTGAAATCTTCTTAGGCCCCTTCTACACTACACTGGATATTTAAAAGACTGAGGTTTTTTGCCAGGTTTTCAACCTCTTCTTGTCCACAAACAAGAAGAGTTTTTGGTGAACAGAACAAATATATATATATATATATTGTGGCAATATTAAAAACTGTGTTCCTCATAGATCCATGTGAACGAAGATATGAAGCTTTTCAGAAGCAATGACATTGCAGCCTATTTTGTGAATACCCACTATCACTTTGAGCCCTAGAAACACAAACAAATTTGGAATTGTTTTTGTCATTTTTTTCTGTATCTATCTTCCTTGTCCAATAAAATTTTGATTGCATGTTGTTTTGGTTAATAAAAGTGATGATATGAAAGTTAGTGATGACATTGTCGATGGTATATAAAAAATTTTTTGGGAGAGTCTTTAGCCAAGCTCGGCCTGTTTTTTCTCTGTATTTTCATGTTGTCAGTTGGGTTGTTCTCGCAGCATGGGTATTTCATCATTTTCATTATACTGTGTTCTCTGTGTGAATATACACACACAAACAGAAAAAAAGTTTCAAAATGTTTGGAGTAGTGTAGACAGGGCTTTAGACAAAGTGTTTCTGCATCACCTGAGAAATATAACAACAAGCAGTGGCGCAGACCATCAAAGGTTGACAAGATTTGCTGGAACTCAAGCTGGGCAACATCCCTGGTCAAACATGTAGGCAAAAACAGAAAGCAAATGATGGGAACTCAGCTGTCAGTGAAAGCTTTTACTGCAATTCATCTGACTTCAGTCATCTAATCTCGTATTACAAAGCTTCTGGTATTTGTCATTGATTGAGTTTATTTTGACCTCATCTCCATTCATTTTTTCAAAATGTTTTGACAGATTTTATTGTCTCTGTTTCTATAAGAATATCTGAAAATTTATTTTCCTACAATAATTACAGTTAATTGCTGTATTTTTCCTTTGAATACTGTTGATAATGGTGTCCTGTATTCTTACTCAATAGTTAAATGCCCTTTCCTAACTGTCAAAACTGTTCTTAAAAACAGATTTAATACATAAGGTGTTATGTTGCTCAAAATGTTTTCCCAGATTTTTAACGGATGAAATCAGGGACTACTTCTCACAGAGAGAATCGAAGCATTGGTTTATTATGGCTACGTCATGATATGTGGGGTTTATAGCTGTATAGTAAATGGTTTCAGCTGAAATGTGAAATGTTCCTAGTAAAAACAAAAATTCTTAAACTAACTAAAATCATGAGCTTTACGTAGTGACTTGCTGTGTGTACAATGTCACAGTTTGTGGCGATAAACATGGACTCTACTGAAGTATAAAAGGTTGCAAAACACTGCCATTACGCTGTTAAATAAAGCTTCCCATCGGTCTGTATCTTGTTTCCACTGTTATCTTCTTCACTCACTCTGTCCAATCACTTGCTTTCACCCATTTCAATTAGTCCATTCAGCTCAAGTATGACTCAGAAAGGTGTGTCGGTCTACCATGTGTGAAACAGCACAATGTGTGTTTGTGATTGTTGAACAGTGCTGATGAGAGTGGGTGTTTTCATGCCTTGTCATTTTAAATAATGTCATGTTTTCTTGTTTCTTTACCTCTTTTCTTCTGGTCTCCCTTATTTGCTCTGTTGTTCCCCTTTGGTCTTTACCAATTTGACTCAAAAATAATTGTTCATCTTTTTTTTTTTTTGTCTATGTTGTCTTCCCTTTCCTGTGTGACTTTCTCTCTTTTTGATTTTAAGTGAGACAGCAGAGCAATCTGGATTATCAGTTAAATAATTCTTTGGACTGTTTGTCAGTAACCCTTTTCTTTTTTCTTTCTTTCTTTTTTTTTGTTGAAAGTTGTTTTTTGTTTTTCTTTTTTCTTAGATTCAGTGTTTGCTGGATTTCCAAAATTGAACATCTGTTCCTTAACAGTAAAGGTCAAAACACATTTCCTAGCAGACACTGAGTGTTAAGGTTTATTACTGAGTCATTTACCATGAAGGACAGGAGCATAAAAGCAGCCGTCACACTGAACCAAAGAAAAGTCATGAAAATGTGAAAATATGATTGTTTTTAAATCCGGCTCTATAGGTTCTGACATACACAGTTACTGCTTTTATGTCCCTTGCCCTTTTCTTCCTGTCATTGTCATTTGGTTTGTCATCTAAATTTTAAGTCCCATTCAGTCCCTATGTATCATGTGTTTTTATCATTCATATTGCCCCACATCCATTCTTATCAAGTAACATCTTCAAATCAGCCATAAAATTGTAATCGTACAACACTCACATATGCCTTCAGAAACATTTGGAGGAGATCCAGCTAATCAACAACCATGAAACCAACATATCAAACACACAGCAGCATCTTGTACGGTGTTGAGATTTATGGTGAGAACTCCAATTTTTAACTGGAGTTGTCAGCCCAATTTTGTTCCTACTTCACAACCAACTGAACACCTTCATCACAACTTTAGGTTCTTCGTGTTTTAGACCCATACTCTACATATATAATTCAAACCAATGTGCTCCTACCCACACGGTCACAGAATACTCATAGTGCTGTGGTGTGGTATGCTCACTCATCGGCCCCCCAACCAGGGACCCTTATTGTGTCTGTATTTCCCAAAAATATGGACCACTTTCAAAATGTAAACAATCATACTTTTGAGTGTGGCCACATGCAAAAGCAACTCTCAGGCCATATCATCAACTCTTCACACCATCTTTTCCAAGGGAGAAGGTGGGAATTAGACTGAGTGATCTATAGGGGGAAATGTGTGCGGGGCGGGGGGATGGTGGCTGAGAGAGTTGTTTTTGGATAGGGAATGTTCTTCCTCTGACTGTTTTTCCTTCTTCCTTGGCAGATCCTTTGACATATTTCAAGAAAGGTTTTAAATCTCCTTAGAGTTAGTATGGCCATTCTGCCTAACCACAAACCCAAAAGTCCTCAGGATGGCAGCTTCACACGCTTCTTTTATTGAACCACAGCTCAGTCATGGTGCAGCCTTCATTTGCTTAGGAGACAATCAGCTTTGTTTCTAATATAATTGACTAATTTTACTACCATTATTGTGCTGCCCAAGCATGAATACACACTTAGTAGCTCATTTATCCATGGTAACAGAACTTTAATTATCATATGATTCCAGCTCTAATAGACTTGTCTATGTAGCTCAAATTAATATATTCCTTCCATTATTAAGCTTTTGTTTTCATACGCCAAAATAGGACTATTATATAACAATACCAGACATGCACAATATGTGTTTGGAACTGTGAGAAATTTAGAAGATACCTGTTTTCACCTCTGAAGAATCACTTACATAAATGTACAAAGTCTTTAATTTTAGGTCTTTTGCTGAAAAATGTAGGCATTTATTGACAATACTTTTTAATACTTAGGAGCAACTCTACTTCTTAATGCCAAGGGAAAAAGTAAAAAAAAAAGATGTCATTATAAAAATGTCATTGTACATTAATACAGTTTTAAAAACAATAGTACAGTGGTAGACATTCAAATGACTGTGAAACTTAAGATATTAGAACATTTTAAGCAAAAATAAACATATTTATGTAAAGATAACAACACAAAATTATAATAGCAAGTTTAAGTAAAACCCTACAGTCAAAAACTGAAGGATCTGGCTTTATAATGGCTGCAGATTATCCTCATAAATGTGACAGAGCTGTAGTTCAACACAAGCGGGTCTTGCTGCTGGACAGCAGATATAATAGCAATAATAAAATATTTTAAAAATCTGTTCTGTTAAGACCACACTGTATATTCCTAGCTTGTGTTTTTGGGTCACTAAATGGTCAAATTTTATTTTATTTGGATTCAAATTGAATTGACATTTGCTCATAGATGATAGTAATAACTGTATTCAGTAGTAACTGTATTCACTGGAGTTATTTAACGAATGTATTGAGACCTAAGACCTCTTGAAATAATTGTCTTGAAATGGTCTGTTAAATGGTCTTTGAGAAGGTGTTGACTGCAAGAATGGAAATGCAGGGATTAGTCACGACAGTCTCTGAGAGGTCTGTCATGACCTATCTGTGTAGTTTCACTTGCCCTCTTTCCTCTTTCAAATAATATCAAGGATTAGAGAGGAAGCTCCACCACGTACATCAGTGAAGGAGATGAGAGAAAAGAAAAAAAACTGGAGACACACAAAGTCAAAAGTCAAAGTGGGAGCAAGAACTACATAGTTTCATCAATTATCCACTGAATACTTTTGTGCAGTATTGGAAAAGGCTGCATAGCTCCCAATCTTCATTAAAAGTACTTTTCTCTGTTTCAGTGTGAAGGAGGGAAATTCAGAGGTAGTAAGGTCAGCAAACTTGGGCCTTCTAAACCTTTACCACCATTGCTTCTCTAGAGACTAGTTGCGTTCCAGCCAAACTGTTTCTAATTTTCCCTCCTTATACCCCTGCCTCTTTTTTCTCACCCTCCCTGGCCTGTCCATGATTTCAGGGCAACAGCTTACTGACTTCCTTTTTGGTTCTTAGGGACTCAGAAGCAAACCAACTTGGCAAACTCGCTTTAGGAACCCCATAAAAAATCCCTTTCCTGGCCCAGCAACAGGGCGTTCTACTGTAGGAGAATGTAAATGGGGCAGTTGAAGAGAAAAACACAACTCTGTGTTTTGGAGCAAATTTAGATGAATGAGGGACTAGACTGGGGAGTTGGTTTATTTGTGTCTGTGTCTGCTTCAGCTCGCCATGCACCTGCAGACAGTAAGTAGAGCAGAGTAAGAGTAATGTTTGCAGATCCAAAGATGATGAAGGGTCTTGTAAATATGAACTCCCAGTGAATAAACCAAGCTGTTGCATTCTGCAACAGCTATACCCACCTGTCCTGGTTCAAAGGCATCCACCCAGACTTATCCAAAATGCCCTAAATCTGCTAAGTCTACCGAGCAGCTACATTGTGAAACCTCTAAAAATTATAGTCTTGTTCTAAAAAAGCAACTGACAAGGTGAGAAATCACTGGTGCAGAGATCAAATCAAATTGTGATGTGCTGGAAAGCAAATACGTGACATCGTATGTCAGCCTGTTGAAGCACATTTATTTGAAAAGCCAGACTGAGCACACCAGAGGCCATACTGTTTGCCCTTTCTGGCACGCACAGCTCCATAGGTGTTCATCAACAGTCAAACTCCACTTCCATACCCTGATGTTCAGCCCAGACAACCAGTATTCAGGTGGATCTCCCCTGTTGTCAGTATCAATAATGACCAGCAGGCACAAAATTAGCTATCAGAAAAGATGGCTTAGAAATCAAATGTAGAATAATTAAGTTGAAGGCACTCAGTGAAGGTAAGACTCCTGCTAAAGCTCAATAAATCACTTCAAAAGAAGCAAAAATAATCAAATCCAAAATTAAAAGAAAACAACTAATTTATGTATTTGTTTTACAATGGGGGTCATGATTATTTGATTCCCTTGCTGATTTTTGCTCACTTATAAAGAAATTAGGTCTCACATTTTATGGTAGTTTCATTTCAATGGAGAGAGACAGAATATCAACTGAAAATCAAGAGAAAAGAAAAACACATTACAAACAACCAAATAGCATCCATGTTACTTTGTTAAATTTGCTAACTGTAGCCATAGTGCACTCAGTTGGCAACACACTACAAATCTTCATTGATCAGATGAGTGACATATAGTTCTATCCTTCCAGACATTTTTTTCATTGTTTGATCTGGCTCATATAGTTCTCAGTATGTCTTGACTTTTGTGAAGTTTAAAGTTGTAGTTGTTTTGGTGTTAGACTGGGATAGCTGCAAGTCACAACAGATTAGCAGCAAGATATATTCTGTAGGCTTAACGGACTCAGTTAATCATAGCAATGCAAATATTGTCTAGTTTAGGAACATAAAAAGAAGAAAAAAAACTGTCTCATGCAAAAGTTATTAAAATAGTTATTAAAATAGCTAATGAAGCATTTGCTTGAATGGTTAGAAAAAGTTTGAAGTTTTTTTAGATGGCGAAAATTCCCTCTTTATTAGGCTCTGAGTTGCTGCTCCTTCAAGCAAATTATACTCTGATTTTCCAAACTGAGATTGCTCTGACAGGATCCTACAGCAGGCAAGATATTGACTACTTTTTACAACACATAAGTCTACTTTGCAACAACTGAGCCAGTCTTGTAAGAATTTTCCCTGCTCCAGATCTTTAGCAAGCTAAAGATTGCTTGTGTTTATCACAAGAGATACATTCCCATCCAGACAGATACCGATATGTATTTAATGTCTGAGATGAAAGGGTTTGTTTGTTCTTTTAAACTCATGCATTCCTCGATGCATAATTGGAATTCCACAGATTTGATGGGAAACCCACTAGTCACACACCATCGATCACACACACATAACCCCTTGTGGGAATTGTCTCACCCTAGCACAGCTGCACCCAATGCAGCACACCTGTGCAAAAAGAGCAGAATGGGAGTGCTCACAACACCCAAAGGACCTTTACCTTTTGATCATTTGTGTGTGTGTGAGTTTCCTCTTCTCCAAAATCCCCCAGATTTCTCCTTCACTGATGATGTGATAAGGTGATAGATGACACAAGCTTCCTCTCTCTTCCTGATCATTTCTCCCACCCCATCCATCCTTCCTCTGTGGACAGAGGGAATAGGTAAGGTATGGTGTGATGGATGAGTATGGGAAAAAAAAAAACTTTTCTACTGTTTTATTTTCTCCACCTGTTAGCTGTGAAGTGAAGGAGATAAGAAAAGGCAGAGTCACATGATAATCTTGAATGGGGAAAATGGAGAGGTGTTCAGAGTAAAACTTCCTGACAGCAGCCTCATCTGTGATGTCTCATTGAACACAAATGTTTTTTCTGTCATCACACACACTAACTTACTGTTGATCAGAGATTCACACATTAGTGGTGATTGCAGACCTCAGAGTGCTGGAGTCTCCATTTTTTCTTTGTTGATTATCTGATCTGCCTTTCTCTTTGATCATTTCACACCTGAGATACTCCTATTTTCAATGTGAGTCAGCCATTAAAGTCTCATTAACCCCTCTTTTTCTTTCAAGAGAAGTTTGTGGCTGTATTCCTCAGCAGAGCAGGCCGACTGTACAGTGTCCCCGTTGTATTACCTTCTATCTCATGTTTTGACCACCATCCCCCATCCTCTCCCTTCTTCTTCCCCACCTCCCCCCTGCTTACCCTCTTTTTCCCTGCATCCCTCGCCCACCCTTCCGCCCCCCACTTCCAACAGAAGCTCAGAGTAAGCCCTACTACTCCGATTACTCCCCCACGCGGCTGCTCATCCACAAGATGTGCACCAGCCACTACCTGGACCTGTTCATCACCATCGTAATAGGGCTCAACGTCATCACCATGTCCATGGAGCACTACGAGCAGCCACAGGTCAGATGATAAACACCCTTTTATAGTGGGTTGCAAAAAGATTCACCCTCCCCTCCTACTTGTTGTTCTCTCTTTTTTGATGCCTTACGAACTGGAATTCAATCGGATTTTAATTTCAATAGCAAGAAAAAAAAAACTAGATTAGCAAAACTAAATGTGGAAAACACGTTTTAAATATTAATTATAGAGTGGTTTGTAATCAATCTCCCAATGTCAATACTTTGTAAAGCCAAATTTTGCAGCAGTTACAGCAGCAAGTCTCTTCAGGTATGACTCCATGAGCTTGGTACATCTATTCACTGGAATGTTTCTCACGCTTTGTGATAAAACTGCTCCAACTCCTTCAGGTTGCATTGGGTGTTGCTTGTTTGAAACACTTTAATGAATACCAGAGATTCTCTAGGCTTTGACTGTGCCTTTCCAGGGTATTTAACTATTTCTCCTTAAACCACTGGAGTGTTGCTTTGGCACTGTGTTTAAGGTTATTGTCTGCAGGTGAACTGTTTCCCAGTCTCAAATCTCAAGAAGTTTACTATATGTTGCTTTATCCATCATTCCTTCAAGTCTGTCTAGTTTCCCATCCCTGTCAATGACAAATGTCCCTACAGCATGACAGTAAATTGACTGTATGTATATAGCACCTTTCTAGCCAATCAGGCAAATTAAAGTGCTTTACAACACAATCTGTGCCCTCATTTACTTATCCACACACATTCATACAGGACTCTACTACATCTCTACAAAGCTAATTGGATTAAATCATTTGATAGAGTCTAAATCATTCAATAGAGTCTATCTAATGATGATGCTGCCACCACCATTTTTACCAGGAAAATGGTGTTTTCAGCATGATCAGAGATGTTAGGTTTGTGCAGGACATGATTTGTCCTTGATGGACAAGTTCCATTTTATGTCATCTAATCACAGCAATGTCTTTTTTGCGATCTCCCTTCCATGAAGTCCAGCTCTGTGCAGTTTATGGTGCTCTTCAGGACAGAAGAGCTGCCAAGCTCTGTCAAGGTTATTTTTGGCCTTTTGTTTGTTTCTCTGATTAATGTCCTTCTTGCCTGGTCTGTAAGTTTTGGTGGACAATGCTCTCTTGGTAGGTCTGTGGTGGTATAATATTTCCATTTCTTAATGATAGATTTAATGGTGATTCTGGACTTTTCCAATCTGTGTGAAGAGTTCTTTGGTCTGTTTCTTACTTGGTAGTAAACCTTACTACTTTATTATGTGGCTTCTAAAGGTTATTGTTGGGTTTTCAAAGTAAAGGGGGTAAATACATATGAACACACCAATTTTCAGGGTTATTTAAATGAGGTTTACCCCACTTAACTTTTGTGTAGATTTATAACTTAGAATCAGATTGAAAAACAATTTAAATTCCAGGTTGTAATGCAACACAATTGAAAGATTGCCATAAGAGATGAATACTTTTGCAACACACTGTACTTGTCACATGGTTGATGCTCACTTTGTTCGATTCTTAAAGGTGGACACTGTTGACTTGGACAAAAACACCTTATACTCATGTCCTTTGACTGTATGGGGGAAAAAAAGATCTTGTAACATCAATCAATTTTTAGCTAAAAAAAAATCAAACTCTGTAGTAATCTTTAACTATTAATGTGATTGGTATGTTCCATTTTTAAGCTGTGAAGATTTTGGTAAACATTATTAAAAGCCTGGCAAGAAAAGCTACAGAGAACTAAAGGTCTAAGCAATAAATTCAAGATAGTTGCAAATTCCCCGCAAAAGGAAAAAGGCTTTAAAACAGATTCTTAAAACTGTAAAAAGTTAGCACCTTTAAAAATTCTAAGAAAAATCAGTATCTGCATTGATCTTCAACAGTTTATGATTGGAATGCACTCTTTTGAAGTTCAGGAGACCTCAGTAAACATTCAGGCATTACTCATTCTCCCAAAAAAGCATGCAAGGAAATATGAAGGCCTGGCAAGAACAGCTACCAAAAGCTGTAAAAGTCAGGTTGAAACTATAAATTGGGTCTCACTGCATAAACAGTAAAAAAGAAAACATATTAAAAACTTTTTTTGGATCACCTGTAGGTCAGTGCCAAAGTGGATTTTTCCTCAA
This sequence comes from Kryptolebias marmoratus, assembly GCF_001649575.2. Lineage (NCBI taxonomy): Eukaryota > Metazoa > Chordata > Actinopteri > Cyprinodontiformes > Rivulidae > Kryptolebias > Kryptolebias marmoratus. Next base: position 9,575,678 of record NC_051446.1, on the reverse strand, counting down.
CCTATTTTTATTTGAATATTTGAGTTCCTTTGGTGTTGTATTGTTGGGCATTTGCATCATGTGAACATTGTTGTGGAGGCAGGTAAAGATTAAGTAGAAAAATCTGAATTGAAAGAAAAAAGTTTAATTGAAGGCAAGATAGGGATGCAGTAAAGCACGATAAATGAAAATGCATAATATGGATGTAGCTGGATGTTGATAACAGAAAGAGTATTGGATTGTAAGTAAACTGTTGTACAGTTAGATTTAGTAACAAAGCCATAATTTTACTGGCTGGAAAAAGCAAGTGTAAAGCGCCTGATTGAAGTCACCTAATGATATAGGATGTGTTGAGATGCAATGTTATTTTTTAGGGGTGGTGGTGAGGAGGAATGCAATAAAAATTATTCTGGAAACTTTTACTGTAAATGGCAGTTCTGTGGCAAAGACAGAATGATGAGTTGTAGAACAGTCTTGTGGTAGGAGTGTGAACAATAATTATATTCTTTCTACAAATTTGCTTTTTTAAGGCTACAGAGTTGGACTGTGCCAAAATGGCATACAGTGGGTTGCAAAAGTATCCACCTCTCTTGGTATTCTCTCTGTTTTTTTTTTTTTTGCCTTACAGCTTGTAATATTATTAAATTTTCAGTTTAAATTTAAATAATAAATCTACACAAAATACTCCAGATTAAAAATTTAATTAACTTGTTTTAAGTAGTGCGTGCATATGTATTGACACCCTTTGCTTTCAAATCCCAACCATAACTTTCCGAAGCCACATAATTAGTTAAACTAGACAGACCTGTGGGCAATCTAAGCGTCAAATGAAGTCCAGAATCAACACCAGTGCAACATATCTAACGAGTAAGGTCTCCCACCAATCAAGAGACAGCATGAACACCAAGAAACTCTCCACTCAGGACAGAGACAAAGTTGTGGAGAAGTACAGATCAGGTTAGAGTATGAAAGACATCCCAAATCCTGAACATCCGATGGAGTACTATTAAATCCATTTTTATAGAAAATGGAAAGACTATGTCACCACAGTAAACCAGCCAAGAGAGGTCCATCCACCAAAACTCACATACCGGGCCATTCAGGCATTAATCAGAGAAAAATTCAGGAGACCAAATATAACCCTGATGGAACTGAGCAGCTGTCCATGGGACCACTAGTAGCTGCACAGAGCTGGACTTCATGGAAGAATGGCCAGGAAAAGGTCACTGCTCAAAGAATTAAATAAGGCAAACTAATTGGTATTTGTCAAAAGGCATATTGGAGTCTCCCCAAACATGTGGAAGGACGTTCTGTGGTCAGATAAGGCGAAGACTAAACATTTCACCATGTCTGGTGAAAACCTAACACCTCTGTTCATGCTGAGAACACCATTCTCACAGTGGAGCATGGTGGTGGTAGCGACAAGCTTTGAACATATTTTTTATTGGCAGGAACTCTGAAACTGGTCAGAGTTGATGGAAAGATGGACGGAGTAAACTATAGAGTGATTATTGAAGGAAATCTTTCAGAGGTTTGAGACTGGGACAGAGATTCACTGGACAATGATCCTAAACACACTGTAGAATTACACTCCACTGGTTTAAAGAGAAACACTTAGGTGTCCTGGAATGCCCATGTTAGATCCCAGACCTCAGACCAACTAGGAATCTCTGATATGATTCAAAGATCGTTGGTCATGAGCGACACCCTTCCAACTTGAAGAATTTGGAGCAGTTTGGTCATGAACAATGGACAAAACTTCCAGTGGCTGGAACTCATTGGGACATACAATACCTGAAAAAACTTGATAATGTAACTGCTGCTAAAGGTAGTTTAACAAAGTACTGACTTTGAGGGGTTGAATGCAGCATTAATCTGGGGAAGTTTTTATAAATTATTATTCATAATCAAATTAAAAATCTAAATTCCATGTTGTAAGGGGGTNTTATTGGATAAGTGCAACCTGTTGTACAAATTAACTACTTAAAATAAATTAACTTGAACTGAGCAAAATAAGCTGAGTAAAATGTCTAGAAGTACAATCAACAAATCTTGATAAAGGTTTTACTAATTATCTCATGAAATGTGGTAGGGTCGAACATAAAGATGTTTGACTTTATGGTTTGTTTGAACAACAAGAAAGTTGAATAAACTGTTGGGTAAAGTAGCAAATTAAAGACAATATATACATTACAACAGAGACCTGGCTTTTGTTTGATAATTTACCACCATCGGGAGTTTAGTTAAATCCCAGTTGACCAGCAGGACTCTCTACCTCTCACTCCTAAAGGTCAGTTTTTACATGAAGATGGGAACTGTGAATTCACCCAGAGGCAAAAAGAGACATTTTGATTCCAATGGCCTTTTCATTGTGAAAGATGATCTATAAAAAGAATGACTTACTGTGGACAAAAACACAGATTTAGTATTATAAACTCTTGAGAATGTCATTGAAAAGTGTTAAAAACATGAAAATGTTTATTACACAACAGGTACATATGCATATTGCATTGTTAGCCATTTAATCATTGAACCAAATTGGAATAGAACAAATGTGAAAAAGACTACTTAAATTAGAGTGTTTTATTTGTTTCCAGGGCAGGATCAGTGTGATTTCATTAGACCCACTTTAGACATTAACTTAAAATATAATGTTCGATTAAAATTTTCTGTTTTACCCAATTTTTCTTTCACCTCCCAGGAGCTGGGTGATGCACTGAAGATCTGTAACTACATCTTCACTCTTATCTTTGTTCTGGAGTCTGTCTTCAAGCTGGTGGCTTTCGGCTTCCGTCGCTTCTTCAAGGACAAGTCAGTATTTAAACCACTGTTTTGCTCCCACAAAGATCTGATGCCTTTTACCAAACATCTCTGAAACAAACATATAACTAAAATTGGATTTAAACATTTGATTTGATCTGATTCTGGCTGCTGAAGGTGCTGTTCTTTAACCTCTGAGTCATGTGGAAAATCTGAGGCAGCGCTCAGTGGGCCTAAATGAGCTTTTTTCTCAGCTGCTGCAGTTTCTCTGTGGGGCCTGTATGAATACAAACGGGCTTGTTAAGCACCCATAAAACACAAGCGCCTCAGATGATTTCATAGTTTTGAAATCCTTGGCTTCCTTCTGAAAACCACACAGTAATGCACCAACACAATTCCAACTGCGAAAATGTATTCTAGCACACATCACATTAACATAAATATGCAGCCCGCAACACACACCTCATACGTTTGGACCACAACTAACCACCCAGGATTTCATGACGCCCACTGGCTTTGCCACAGTAGACCCTCATCCTGTTTGAGTTTGGCAACAGTCAAGCTTGACTTTAACCTAACTACTTAAAAAAAAAAAAAAAAAAAAAACTCTTACACAAAGTGATAGGCACAACATTCAGCCAATTTCCACAGTTGGAACTTGAAAATATTAAATTTTAACCACATTTTCTTGTGTTGATTGGTGCTTTTGGAACATTCCATTTAAAAAGGTATTCAAAGGTAAAAACCACCTGGAGCATCAACCATGGAAAAACAAGCCAGATTACTATGACCAAAACTCTACTGTTTTCATTGTTTCCACATTATTTTTCTTCCCTTCACGATGCCTTTGAAAATGAGACGGATACACAAAACTCTGACTCACACCTGCAAAAATATAAAATCCTTTAGGGAACTCAGGCCTGAATCCTTTTCAGTAATTAATATTGATTTTTTAAAACTTTTAAAAGGTATGTAGTTTTGTTGTAGTCATTAGCACACTTCAAGATTTATGATCTGTAAAAAAGGATCTCTAGATTTTTACCTGCAGATTTTATTAGTCATGATGTCCAGAAGAAATTTAAAGTCAAAATGCATATTTCCCACCACCCTGGAAGCCAAAGTTTTTAACATAGATGTTGTGCAATCTGTTAGTGCTCAAAGTATGTATTGGTAACAACGCTCAGCTACTTCCACACCAAATTTTAGCTCAACATCTGAAAGAAACAACTGAGTTATAACCATTTCTGTTTTCTAAGGTTGATTAGCAGTGATGGCTTTTTTTAATTGGTTTACCTCCAAAAGCTAATCAGTTGTAGATCTGCATCTACTTTCTTAAAATTTTACTAAACTACATCCAGTACTTTATGAAATATTTTGCTAACAGACAGGCAAATACAACACACAATAACAACAATAAAGGAATACAAACTTGATTAGTAAAACACATAAGTATGTATATAATTTTTTTTGTTAAATGTATTAGATACTATCTATATAATATATGTATTAGAGGTATTTTATAGAAATATTACATAAATCCTGTCCAAAAATTTGACAAATGTATATTTGAGTTTCACAAATTTGCATGTTTTAATTGAAAATAAGTAAAGTACTATTGTTTACTTCATTTTGAAAGATTAGGTTAGCAGTTCAAAAGCATAGGCACTTTCACACAACAGTTTAGTGAAATTAGTGTCCATTGTTAAGCTGCCTCTGACCGTTCACAAATCACTAATGGAGCCAACAAGTCCCACGTAGACATGAGCTTTCAGAAATTAAACAAGCATTGTGGAACCAAAAGAGGTGTGATGTTTGATACTGAAGTCAGCTACGTTGATGTGGAGAGCTTGCATTAAGTGTGTGATGGGCGTCTCGCTCATGTCATATTCAAAACATGATGAATTACCTCAGTTTAGCGACCTTTCTTGTGGTCAAAGCAATTTTGAAGTAAATGTAAAGTTGCTGTGAATCCTTGTCGATCTTCACCTTGTTACGGAACCTGTGTATTGTTGTTTAGGCTTTTAAATCCCATGACTGGGTGGTCACAAAGACTGTACACCATTACTACATCACATTATTGAGCCTGCAAGGCTGGCTTAAATTTTCACAGCAAGGCCTAACTATCGACTGTTACTACTCTGTCTTGTTTGGTAGCACAAAGCTACAACAGCAATGGGCTGGCTTCAAAATCCCCCACCCCCCGTGCCTCCTCTGTTAATTTTGAAATCACCAGAAGGCATCTAAGCATCTAAGAGTCACCTTGAAGTATTTTATGAAAGTGCGTCATGTCTCATTTTAGATTTAAAACAAGGTGATGGTTAACTTAGCTAGAATAAATACATGAATGAATTGGTTTTCTCAAAAAATACCCATCTGTAACTCTGAAGACCACTCATTAACATGTTTAGGTTTCCATAAAAATGTTGCCATCCCCTATGAAGGTTTTCCTGATACACAATCACAGGTGTTGCATGGTAAGCTTTTCTTTTGGTCACAGGCAGAATTTCCCAGTTAGTATGTTCCAATAGTTTTACATTGTTAGGCAGACATGACAGTGGTATCTGACATAATTGAAGAAGCATTGTTGTTACATTTAGAAGAATGTGCTTTTGCCAAACTCTCAACACTGATGTACTAAGAAAAAACATAGGAAAAATGTATTTTGCTACATTTTAAATCCCAAGCCAATGCCAAGTTGTAAAACATTTTAGGTAATGTTTCACAGTTAAATTGAAGTTTAACTTTTCATTTGGAAATAGTATCAGATCTTCTGCAATAAAGTAGGACTATTTTCTTTATGTAACCCACTATGTCTATAGCAAAAACTCATTAGCTGCTATCAGTGGAACTGGTATTTACTTCTTAACAGCAAAATGACTTTTCCAGTCTAATGAAGACACAGGGCAATCATTTTAAATCCCAAATTAGGTTTTAGGTCATTTTTGTGGCAGCAGATAACTTAGAAGTTAAAAAAAAAATTGGTGGTATTTTTTTGTAGACTGCTCCTACATTGAATCACATTTATCAAAGATGTCAGGGAATAAGAATGATGTAAGCCAGTGTTAGATTCTGATGAGCGTATGTGTGTGTGTGCATGTGTGTGTAGGTGGAACCAGCTGGATCTGGCCATTGTGCTGCTATCCATCATGGGTATTACTCTGGAGGAGATTGAGGTCAACGCTTCACTGCCCATCAACCCAACCATTATCCGCATCATGAGAGTGCTGAGGATCGCAAGAGGTACGATCTCCTCACCCTTCTTGCTGGCAAGCCAACTCGTCCCATCACTCCCTCAGACGTGTCCACACCACCGCTTCTTTTCTTCCACGGTGCTTCAGTTTTAAAGAGTCTTGTTAAACAGCCTCATCTATGGGACTCCCCAATCTGTCATCATTGCATGGCAGATCCCAGCAGGGTTCTGGCCGAGGGCGAGCCAACCAGATGGCACAATTGGCTGACAAACAAAGAAGTGAGAATGCATTAAGCTGCAAGAAATTGAAGCTAGTTATGGAGGGAGACGGGGAATGGGAGGAGAGGAGAAATACTGGGAGGGGGCGGGGAGGAAAAATAAAATCTGACCTGGAAATCAATCATATAGAGACAGAAAGATTTCAGAGAAATGAGCAGTTGCTGTCAGGGAAAAAGGTTGAGCTCAAGTAAATGACAAGGAGGTAAATAAGGTGTATAGATGCGTGAGTAAAACTGACATAGTTGAAGAGAAGGGGGTAAGAGGAAAAAGAAACTGAGAAACAGGAAGAGTGAGATGAAGAGAACCCGGGAGAGAAGAAAGGGCCAAGAAAGTAATGTACAGCTAGTTTGATTAAAGTTGACATCTGTCTGAGTAATATGGGTTAAAGAAGACCTGAGTGGAGGGGACAAGAGGTAGAGGAGGTTGGAAAGGCACAGAGGAAGCTCATCTGTTTTTCCTGTGTTGTAAAATAAAGGCAGAATTGAAGTGTTTTATCACTGCCATACTCCATTCAGCAGTCCAGGTGACTCAGTATGTGTATAACGCAATGGTTAAGATTGGTCCACTGGATGGTAATTGTTTGAGACAGTTTTTAACAACCCCAATGAGACACATCAGAGTAGATTATCAGTGGAGTTGGCTGATAAAAAGAATAACTCATATACATTGATACAGGTGATTTAAAGCCCACAAACCTAAAACAAGCAGTACATACTTTCTGTACTGACCATGAACTATGGCATACAAAACAGTTGTGTTATTTTACATGCTTATTAGCCTAAAAGCTTTAATAAAGTCATATGCAACACAAAATTGCTGTGACATCAGATAGAAATCAGACCGTGGAGAAAGAGGCAAAAGTCATCATATCATATATATATTCTTCATATATGCTTTTTAGTTATGGGCTACCTCCCATTTTCAACAAAATCATCTCAGCAGAAAGGTTGTTAGTTGTAATGAGAACATCTGTGATTATAGAAGTAGCACCAAACTAAACTGAAGCAAAAGTGTTCATTTAATTTTACAGAAAGTCTGACATCAGAAGTTACTTCTCAGTTAAGTAAAACTGGAACATTTTTATAATTTTGCATGGGTTTGCTTGTGTCTCCACAGTGCTAAAGCTGTTGAAAATGGCGGTTGGAATGAGAGCTTTGCTGGACACCGTTATGCAAGCCCTGCCTCAGGTATGTAGCCTTCTCTGCAAAATATCCTCCACTAAAAACTAAATCAGTCCTTATCTATATTTTTTTCCCATGGATTTCATATCTTAATGTCTCCTACAGAAGCTGTCCAAGTAATTACATCCCAGAAGCATTTCAATTTGGTGCATATTTTTATATTTAACTGTGTCATTTTTTTCCCAGGAGCCTTTCCCCCAGCTCCGTACACCCTTACTTATATTATCATTGCCCTGCAGAGATTGTGAAGAAAATGCAGCTTGAAGTTTTGTTCTGAGTAGGGGTGGGTGTATTTGTTGTGTGAAACAGTTGCTAAATTACATTAACTTCTGCTGTGTTTGCAGTGAGCAAAAAGAAAAGACTTGGTGCTCTGCTCCCAGTGTTCTTTGATAACACCTCTGTCATTCTCATTCAGACTGACAATGTCTGAATTTTGTTCTAGGCCAAATTCTCCTTGAGCATGTCAGAAGTGTTAGGAATTAATAAACTTGATAACAGGAGGTGATGTGAGTGTGAGCAGGTTGCTACATGTTACTTCAACTGACAGTAAATTCAAAAGCTTTTCATTACCTAAAGCCACCGCTGTATGAAAGTTTTAGTCACTATTATCTGTCACTTTTGCATGTAATCAGCAGCTTATCTTCCACTCTGTGAGACTTTACAGTAAAATGGACATTGTGTTATAATTTCTATTTTTGGTATGAAACAAAAGTCAAAAAACATTGGCTTCAGAAAGTATTTAAACCCCTTAATGTTGTGGAATTTTGTGTTGCTTATATTATAGAACAAAAATGGAAAAAGGAACTGCATGTAGAGCTCAGAGACAGGATAGTTGCAGGGCACTGATCTGAGAAAGGCTACGAAAACATTCAGCTGCACTGAAGGTTCCAAAGAGTTCAGTGGCCTCCATAATTCTGACATGAAAGAAATTCTGCACAAACCAGAACTGGTCACCCAATCAAACTGAGCAGTCAAGGGAGAAGCAACCAACAACCCAATCATTACTCTCACTAAACTTCAGAGATTTCCCTGTAGAGATTCAGCCAAGTTCTAGAAGGACAACCAAAACTGCAGGCCTACACTGATCTGGGCGTTATGGCAGAAAGTCTTAACAAAAGCCTTTTCTCAGTGGAAAACAAGTTAAAGGTCGTTTGAAGAACTCTTAAACTGTGAGGAAGAAGATTCTTTTGGGTCTGATGAAATTAAGATTGATCTGTTTGGCCTCAATTTTAAATGTCATGTTTGGAGGAAACCAGACACCATTCATCACCTGCCCAAGTGTGGCAACAGTGAAGCATGGTGGTGGCAGTATCATCCTGTTCAGTGTTTTTCATCAACAGGAATGAGCTTAATGGAAGAAAGTACAGTGATCCTCAATGATCCTCAATGAGGATATCTCGGTGAGATATCCTCATTAAAGATATTCTACAGTCCTCAGGATGACAGACTGGGCTGAAGGTTCACTTTCCAACATGACAATGACCCAAATCCCACAGAGAAAACACCTTGGTAAATGTACTAGAGTGGACTAGCCAGAGCACTGATTTTAACCGTATCGAACATCAGTAAGGATACTTGGAAACGTCTGGCCAACAATGATCCCCATTCAACCAAACTGAGCTGAGGATTTGCAAGAAAAATTACAGAAAATTCCTCACTTCAGGTTTGAAAAGCTTGTTTCATCAAACCCGAAAAGGCTCAAAGCTGGAACTGCTGCCAAATGTGCCCTGACTCATTGCTAAGTGTTTACTGCATCCAAACACTTCAGGAAGTGTGGTATTTCATAGGGGTTTTTTTTAAATCATAAATAAAAATGTTAGAAATGCTGTTTTCAGTTTGTCATTATGTGACAGAGTGGATTACTGAGAAATAATTCATTTAAATGAGTGTAGCATCAGGCTGCAACATAATAAAAATGCAAAAAGTGAGGTGGTCTGAATACTTCTTAATTCACTGTAAGTTAAAAAAAACTGCTGCTGATGCAACTGATGACTACATCAGTTGCAACTAGAATATGATAAGAAATTCTAGCTTTGCAGAAAACTTGTGTACAGCCTCACTTAAAAGTAGCAAACTGCACTAGCACGAAGAGACATTGTCTGGTTGGCAGTGAATTTCTAGGTGCAAACGTCTGTTTACAGGACCTTTGTGAATTGTGAACCTTTGTGGTTGTGAAAACTCCTGGTTTGTGCCCCCAAAAAAGACAAATAATCCATAGATTGAGTGATCAAAAAGTCAAAGCAAGTATGAAAGTAATATTTTGAACATTTACCAGCAAGAAGTGTTACACAACTATTGCATGATTGACTTACTAATAGTAGTAATGTGACATGTTTATATGAAAAATCTCTGACTTTATGAGCTCTTGTACACTTTATATGCTTTTGTACAAATAGCAAACATTGTGCATAAACAGCATTTTTTTCTGTCACTTCCACAGACATGTCTGAACAAAACTATAACGAGCTATTAAAATAAGTCTGGTCAACTGATCAACCCATTAGTGTTATGTCTTATATTTGTAACAGAGTTATGAGTTAGTAAATGGTCAATCTTACGTTGGTTTTTACTTTTGACAATATTATCAAGACCTCCAACATGTCTTCCTTCTAACTAATGGACTTCTTCATCTTTTTGCTGGTTGTCTCTGCAGGTGGGCAATCTGGGTCTACTCTTCATGCTTCTCTTCTTCATCTTCGCAGCATTGGGAGTGGAGCTGTTTGGTGACTTGAGTAAGGACACATGCACTATTTTAACAGTTAAGCTGTGAATATCAGGGTGCACAGGCATGCACCAAATGTTCAATTCTCCCCTTAGTGGGTTCAGTCTACCTGATTTTAATTGCTTTCCAGAATCCTTTGTTGAAACACCATATTGATCGCTCTAATTGTGTCTCACAGCTTTCAGATTTATAACACCGAACCACAGTAATTATTTGACTTCAAAGCCCTGGGAAAAGCCACGAATGCTACAATCTTCCTGTCTCTCTTTTGATCTCTGTTCCTGTCTGTTCGTTTTCCTCCTTTTCTCCACAGTCTGTGATGAGCGCACATGTGAGGGTTTGGGTCGCTACGCCACATTCAGAAACTTTGGGATGGCATTTCTGTTGCTCTTCAGAGTTTCCACTGGGGACAACTGGAATGGCATCATGAAGGTGCAACACCCTCAAAGACACAACACATGCTCACTGTCACACATTCAGGGGCCAGTATGTTCAGCACGTAATCGCACTTGCATTCAGGAGTCACGCAATGTGCAATTTTTATAGTGATAGGCTTTTGTTTCTGTGTTAGAGCAAGTTATTTTTGTGAATCATGTTTTGTTTTTTCCATTTTTGAATTAGTAATCTGTAATAGGAAATGTGAGGAATATCTCATTTTTACCAAATTTTACAGGTCTGTACACAACGTAAGTGCATCAATAGAGCAACCGTGAAATTATGCTGTTTTGGGATAACATATAGATGCATCAGTTTTTATAAAAAGTGTCATTTCCTGAATGAATTCATATCGTCTGCTCCTTGGCATGCCAAAGTTTTAAACAAAGGCATCATGCAATCTGTTGGCACTTGGACTATGAGTGGGGCATCACTTATAGCCCTTTTTGTGTTTGCTAGGGTTGGTTAGCTGTGGTGACCATTTTAAATCATGTAGACTGCAAAAATTTTTCAGTTGTAGATGAGCATCCAAAGATCGCTTAGTGTGAGTTTCAATAAAATCTGTCCAGTGGTTAACAAGATATTTTGCTTACAAACAGGCCAAAACACACACATGACTGCCCACCTTTTATGGTTGGATGATATTTGTTACACGAAGAGTCTCTAAGTGTTGATGTCTTCAGGCATAGATTTAAAAGAATAAAAGGCTATCTGAAACTGTAGTTATATTTGTTCATTAGGAATTCCTGTGTTGCGAACACAATGGTCATGTCTGGAGCCATATTTGTAACTTCATGAAAAACTCTCTTAATGAGTAAAATTAACATCTACTTCTGGCTACAAAAACACACCAGCACTTTTGTTGTCAAGTTGACCTATAAGATTGTTAATACTGAGAACTATCTGCCTTATCTCTTGTTTTGGACACCGAAAACACTTACAGAAAACAAAAAGAAGAGGAACTTTAAAAGTCATTCTAAAATTGCGTTTTCAACTTTACTGATCCTCTCCAGCATAATAAGACTATATGACTGTTTTTCTGGTGCCATTCCGGCTCTGTAGTGGTATTTTCCCGGAGACGATGCCTACCATTTCGGCGGAGAACTGCAGTGAGTTTAGCGTCAGTGTAAACAGAAACAAACAGTCTAGAGGAGTGTTTATCACTGCTGGTGACATACTTACAGCACAGTGCAGTTTGCTTCACCCTGATCCTGTGGATCAGCTAATAATTCTGAAGAAAAACATTATGGTTGGGCATGTGGGCTGAAAACAGCATGAGCTGCAAGTGAATGACTAATGTGTTCAGACAACGTTTATTTTTTTTTAATGTTTTTAGTTTTTTTAGTCTTTTACAGCTAAGCTATTTTACTTTCAACCAATGATAATATTGTTGTCCTTGTTTGCGTGTGGTTGTTTGTCAGTTAGCAAAATATCTCATCAACCAGAAGACAGATTTAACATTTCTACACCTGATTAACTTTTGGAGTTAATCCAATTCAAGATGGCCACTACAGCTAATTGAATTTAAAAAACACAGAAATAGCTTTATCTTAGTTGTTTTTACAGATATTGAGGTAAAATATGGTGTGGTAGTAGCTGAGAATTATATCCAACTCATAGTTCAAAAGCAAACAGATAATTAAATCTTTGGTTTAACCATTGGCATGTAAGGCAACAAAGAAACTGCATTTCTTCAAGGAATGCTCCTATTTTAATAGTGAAACTGGTGTTTCTTTAAAGCTTTGTTAAAAATATCAGGTAGAGTTTTTCTGTTACCCCTCATTTGTAAGCTGTTATAAAGACCCCTTTGTGAAATGGTACCCTAGTATCCTATATTATATCTTATTGATAGTACATTTTGCTGCTCACTGCTGGGTAACTGCGAAGTGGTGAGCATATCTGCTGCCTAGTAGTTTTGTTTACTGGACTATGCCTCATTATTAAATGTGAGCCAGGTCTTATGAAAGTGTACTGTCTGTCTGTGAAAGATTGGGGTTTTTTTGTTGGTTAATCAATAATAAGTCTTATTTCAAACGGTCATCAATTTGCTTTGTTGTATCATATCAAATGACTTGTGTTGAATAAAAACACATTGAATCGCAGTGCAGCATGATTTATGGGTTTTGTATAGTGTTGTACTGTATTAGTTTTTGTTGCTCATGTATCTTTAATGTGTCAGATCGCTAGCAGTGTGTCAAGATCATTTCAGCCACAGACCACAAATGCACAACTCTAGCCTGTAATGAAGAGAGACAGAAAGCTATATCTACTTTAAATACATTTGTGCATACAAGATAAGTAATTATTGCCTCGGTAAATACTACTTTGATGTTGTTACAATGTACTCATGTTGTGTTTTCACCTTTTTTTCAGGACACGCTGAGGGACTGCGCCCATGACAACGGAACCTGTTACAACACTGTGGTTTCTCCCATATACTTTGTGTCCTTCGTGTTGACCGCTCAGTTTGTGCTGGTCAACGTGGTCATTGCGGTCCTGATGAAGCACCTGGAGGAGAGCAACAAGGAGGCAAAGGAGGAAGCGGAGCTAGAAGCAGAGCTGGAGCTGGAGCTCCAGATGGAAGGAGCGGACACGGACACAAGGTCGCCCCAGCTCAACCCTCTTGCACCGGGCATGGACAGGTCGAGTTCAGGGGGTTCCCCCTGGAGGTCCACTGCAGGTGGGGACATGGAGCAGGAGAGGGAAGGTCCTATGGACTCACTCACTGCTGATATAACCAGAGACTCTGTAAACATCAGAGCAGAACCGCCCTCATGTCCAGAACCACAGCTGGAGGTAAATAACTTGTTCTGTAGAATGTGTGTTTGTTGCATGTAGCAGGGTTGGTGTTACATTTTGGCACTGGTGTATCACCATTGCATTGTGCTATTAGATTTGTTTGGCTTTTTAGGCACTTGTCAGTCTCATTCTCCTGAGCAATGAAATATCTTTTAGATATAACAAAACAGAAGAAGGGATGTGTTTCATTAATCCAAGGGTAAATGGACTTTCGATTAAAGTGAAACAGGTTTGCATCTGTGAACCTAACTTTATTGTTTTTGCTTAGTGATAGAAACTCTGGAAATTAGGCCTCAATCAGACTGAATGATGGCCCTGCTGAAGTCACCACAACCTACATAACCTATTGCTAAGTGGCCAAATAGCAACAAATTTAGAGAACATTGTTTTGCTGGAAGGCAGTCATGACACTGCTACACTCGTAGTACTTTCCAAATAGTTTTTTTCTGCTTTTTTTGCATCCTTGCAATGCTTTCTTGCACCTCATGATATATATGCATCCCACCTTGGCACTACTTTCCAAGACTGCACTGGGATACGAGTAACCTGTCAGCTCTAGGTAGTGTCACTGAACATGACACAATCACGATTGTAGTCTAGACTGAGGCTAGCATGACCAGTTCCATTTAAAAAACAAAAGAACAAAGCCATGCTAATATGCTTGGTCATGGCTCCCCCATCCTCCACCCAGAACCATGATATGCTGTCATCGTTATAGAAAAACAACACAACCTTGCTAAAGACGTTTTGTGCACTCTTAAACCCATCGTGGACCTATCACATGTAATGGAGAGCTCACTGTTTTCTTAATAAACCCCCTTGCCAAGATCCTGCCAAGAACATCAATGTTTTTGGCTGATTTTTCACATCGTCATCCGGTGTGAGGACTCACTGATCACTGACTGCTTCCAAGAGATCCTAATTGCCGGATTTTATAGCTAGTTTCTAAAAGCTTTCCATATTGTTTTGTCATGGTGTGGGCTTAGAAAAGCAACAAAATCAAAGTCTAGATCAGATTGTTCTTTTCAGCAGGGTAAAGCGTAGACAACTGTGATAAAACAAATGCTCTGAGGTCACTTCCTGCTGGTACCATGCTGAAAGACCGATCGTAATGCCCTTACGTTTCTGATCTTTAAATTGACTTGTCTAGTCCAGAATCGTGCCTGATTATCAGTAATTCTTCTTTTAGGTGCTAAACCTTTGATAAAATGTGTTTGTCAATAACACGTGTACAAAACAGACCCTCTCTTCACTTAATAGACACCTTTGTGAAAGCACGTGGGTTGTTTATGTACTCAACGATAAGAACTCCATTTGTGTTTATTATTCTGTGAGGCCTATTCTGAGTCATACCAAAATGGTTTACAGTTTGCGTATGTGAATTACTGCGTGGTTGTGTGTGTGTGTTTGTGTCTGTGTGTGTGTGCGCATGTACGTGCAACTGGTCCCTGTAGGCACCGTGCCAGTCACAGACAGGTCACAGTGCCATGGGAAAGCTGAACCCTGAGTTCTTGTTGTTCACTTCGGAAGCTATTTTCAGACAGCAGGGAACTTTTTGGGAAAGGAAATAGATGTCTTGCTATTGTCATCTTTCCTCTTTAAGATGTTCTCCATCTGTCTCTCCTGCAGTGCTGTAGTGCCCCCCTGTGGGTTTGAAAGGTAGTGCATGGGATCATTAGTGGCTATGGATAAGGATACATTTTATTTGCAGTACATTTAGTTGTTAAACACTATATAGTTCAATTTGATTTCTAATCTAGTTCTTCAACTTGTTTCTTCTGTCATTTGTGTTTGTATATCTGTATCTGCCTGATCAACTCTATTTTTCCTTTCTTTCTTTCTCTGTGACCTTCTCTCTGCATTTATTTATGTATTTCTGTGTCTTTTCTTTTACTCATTTACCATCTTTGTCTTGTTCTGCAATTTCTCCCCCCCCCCCACTTTTTCTCTCTCTCTTTCTGTTTCTTTCTGCATTATTCAAGTGTACCCAGCGGAGAGCACTGTTTGACTCAGTCTCCCTGGTCATCCAGGGTTCAATGGAGGGAGAGTTGAGTTTGATGGACAACCTGTCTGGCTCTATCTGCCACTACTACGCGCTCCCCCCCAAGCCCAACAAGCACAGCACCGACAAGAAGGTCAATAATCACCAGACGACTCACGTCCTTCATTACATCCAGTCGTTCTTACTCTGCAACACGCAGGGCTGCACAAAAGATCTATCACAGCTGAATTATAGCATTTGTATGTGGAGGTTAATTCTTATTTAGGAATGGGTCAAAATGTTTAAACAAAAGTATCGAAAGCAATATGGTACAAAGACCAAAATTTTCATTCAATTTGATTTGATTTAAAAACAAAAATGCACAATCTTTGTCTGACCTGTGTGGAGAGTGCCTTGGTCTTCATGTTGTATTGTGCTTGGCGGTAGCCCGTACTGCTTAGAGGTGTTGGACTGGTGTTGATTTTTTTCAGTTGAAACCATTTTACTCTAAGGTTGCCCACAAGTGGCTCTTATTTTACTAATTATGAGGAACTGAAGGTTGGAGCTCTAAAGGGAAGGAAGTGAATTTGTGTCCGTGCACAACTTTTCAGTTAGATTTTTCCAGAATTATTTAAAACAAATATTCTCCCGCTTAACTTAATTTATCAGCAGTATTTTGTGTGAATTTGTTACTTAAAACAAAATGAAATTCAATGTTGTAAGTCAATAAAAGCGAAAGATTACCAAAAGGTGTGTGAATAATTTTGCACCCAACTGTGATTAGATGTCAAAAACTAAGCCAGAGTTTAGTTCTCTACTCTTGTATTTCCTGTAATGGCCAGCAGAGAGTGTAGATGGAGCCTAAATCATTAATCTCACTTCTCCCAAGTTTGAGAAGGGCTTTGGAAGATGAAAAATGACCAGAAAGCAGGGTGTGATTCAGCGTATGTCCGTCTTTTAAGTGACAAGCTGCCGCCCAGTGAGCATGTCATTGTACTGTTGTTGCCAGACTTCTTAATCAGAGTCTGCTCTTTCTTTCAATGTCATGTTTAAAAGACACAGTGAACAGTAGTATGTAACAATAACATCAAAATCCTGAACTAATACTTCAAAACAGGTGTTTATAAATCAGTGACTGACAACCTTCCTTTATGAAAATTGTCAAGTCGGCAGTAAAATGGTGGTGCAAATAAGTACATACTGTCTGTAGTACTTAATTTTATGTTTTAGTAAAATAATGTTTTTATTATGATGTTTATCTTGCAGCCCTTCAGCCATCACCATTTTTGTACTGGCATTCCACCACTTTGAATACTTCTCCCCTTTCTAACCAGCTCTGTTACCCACCAAAGTTCAGTGCGTCATGTCCCGCCTCAGCCATGATCTCATTGCCTCACTCTATTCCACTCATTCATGCTTGGCAGGTTCTGGGTCTGCTTCAGCAAGCATCGGTAACAGTGTTTCAAGTTTGTTTGCCTCCCTTACACAAGTCTGTCTGTGGGACGTGTGTGTGCGTGTTTGTGTCTGTGATTACCTGCTTTCGCTGTCAGTCACAGCAGTGTTATAACCCAACTGAAGGCACTCCTGAGACCAGCTGAGCACACTCTTACAAGTCTGCAGAGAAATGGCTCAATCAGTTGGCAGCGGAGGCACTGAATAATGCATCAGGGTGCCTTTTTTTCTCACTTAAGGACAAAATTTGCAGTTAGGTTAGTATAGCAAACTCATTTCCTCTAAAAGCTTTAAATGGCTTGCAGTGTCAGTATCAGATGGAACAGGCCACCCTTCTCTTTCTGGTTACTTACCAAAAAGGTTTTCCACTCAGTACTAGCTCCTGTTCCTCTGTGCATGGACTGCCAATTTGCCTGTCAGAAAGCATTTCCCCTGTTAAACTACTGGAAGGCCAAATATACAGCAGCTTTTCTCTCAGAAGTGTTAAGCTTCGTGACACTCCCAGATTGAAGCCAAACCCTGCAGATTTTAGAAAAGCCTAAATTTGGCACTTCACTTCCTCAACCTTTTATGCATTTAAATGTGCTCTGTGCAGTTGCATTACTCCCCATTACATTGTTTTGTTTCTCTGAAATTGTGATGGTCTCCTTTGCATCATTTCTAGCTGTTTGTCTTTTATGTAGATTCACTTAACAGCAATTTTTCTTATTTGTTTGCACCACAATCTATTTGCAAGTGAGCCTAAACTAGTTACATCACGAATGAGGAGAAGAACATCCTTGTGGTCTTGTAAACCTATTTTGACTTGGCTTTCTTTTCCTTGTCGTTTTGCTTCGTTACAAAGCTCAACTTTAAATGTTTTTAAAACCCCAAATTTTCTGCTAGCTTCAGGTTTTATTGGTGTCCTTTAATTTGTGTGTGTGTGCGCTGTTCTCTCTGCTCACCAGCGGTTGTCTCTTCCTGCCTAGATCCCCCTAGCGGAGATGGAAGCTCTGTCTCTGGCCTCAGAAAAATCCTGGTCCCTAGCTCTGACAGACGACTCGGCCCCTGACGATTTTTACCCCCTCTTTCTAACCAGTCTGGAATGCAATGTACTGACAGTTCTTTTCTTTCTCCTACTCCATTGCCCCTTCTCACTGCTCTGTCCTGCAGTAGTTTGTCTCCTTCCCAGGGCACTTCCTCAGCCACTTGGACTCCCACTCACACTCCAAGGGTGTAACACATTTTAGTTAACAGGGGGGAAACAACTAGATTAAAATGTCTAATTTGCACATGTGGTCAATTCTAAAAATGCTTATCTCATGCCTCTGTGTTGTCTGTTACGTCTTTTAAACTATTCACATCTTGTCTAAAGGTGCTGCCATATGAACTAAAAATCTTATCAAACCAAAAAGTTCAAATGTATCTCAGATCTCAAAATGAACCCTGTGTCTTGGCTTCTGAATAACACCTCACTTGATAGTGTTTTCGTGTCTTCGAGTAAAAATAACCAAATCAGTAATGTTTTAGCCTGCGGAGGCAAGGTGATCACAACTAAAGGGTTTGAACTACCAGAAGGCAACATTGTAGGCGTTCAAGACAGCTACAAATACCTTGGGAACACACAGGCAAATGGCAAACATGAAGATGACCCAAGGCAGTCAGCCAGACCCAGATACTTACAAAAAATGAAGGCAAGTACTGAAGAGCTAGCTAAATGAAAAACAAACAAACAAAACAAAACAAAACAGTGGTGATAGATGTAGGGGATCCCAGCAACTATAACTTCAAGAAGAAGGATCACAAGAAGCTTGAGAAATACCAAGAGCTGAAAGAGGAAATAGAGAAATTTTAGAAAGTGAAGGCTCAGTAGTGCCAGTGGTCATCGGAGCACTTGGGACTGCACCCACTCGAAGTGGGAGAGTGGCTTCAGCAGATCCCAGGAGCAATATCAGAGAGGTCGAACATCTAACATACAACCTAAGAACAACTAAGATACTGCACATAACAGTCAGGAAGTCTAAATGTCTATGTTTTTTTGTATATTATCACTGCCATGCAACATCGCAGGGGGGTGGGGAGATGGGATACATATCATTGACAAAAGGGAGTGAAAAAGTTACCAGAGGAGTGCAGTTGGCTTTGGAAATGCTGAATCTAACCATGTGCCTAATTTTTTATTTCTCATTCACCTCTCCAGCCTGGTGTCTGTTTTTTGATCCAGTCCAGTAGAGTAGTGCGCCTCCTCACCACCTGCCAGTTTCCAGTTTTCTCTCACTTTTCCACTTCTTATCCACTCTCCATCTGAAGTTTCTGTTCCTTCCCCCTCTGTTATATTTTCAACACTGTTTTTACTCTGTGCTTTAGATGTGAGTCCACGTCTTTCCTCCGAGGTTTCTCGTTCGTATCGTCCTCTGTCCTGTAGCACCGTAGTTCCCCTCTTCACTTGGAGCAGTCATGTGTTTGCTACACGGGATTGTAAAGTGTGTAACAGCTCCAGTGAATCGGCTGTGAATGTGAACTGGTTCTGTAGCAGGTCAGGCTGTTGCTCGCTGCCCTAGATGACACACGATCATGGAGGGAGCTACCAGAAAATTAAATGACTGTGGGGTAAAAGCGATCGTCTTTTTAAAGAAAAAAAAAATTGAATTTGAGAAATTTCTGCGATCTGTGGCAGCTCTGCCCCAGTCAACTCCAATGTGCAAAGATCGTGTGTGTTTTCTATGTATGCAGATGATCATTGCCTTGTTGTTTATCCAGTGTTTTTGAGAGATGACAGCTGTGAATACTGATGGGTGTGTGTGTGCGCCTGATCGGGTCCTCCCCAGTCCACACGGACTCTGATTCTGTGCTCTGTTTGTCCAGCCAGAGGAGCCTAGTTCTGAGGGGCCTCTGAAGGACAACCTGCTGAGCGTCAAAAAGCCTGCAGTGGGAAGGACCCACTCGCTGCCCAACGACAGCTACATGTTTTTCCCCCTGCAACCCTTTGGCCCCTCTTCTCCAGCTCCGGTGCGGCTTGTAGCACAGTCACAAGAACCCCAACGCATACTGGGCATCCACAGGACCCAATCAGGTAGTCACTTGAGCTGAACAAATGCCTTTGAGAGTTGCCAAAGTGGTATCTGCTTACAAAGATCAAACTCTTATTGTTGCTTTTTCTTGGTAAACACATCTACAATGCAGATTTGCTTTTGCTTACTTGTCAGTTCGGTGCTCTGTGTGCAGGTTCCAGAGGCTCGGTGCGGTCGCAGCCGGAGGAGCATTCCCAGCAGCTGACGGTCCCCACAGACTTCTTCAGACCCATCAGTCCCCACAGCCACTCAGACTCCGAGAGTGTACCGCGACAACCTCCTCCCAGACGCACACATGCACTCAGTCGCACACTCCGCCGACAGGTGACTAAAAAATACTGCTCCAAAATCCCTTTTCATTTCTTCAACCATCACACTTTTGTGAATGTGATATTTGTTAACCTTTAGTTGTGTCTAATCGTGACATAAACTTAATCTGATTTCTATCCTTAAACCAGTTAGGCAAATGAGACAAAAAATAATGTAACTGGGCAATAAATTATTATGGAAAAAGACCCCACAACACAAAACGGTGGCTGGAAACAGAATGATTTTACTGCTTGAGCCAGTTTCAGAGGGTATAATTTCAGACAACTGATGAAGTGTATTATGCAACTCTGGTGTAAAAGTATTCCTAATTTACTTAAAATGTAGCTGAATTCAAAAGGCCAAAGTAGAAAAAAAAAGGAAGGGTTTTCTTATTACTTTTTTACTGAACCTGTAGCTCTTTTTTTCAGGCATTAAAAGAAGAGCTTGTCCATAACGAAGTTGGTTCGTTTATAAAACTTACAAATAATTATTATCTCACCTATTGTAGACATGTTTTTGAACAACAACCTCAATTTGGAGAAATAGGACCAATGTGCTGTTGGTAAGTCTGAACACAGTTTAGACCAAAATGGGTCAGTTCTTCAAAATGTCCAAGTGGTTCATTCAAACACTACTTTCTAAACTTTTACACCACTGTCAGTTTTGACAAAAACACTGAGCAGTTTTGAATTTTTGGTAATTTCACTTTTATTAGGGGAAACAGACTAATAACTAAAAGTAACAATAATAAAAAACACATTACATGAAAGATAGAAATTAATTTGGATGTGAATTAACTGAAATAAGTATTTGATCCTAAAGTATAACCTAGATTAGTAGTTGTGCAGATCTACTATCTTGTTCCTGATGTTCTTTGACGGTTCCTTGAGTTTGCTGAATTTGTTCTGTTGGAACAGAAGAAATTCAATTCTGTAGATTCATTTTGTGTTTTATACAAATAGTGAGTTGAGATCAGGATTGTCTGACTGATTGATTATAATCCATTGTGAGTTTTAGGGAGCAAATACTTGTATTTCCCTCAGTGATTTGCAAAACAATTTTATAACTTACATGTAATGGGTTTTTCTGGATTTTTAGCAAATATTCTGTCTCTCTGTTAAAACGAAACCATAAAATTAGTCTGTTAATTTCTTTCTAAGTTGAGAAACTTACAAAGTCAATGGTGGATTGAGTATTTCTTACCCCAATGTAAAAAGTAACAGAAACTTTAGATTTTTCATGTTTCCCTATCCCTTCTCTGAAGAGGCTTTAAAACTGTAACTGCAGATAATGTTCTGAACTGTTTCACTGTCTTTCCTCTTTCTCTTTCATGCCCCTCCTGGCATTCCTATTAATTTGCAACCGATCCGCCGTCCCATTTTTCCACTTGGTATCTGTCATTCTTTTGATCTCAGCTCAGCTGGACCCAAAAGCCACCAGATCCTGAGCTACTGCTCAAACACAGATACTCCTGTTTCTGAAACAGTAAAATATCAATTTAAAAAAGCTCTCATTGGACCTTTCAGAAACACCGGACTCCATGTTCATCCTCAAAGAGACTTTCAAACCAACACATTCTTTCATAAATACAGACTTCCCTCTTTTTCCATCTTTGTCTCCCATTCACCTAAGTTTTCTTCAACTGCTGACCATCAACCACAAATCATCTACAACTCTTAAAATTGATCTTTTGCCTGTCTAAAACTAACATTTGAAGACAGTTAACAACATGACTGAAGCTGAGTCACGTTTTTACTAGATGTTGAGTTGTGTCATAGAATGTATAATAGTTGGACACAGGTGTAATGTGGCAAAAAATACCCACAATGCAGTGCACTTAATATATTTTAAACAATACAACTCAGGGGATTCCTACTAAACATAAAGTGCTGTCTATGTGCATTTGGCCATTTTCTACTCACAGTAACATGATGATAGAGCACCAGAGAATTTTTAAACCCCTATATTAGTGTTTGTAGCCCATTTTGTTAAAAAATTAAAAAGTTAAAGTGTTCAACATTTTTAGTATTGTTCCAGGGTGCACTTTTATCTTTTGTGGTGACTGGTGGCATAGCCAGGATGTGATAGCTTTCTTTGACCTCTAGGTGGCTCTGCTGTAACACAGTTTAGTGCTCATGCAGGGAAACTCAAGTTCCTCCCCACTGTAGCTGTAGGATTGAGTCAGTGCTGAGTTCTATCAGGAGTTCAGAAAAGTTCATGACTTCACAAGCACATTTCAACAGTCGTTGTACCTACTAACCTTCCTTTTGTGTAGTACTTTACATGTCTCCCCTCCATCTATTGGCCTCACCCTAAGCATTATTCTATACAAAGGTCAGGATAGAAAGGTCAGAATTTGGCAGAGAATTCCACTTGAAATGAGACTGCTGATGGTTTGCAGGGGTTTGTGTCAAAAGGCAAGGGTTGGAGGGTCATGTGGTCTGGCTCAAATATCAAAGTCTCGGCCAGCAGTAAATATTCTAAACCTTTGATCTCCCATATGAAAAGTTTTAAAATCTGTTGAGACTGTTTCTAAGAAAATCTGATCTTCTAAGTTGTTATTTGAATTACAGCAAACATGCCTCAGGTTTAAAATTTATTTCACATAAGCAGAACGAAGTCTCCTTGTTGATTAAATTCCTATTGCTTTCCAAAAAAAAAAAATAATAATGTTGGGAAAAATTCATACAGCACCATGATTGTGACACTGGTAGGGAAATTTGAGCAGTCAGTTTCCTCAAACTCAAAAAACCTTTAACCCCCTCACCCAAACAATTAAAGTCTGGATTTTGAAGAAATCTTTTGTCTGATATTTGTACTACACACACACTCACAAAAAAAAAAGATTTCACAATTGGCAAAAATACATCTTAAACCCACATTTGAAGAAAGTTCAAATAAGCTTTCTGCAGTGAAAACAGTCACAGTTTGAGCTCAAACATTTCTTACAAATACAACAGAATGAGCAGATTACATCCAATTATAGCAGAAGCTGTTTACCCTGCGTACACGTGACAAATGTTAACCTGGAAAAGTGAAACAGAGAAACAAAGTCTACAAACTCTGTTTTTTTTTTTTCATTAATTACAGCTGACTATTGCAAATGACCCCCTACACCCCCCACCCCACCCACACACACACACACACACACACACACACACACACTAGAGAGCACAGGCTGTGAGAACTTGCTGGCCAGACATTGAACTTCGACCCAAACCGCTGCTTCTCATCCTCATTTCCTCACACTAACTATTCTCAACCTCTCTGATCCCCCCCCCCCCNNNNCCCCCCCCCCCCCCTCTCATTGCACAATTACCTCCATTTCCCCTTAAATATTTCACCACCCCTCCTTCTCATGCCCCGTTTTCCAGGTCGCAGTGTCTACTGATTCTCAGGAGGCCCTCTGTTCAGATGGAGGGGGGGAGAGCAGTGAAGGACTTTTGAATGTGGCAGCTTTGGGCCTACCTCCATCCTCATCTTCCTCCTCCTCCTCCTCCGCCTCTCCCTACTCCTTTTCCCATCATCATCAGCAGCAGCAGCAGCGGCAGCCTGCTCTCTGCCTGGTTCCTCCCACACCAGGCGCCTCTGGGTGTGCACGCCCTGGCAGCGTACACACCCAGCACCACGACCAACACTGCCTCACATCCTACTCCTCCTCAACCTCCCCACTGCCTCCCCCACCCCTACCAGCCCGTCCAGAGCAGCAGCAGCAGGAGGAGGAGGCTACAGAGGATCAAGAGGTATCTCTTATCACCTGCGGAAGACTGGCTGATAGTGACGATATCATAGCAGAGGATGGCAGCAGTGGCAGTAATGAGGGTTACCATGGCTACGTAGGCTGCCTGGAGAGTCAGAGTCCATGTTTGAGGCAACTCAAGAGGTTCCACAGCGCTGACACACAGGGCCGTAGCACTCTCCTACCCCGTCCCCGCCCTTACTCCTGGCTGGACGATCCGCGTCGCCACTCTGTGGAAGTGTGCTCGGCAGAAGACCCCCGGCCACAGCGCAGCACCCACTCCACCTCCTCCGGTTTTGTGTCCCAGACCGACAGCCTGCAGATGCACAGCCAGATTCCCACCCAGAGCTCACTGCCCTCGCCCCGGCGCAAGAAAAAGACAAGCCCGCCCTGTATATCTGTGAACCCCCCTGATGAACTTGAGACCCAGTCTGGTGTCTACCCGGCGCTGGCCGGACTGGGGATGCCCCCTCCTCTGCTCAGCAGGGACACTTGTCTGAGGAGGCGAGTTCCCTCTAGTGACTCCAAGGATTCGTTCGACCTGGGGGTCGGAGAGGGCTCGGGGCAGGAGGGAGGCTTGTCGAACCTCAATCCCATGCTATTGACTCCTCCCAGCTTCTCCTTCGAGAAAACAAGCTCTGAGCACTGAACAAACACCAATACTCCAACCACACACAGACCCAGAAGAACCCTCCACACACACACACACACACACACACACACACACACACATACACACACAAACACATGATGCACTCTGTGTGTCTGTGATGGTGATAGTTCTAGTAATAATGCTGTAGAAAGTAATAATGGTAAAACTACAACAAAACAGTTAAACCATTCTTCATAAGGAGTGCGGTACTGTAGTAGTGTGACCATCCCTTGTCTTTGTATTGTTACTGCCAAAACAACCAGAGAAGAAGTAAAGGCCTGGGACAACATACATGACTGTTTATTTTCTGTGACACCTGCACGCCACTGGCTGCAGCTTGACCCCTGAACCTCCAGAGCAACATTAGCACTTAGGATCTGGCGCCCTCTTTGGTGGCTGTCAGAACTGCCTGATGTTGCCCAGGGTGGACCTGGTCAGTGGAGGTACAAAGCAATATGAACGTTTTAGAGACACTATTTTCTTAAATTATTGGGCCATAGTGTTTGTACAGGCTGTTGTTTTGTTGTTTTTTGTTGTTGTTTTTTTTTTGTTTGTTTGTTATTTTTCATTTAAACTGTTCTTTTCACATCTTTCTTTGGTCAATTGTTTGTCTCTTTTCTTTTCCACTGTAGGATATTTCTAGTTTCCTCAGTTTACTGAGGAACGTGACTGTTTTTCAAAGTGCTAAAAGAAAACATGTATTTGTAGGAATAATATATAAATATATATATATAAAAAAGAAATCATTAAACTGAGCTTGGATTTTTAAGCACACACATCAGACCATGGTGGTTTTGGTTATTGGAGAAAAAATGAAGAAGTCTTTTTATTGATTGCTTGATTCTTTTTTTGTGTGTTTAACAAAACTCAGAACTCTTTTCACAGGATGTGAACACTGAGGATCAGTTTAAAAAGAGCAACGATTTCAAACTGATCTTATCTTGTTTCTTTGTTATTTTGACTCTAAGTTTGACCGTATTCAACCAAACTAGAGAAGGAGTAACGTTCTTTCGCAGTTCTTCAATGGAGAATGTACTGCAGCTGCATAGACTTTAAGAATTGTTAGGTAGGGCTGGGAATATGATAAAAAAAATAGAGTATATTTTCTATTGGAATATCGAGCAGTGCTGCAAACAAGCTCCCATTGTGTCTCTAATCAAGTGATCAGGTTCTTCTCATTGTTGCTAAGATAGCTAATTTGACAATAATCTTTCGATTTCTTCTCCACAAAAACTCTTGGTGACGATTTCTTATGCACTCAGCTGCCATTTAAAACATTGAACTGGACTGACAAAATGAAGGAACAAATTCACAATCCATTTTAGGAACAAATCTTAACTTCTCTCAATTGCTTTTCTGTAAAATTCAAAAAAGATTTTAAATCTTACTTCTAACATACAATGTTTTCAACAACCAAGCTCCATCTTCTAATAAAGATTTATTGTTTCCTGTTTTCCTAACAGAATACTTAGCTCTAAGACTGCTAGTGTACTTGTGTTTCCTAAAGTTTCCAAAAGTAGAACAGGAGGCAGAGCTGTCAGTTATCAGACTCCTTTCTTGTGGAATATTCTGGTGTGGATTCTCAGACATCCAGAACATGACAAAATCAAAGTTTTCAAAAATAAAATAGAAACCTTTTGATGCTCAAAAGCACAAAACGCTTTGTTTGTTTGAAACTTTTGGGATCTCTCTTGTGGAACCAACCTGTCTGTGAGGCTGGCACCCCGTCTACTTTAAATATTAGGTGGGTAGAGAACATTTTACTAATTGGCACAGACTTGAACCGCAAGTAATTTGATTTGGACTTCATTTCTGGGTGCATTCCTTTTCAATCAGCCAGTTGATGACTCAGGTAGAAGTGATGATGAGCAGGGAGGGGAGGTGCTTCCATGCAAATGAAGAGCAAAGTGTTTGTTGTTGGGAGGAGGTGTCACATTAAATCAGGGATGACCTATCAGAACAATTAAAGTTTACGGTATTGTTTAACAGCTGGCAACATAAATTTGCAAAATATTGGAAATCAAATACTGTTAAACACAGAGCTGGTAATTTATCATATTCAGCTAATTCACTGACTTTATTCATCACATTTGGATCCAGCAAGTGAAACGACTTTATTTCATTTACATCAGTCATGTGATTTAGTTGGTGTTGTTCGTTGATCTGAGCAGGGCATTGGGCTGATTCCCAGCTGATACACCTTTTAAAATAATGTGCAAACCACTCCTACCCAGCTGGATGCTTCGTTACCTCGGCTACAAATGTTACATAGTGACTTTTCTGTATAGTGCCCTGAAATGACATTTTTTTCTGACTTGATGCTATATTAAAAAAACAAACTGAACAGAATTTAAATTAAACACTCAGAAGTATAGAGTTTGAAAGAAATGAATGTCATACATTTTGCCTAAGATGCAAAGTTCTTTTAAAGTGGTGATATACCATTAAAATGTGACTAAAAGTAGCCCAACTCGTTAGTTTGCTTTCATAAACATTAGTGTTGCTTCATAAAAAAAATGCCATCTCAGGACGCTTTCCAAAAAAGCAAACAGCTCCAATTCGAATCCAGTTACCTGCAGTCTAATTTGGTCTAGTTCATTTAAATTAAAGATTCAAAATTCAAATCCAATTACATGTCATCCAGTTTAATTGAATCCAATTATGATTCTACAAATAGATTTAAGAAGTAATAAAATAACAAGTCATAAAAAGTTGTGTACAGTTGTTTCAGAAAGTTTCAGAACCTCTTTATTTTTGCAGTTTTGTTGTTTTACAGCTCAAAATTACAATAATTTGTTTATTTTGTTTTGTTTTAATTTTTCGACACTTAGTGAACTAAAGCACAGAGTGAGATACCGTCATGTTGGAACCTTCAACCCAGTCTGAGGCTGTGACCTCTGTGAAACAGGTTTTCACTGAGGATATCTTTGTATTTTTGTTCCATTCAACTTTCCCCCAGTCTTATGTTATTGCATAAGGTCTAAATAATAATGTAAATGTGATTTTTTTCAGTTTTCCTTCCTAATAAATTTAGAATACTGTATAAAACTCTGTTTTCACTTTGCCAAGAGGTACCGAGTGTAGATTGTTGAGAAAATAATTTGAACAATTGTAGTATCAGGCAGCAACATAACAAAACTGCAAAAAGGGAAAGGCATCTGAATCTACTGTATCTAAGGGGGCCAGCAGATTGCATCACATGTCCCATCCCGAGCATGCAGAGGACAGTGGGGAGGGGAAAACGCTATTTTACCAGGAAGACACTTCCAGCAGAAGCAGACTCAGGAAGAGCAGCCATCTGCCCCACCAGCTGGACCAGCTATTGTCTTTAACTCATGCACGTTATTAATTTCCCTCCACTCATAAAATTACTCCGTATAAAATCTGTGAGTACTGATTAAGGTGTAATATGAATGAGCTCCATTCCAGTTACTGTTTCATACTTGCTTTGTTTTCTAAAACTAGAGTTGTTTTTTTTTTCTACAATATGTATGCTGTGCAGATGTTAGAGGCTGCTCAAACACTATATTACAGAATCATATTTAAAAGGTACTATTTTTGTAAAAGTGCAAAAAAAAGTGTAGCTATTTGGAGGAGGTCATTTCTTAGTCGTCTAGCTCAATTCGCTGGTTATAAAAACACAGATAGATGATTCTTCTTGATGAATAGATCCACTCACACATACAAAAAGTAAAAAAAAAAAAATACAGCCCTATATAAGCAACAGAGGCTAAGGGAGATCAAAGCCAAGTTTGTGTTTCTGCATTAACACAGCACAGCAGAGCTGCTGTGGATGTTTTCTGGGTTCAAAAATGTCAGCATACACCTCTTCAAAGCTGCAAGTGCACCTTTGGGCTATTTGTGTTTTCTCCTGTAGGTTCCTCTTGGTCGTGGAGAATGGTGAACTTCAAAGGAACTCAAGGAAGACTTTCTGTAGATGAATATAGCAAAGTACTATCAGAACTTTCTGCAGCAGGAAATTCTTGGAAACTGCAGCTATTCTACATGACTGAAGTGATCTGCTCAGTTTGAGGTGAAAAAAAAGTAAAATCCCATTGTTGTTTCTTGCTTGCTTATAGAATAAGTTCATCATACCATTTGAAGATAAAGAAGCTTTTGTCATCTTGCCCTACTGACTGATTCCAAAGCCTCATCTGATGGAGTAAATGACAAAAAAATACTCTTTGAGGCCCAGAAAGAAACTAGGCAACTCACTTCTGCAAAACACAGAAGTAGGGTGAGCCACAGGGATGTGAAACGGACAGGGATACTTAGATGTAACAACATACACTGCCTGGCCAATAAAACAGTCGCTACCAAAAACACACACTCTAATATTTCGCCTTTAGCTTTGATTACAACACGCATTTGCTGTGACATTGTTTCAATAAACTTCTGCAATGTCACAAGATTTATTTCCATCCAGTGTTGCATTAATTTTTCACCAAGATCTTGCATTGGTGATGGTAGAGTCTGACCGTGGTGGCCAATACATGTGTGAAAATGATGTCTCATGCTCCGTGAACCACTTTTTCACAATTCAAGCCCGATGAATCCTGCCATTGTCATCTTGGAATATGCCCGTGTCATCAGAGAAGAAAAAAATTCATTGATAGAATAACCTTGTCATTCAGTATATTCAGGTAGTCAGTTGACTTTATTCTATTGAGCACATACTGTTGCTGAACCTACACCTGACCAACTGCAGCAACCCCAGATCATAGCACTGCCCCCACAGGCTTGTACAGTCAGCACTAAGCATGATGGGTGCAACACTTCACCTGCCTTTCTTCTTACCCTGATGCGCCCATCACTCTGGAACAGGATAAAACTGGACTCATCAGACCATATGACCTTCTTCCATTACGCCAGAGTCCAATCTTTATGCTCACTAGCAAATTAAAGCATTTTTTTCCAGTTAGCCCTATTGATTAGTGGTTTTCTTAAGGCTACACAGCTGTTCAGTCCCAATACCTTGAGTACCCTTTGCATTGTGCGTGTGGAAATGCTCATACTTTCACTATTAAACATAGCCTGGAGTTCTACTGTTGTTTTTCTTCAATTTGATTTCACCAAACGTTTAAGTGATCACCAATCACAATCATTCAGGATTTTTTTCCAGCCACATTTCTTCCTCAAAGATGATCGGTCCCCACTATCCTTCCAGTTTTTAACAATGCGTTGGACAGTTCTTAACCCAATTTTAGTAGTTTCTGCAATCTCCTTAGATGTTTTCTCTGCTTAATTCATGCCAATGATTTGACCCTTTTCAAATAGACTGACATCTTTTTCACGACCTTGGGATGTGTCTTTCGACATGGTTGTTTAAGAAATGAGAAGCAACTCATTGCACCAGTTGGGGTTAAATAACTTGTTGCCAGCTGACGCATAATTGCCCATACAGTAATTATTCAATAGGAGGCTTGTACCTATTTACTATTGTGGATTTGAGGTAAGTTCGTAAAAAGATTGTTCAGCTCCAGTTTAGGAGCTTTGCAATATCTGACAACTGTTACTTGACTAGATGGCAATTCAACAAACCACTTCAGTAACTAAAAAAATGTGTAAGTTCAAATGCATTTTGGATTTGATCCAATTAGATAGGGTCAACATTATGCATATAGGCTCAAATAAATACATGTGCCACTGTTTGGTAAAATGTCTCGTAGCAAGTTGCACCTCAACCAGTGTTTTTATACCCATTAATAGAATTCTGGCATAATTCTAGCTGATATCAGACCACTCGTCTTGGCTGAATTAGTAGTGCATTTAAATTGTTTATTTTCCTGGCACAGATTCAGCTTGATAAATTTTCAATAGGGCTGAGATCAGAGGTTTGAGAAGACCATTTGAGAAGCCTAATGTTTGTCTGCTTTATCTTATCATAAATCAGTTCTGATTTGTGTTTGTGATCATTATCTTGTTGGAACACCCAACTGTGTCCAAGATTCAAACATCTTACTGTCAATTTGAGGTAAAGTTGAAAAATTTAGGAGGTAGACCTATGTTGCTCCATCCAGTTTGTGCAACACATCCGCCCCAGATGTGTTTTGGTCAGTCCAATAAGTGCTGTCAAACAAATCCTTCTTATGCCGGCAAAGAGAAACCACCAGCTGTAATCAATCGTGACCACTAATGAGAAGATAAATGTTAAAAAAACCTCCTAGAACCATCAGCACCACTTATTTAAAGATATAGGTGAATGTATGTATAAATTTGACCTTGTGTGAATTAGAGAAAATCCAGTTAATTCAAACTTGTGCATTCAGTTCTTGTTTTCTAAAATTGTTGAATTTGCTTGTTGTTTAATCTAAACAAAAAAATAATGTGACATTCATGCCCATGTTGGGTGGATAGACACTTCTGACCATAGCTGTAGATTTTTGTGCTCCACCCCTGCACCTGTCTCGTCTGATTTTGTCTTAATTTAAAACCAGACAATTACTTTCAAAGTTTTTCATTGTACTACTGACTCCTTACAACAAAAGATGGGAAACTATATCTTAATATGTACAAATCGTTTTAATTCTGCATTTATTAAATAAATTAAGGGAGACAGCGTTAGACGTTAAATCAGAGAGATAGATGTAATAATTAGAGGTGCTTGGAGAGGAAGGAGGCAAGCTGCTGCACGTAAAATTAGATTTAGTTTTACCAAGAACAAAAGCTGTCATGATGTCATGATCTGTGGTGACGGAGACGAACCCTGAGCGCAGACTCATTGTGAAATAAACTAATTTATTAAATAAAGAAAAATAAACAAAACAAAAGCTGACGTGGCAGCAACTCAAAGAGAACAAAAATCCAAGACACGGCAGGGTAAGACAACAAGGAACCAAAGACACAAAGAACGGCAGCAAACGACAAACAATAAACCTCAAACAAACATCAATGGACCAGCGGGGAATGGAGAGAAATGACCAGGTTTTAAAGTGCAGAGTATGATTATGGTAAGTGGACTCAGGTGTATGGGAGCAGTCACAGGCAGGTGGAGATGGGCGTGGCAGGGGAACTGAAAGAGGGTGACTGGGGAGGAGTGAATAGAAAACACAAACATGAGGAGGATGGAACCCAAATGAACCAAGAAGAAAACAAAAACCAGATAACTAAAAATAGGAAACAAAACCAAAACACAAACCAGAGAATTTAAATAAAAATAAAACAAAAACAAACCCCAGAAAAAAACAAATCACCACATTAAACTAGACTAAACACAAAACATGATTAACAGGAACCAGGACAAAGAAACCACCAACTGCAAAGATGTAGATATCCAGTAAGTAATATATGTTCTCTCTTTCCCTTTAAAGATAACATATTTCATGTATTACATACTTTCCCTTGCTGATCTAATATAAAGTTGTGCTGTAAATTCATGAGGTGTTCTGGTTTTGCTTTTCTTTTATACAGACAGCAGCGCCAAAACTCTCATTTAAAAGAATCAGAGAGTAAGAGCCCTGCAGAATGAATTTGTTTTTGAGGGTTATACATGCAAGTTTACAAATTCTCAAAACTGAGCATTCAATCAATGGAGGATTGATGGCAGAACTAAAAGGTTTGCTAGAGACATTTGGACAAAAGATAATCTGCTCTTTTCACACGAAGTGGAGTGGCTTTTTGTTTTCACCATGTGACAACTGCTCACACACATGTTTGATGTAATTGGGTTTTTCCTTCCATAGCAGAAATTATTTGCAACACATTAATGGACAAAAAGGACAGCTTCTTTGATTAAAACCTATGCTAAAGCCAAAAACTTGCATGCACATACAGAGAGAGACATGTCTTTCTTGTCTGCATGAGTAGATCATGTGAAATAATCAGTCTAAATGATGGAATTCACAATTTTTTTTGCAATTAAAAAAAGCTAATCACCTTTTTTTAACAAAGGCTAAGTACTCTGACCTATGAGCAAAAATCCTTTGTAAAACTGAGTAAAATATAAAAGTAATATACCTTGAAGGAATGCACATTGCCTGCTGACCTGTATGCCAAAGTTTTGAACAAAAATGTTACATGATATGTGAGTGCTCAGAGTATGTGATGGTGATGACTCCCAGCTACTACATACCAGATTTTAGCTCATTAGTTGTAAAATTCACAGTTATAGTCGTATTTTTGTGTTTGAGAAGGTTTTCTTAGCTGTTGCGGCCATCTTGAATGGAGTTGACTGCAAAAGGTATTCAGTTGTTGATGTACAACCAATAATTACTTCCTGAGGGTTTCATTGAAATCCATTCTGTGGTTCATGAAGTATGTTTATAATGCTACAGACAAAACAAACACACATACAAGGGGAAAAACATTACTGACATCCGCCTTCAGTGGCGGGCAATAAAAAAAGACAGTCGAGTGGAATTGTGGACTCTGATTTGTAATAAAGATATTAGCCTTTTTTACAGACACCAAACTCCAATGGCTAGAAGACTGGGTTTGAGCATCTTCAATATAAACATGCATCTTGTAGGAAATAACTTTTGGGTAGTGCTTTAAACATAAACACAATTTTTAAAAAAAAGAGGACATTCACATCCCAGACTTACAGATAGGGTGAGGCTGGACTGTAAGATGTGATTCTACAAAACAGACACTGTTCCCTAAACTTTAATGCCTCTGTCAGAAGGAAAACTTCTCAGAAAACATCTGTCCATCCATCCTTTTTCTATACTTACTCAACAATGTACAGGGTTACAGCCTTCAACAGGAAGAGAGCCAATGTGCACCCTGGACAGATTAAGCTCGTATTTTACTTGGCTGTACCTGCTGGTGACAAATTATGAACAGCATTTGAGAGGGGGTCTTGAAACGATCAAACGGGCACAGGCTCAGCCCTTGACGCCACTTGGGGCTGGCCCACTAGCCTCACCTGATAAAAAAATGATAAGAGTAGGGGCATTTTATTGTGGCAGAATGAGCAATAACATCTCTATGATGAGAGTGTGGAGAGTGTGCAGTATGCTTTTTGAATTGAGAAATCTCCTCAGATGAGAAGTGAAACATCTTCAGCTACAGAATAGAAGTCCAGTTGTTTTTATTTTTCAAACCTTTTTTAGATTAACCATGTCCTGGATGACTGAGATTCTACACCAGCATATTGGCCTAGTTAGTATATAATTTTGCAGGCTGTGCACAAAGAAATAGGCCATGATTTTCAAAGAAATGGTACACAGCTTGGCCATGTGGCACACTGGTCACTTGATTGCAAACACTCAGAATTCAGTGAGACTACAACTGAAAATTTCCCTGTAATCTTGAATCACCAACTAGTTTTGTAATTGCAGCCAAGAAAGGTACTGCTTTTACCAGCCAATCAAGAGCCAGCCATGCACACACACACACTTACACCCAGGGGCAATTTAAGGTTTTAATTTAAACATACATGTTTTGAGGCCATGTGAGAAAACTGGTGAACTCTGAAAAAAAACAATATTGCATTTCTAAAGACAAGTGTGCGCCAAAAACATCGCACAGAGCAAGTTTGCTTTGTCTGGTGAGTTTTATTTTACTTTTATATCTTATGGTTAAATGTGTTCATTGTTTAGAAGACATGATAGCAGGATGCAAGAAGGCCAACTGGCAGGTGATGTTTTTTGTGACTCTCAGACCACCACCTGTGAACACCGTTGCCGGCTGTCAATACACCTTCATGGCAGCACAATAACCTGATGTGAAGAAGCTGTTTGAGCAGGATAATTTCGCCTACAAAAGGCTCCTTGGCAATGGTTGGAAGAGCTCAATAAGTAGATAAAGGTGTTAACTTAGTCTCTAAATTCTCAAAGTCAGTTATGTTGGGCATCACAGGCTTTGTGTCCGTGCCCTAATAAATCAGAGTGCTTCTGGCAGCCAAGGGTAGTGATGATGTCAGTCCAGGTCAGTGTTTGTCTCTTAACATCAGGCTGCATTCTGGTATATTAAAATCTAAGTATCCAATTCACCATTTCTTTGCACTGACTCACAACCTCCATCAGCACAGCAAGAACAACATGGCTTTCATTTACTATCACCCACTGCCAAAGGTTAGGGCAGAGTGATAATCTTTATACTCCTGTCTGAGTGTGTATGTGTGTATGCTCATTTGTTTTTACCATTAGAATAATGTCTCATGACTCATTGAACAAAGTTTAATTAAACTTTCAGAAAGTAATGATTGGGTTGACATCTACAATGGATTAACTTTTGGAGTCAACCCAAATCAAGATGGCCACCAGAGGAAAGCAATCTTAGCAAACACAAAAATGGCTGTATCTAAGATAATTTTGTAGATATTGAGCAAAACATTAGTGTGGTAGAAACTGAGAGTAATCCCTAACTTGTACTCTGAGTAGTAAAACTCTCTTGTCCAAAGTAGATGCCATATTTGAACACCATTAAACAGTTCTATGGTCAGTTAATCAAAATTTGAAATTCCTTTTGGAAACCGCAAAACACCACATCATCTGCTTAAAGAGCCTGTTATTAGCAATCGGTTCAAAAACCTGCCTTGCTGATGATATGGGGGTGCATTAGTGTCAATGGCATAGGCAGCCTTCACATCTGGAAAGGCCCCATCAATGCAGAAAAGTATACACAATTTTTAGAACATTATGCTCCCATCCGGGTATTGTCTTGTTCAGGGAAGGCCTTGCATATTTCAGCAAGACAATGTAAAACTACATAGTGCATCTATTACAATAGCATAGCTTTTGAGTAGAGTCCAGGTCCTGAATCGACCTGCCTGCAGTCCACACCTTGAATCAATTAAAAACAGTTGATGCATCATAAAATGTAAAGTTCTGCAAAAAAAGACTGTTGAACTAGTCTGTTGATCTAGAATCCTACATCAGACAAAAGTGGGACAACATTTGACTCCAAAAACTCCAGCAGCTGCTCTCCTCAGTTCCTAGACATTTGTAGACTGTTGTTAAAAGTAAACGGGATGCTTCACAATGGGAAACCTGACTCTGTCCTAACACTTTTAAAGATGCGTTTCTGCCATAAAATTAAAATGGCCTTATTGTTTTCCTAAAAATGGTACAGTTACCTTGTTTAAAGAAAATTGATGTGTTTACCATGTTTTAGTGTAAATAAAATGTGTGTTTAAAATATTTTCAAATCATTCCATTCTGTATTTATTTTTATTTTACACAATGTTTCAACATTTTCGGAATTGGGGTTGTACATATGACATGTTTGGACATACTTAATTTCTTTGAATGTGTATGAGATTGGAAACCCATAAAAGAACAATTTTAGTGCAGACTCTACATGTTCAAATATAAACCATACATCTCAGTGTGCTTTAAAATGCATGAAAAAAAAACAGATTGTGTATGAATAGTTTTCAGTTTTTTTTGCCTGTCAGTGAGCAGCAGTAAACACTCTGATGCAAGATAATGATGGAGACTGACAGTTTTGATTTTTTGGAAGCACAGTCTGGGAAAATTGCAGAATATTTGTAGCCTAACAGCCCCAGAAAACTGTCTCTTCAGAGTTTACAGAAGCTGGTTTAAAGTTTGATTTTTCTTAAAATAATCTGCACATGGTGTAAACAATCACAGTTCATGTCAAAGTCACTGAATATGTTTAAAGGAATAGTCTGATAGATTTTTAAAGTGATTTTTGTTAAACAGTTATCAATCTTAACATCAGTCAAAGAGCGCAGAGTATGGAAGAAAGAGCAGAAGTCAAGGCTAGCCAATTATCATTTTTCAAGCTTGTGAAAAAATGCTACATTAGTGAAGTGAAGTGAGATTTATTTATCTAGCACTTTTCAACAACAGGGCGATCCAAAGCGCTTTACAACAGAAACAAAAACAGAATCCAATACAGAATGAAACACAAAAGAAAAATACAACAATCATGT
Organism: Kryptolebias marmoratus; assembly: GCF_001649575.2. Lineage (NCBI taxonomy): Eukaryota > Metazoa > Chordata > Actinopteri > Cyprinodontiformes > Rivulidae > Kryptolebias > Kryptolebias marmoratus. The sequence continues at coordinate 9,539,308 of NC_051446.1, read as the reverse complement.
ATTATAAATGAATCATGTATAATTAAATGAAACATAGGATAATCTAAACAAAATCACGAAAACAGACACATCTAAGCATGAGCACTAAAGAAACTGTATCACGCGTTGTGTTGTTTGACACTGGTATGTCATTTTTGAAAAAAGAAAATAAGTTTTTTAAGCCTGAAAAATGATTAAATAAACAGATCCGTATTTGACCAGTCATTAGTCTAGCCTGGCTGAAGATGTTTGCCTCTTACCCAATACTCTGTGCTCTATGACTGATGTCACAGGTGATAAGGTGTGAACTATAGATAACTATTTGACAGAATATCACTTCAAAAGTGACCAGGCTATTACTTTACCAGTGACTCAGACTGAAACACTTCAAAGATACTTATCCTCAAAGAGGCTGAAACTTTTACCTATTTTCCATTTCCCATTAAACCCCCTACTTTGTTTTCTCTTACCTGTCTTGATAAGATTATATGTTTTCTGTTTCATTTTCCATAGCAGAATGGGAATATTCTGATCTCCTGTCTTGAGTTTTGTTTTTGAACGCTGTAGGTCTGTATGATTGGAGTGTTTTTCTCCATATCTGGTGTCTCGCTTTTATTTATCCTTTAGTTATTCAAGCCCCCCTCAGCACCCGGGAAGCAGACAGAATAACATTCGGACAGACTCACTAATCTAACTCGTGGGGGGAAGGGTTGGCCTCCAAATAGTCGTCTCTGTGCTGGAGGGCTGCAAATTAGTCATGCAGTGGAAAAACAAACAGAAACAGAAAAACGAAACACTAAAAGGGCTTGACTGGAAACCTTGTTCACCATTGTTGTCCTGTGTCAAGAGATCAGCAGTGATTCTAAGCCAAAAAAAGGCAACATAAATAAATGTCATACAAAAGTATGCTCGTAGTAAACGTCAAGTTTAAACCGTGAGACATGATCAGGGTAGATATTTTAGCGTTCAAGTGTTCAACTTATATTTTTTTTTACCAGTGTTTCTGTGTCTGTCAGTTGGCAAAATATGTCATACCCCACTGAATGAAGTTTGATGAACCCCTAAGACATCATCTTTAGATGAAGATCTACAACTGATTAGCTTTTGAAGAAAGTCCAGTTCATGATGGCTGCCATAGAAAATTGACATGAGCCAACACAGAAATGGCTATAACAAGTTCAGTTTGAAAGATAATGAGCTAAAATTAAATGTGATAGTAGCAGAGAGTGATTCATAACACATTCTCTGAGCGTGACATTACACATGCCATTATTTTCAAGGTTGGACAAAACAGCTACAATGCTGTCATTTCTCCGCACACGATGAGCTTAGTCTAAAACTTTGGAATAAAAAGCAACATGCAATATGTATTCCTTCAGTAAATGCTAGGCCTCTATTTTTTTATTCTGATGTGATTCTTCTTTCCTCTCACATTGGTTAGATTTTTTTTTTTATTATGAGAAATTCCCCTTAAACTCTTTGAAGGTGACTTTTTCATATTAAACACAGCAGCAAAAGCAATTAATTTACTTTCCAATTAATGGTAAGTTACAGTAAATGAGATGGCAACACATATTTTTAATGTCTGAGTCACAAAAACCATGTAAAAAGCACTAATAGCATTTGAATCATCGGGTGAAGTGTGAAAAGTGACAGCTGCTTGTGTTGGAGTAGCAGCTGTAAAGTCTGAATGATGAAAGTGACTGAAACATCACTTGGAGTGACGAATGTTTGAAAATATGTTCTGAAAGAAAAAATCTGGGGAAACTATGTAAAACTTTTAAAAGATTAAAATTCTATCTTTCTTTAAAGGAATGCATGTCACATGCTGCTTCTCATGCAAGAGTTGTACAGTATCTTATGGTGAGGAATGACAGAGTTGGAGCTGTTTTCATAATATTGTCAATCTCATGCGACATTGCGAGCTGTCTAAATGATTCTCAGGTACCACCACACTAAGTCTGACAAATTTGAAATTACATCAATATCTGTAACACTGAGTTATAGCTATTTTTGAGTTGACTCATCTCAGTTAGCTGTGGCAGCCATCTTGAACTGGATTGTGTCCAAAATTTGACTAGTTGAAAATGTTCATTTAAAGATTAATTTTTGAAAGTTTCATTAAAATCTGTCCAGTGGTTCATGAGGTGTTTTGCTAACAGACAAACAGGGTTGGCTGCAACCAGTTTATAGGACAATTTTGAACAAAGGCCTTGCACAATTTGGTAGTCCTCAGAATATGTGTTAAGGATCAGTCTCAGCTACTACCACAGCAGGTTTTAGGTCAATATATTCAAAACTGACTCAGTTATAGCCATTTTGGTGTTTTTAAACTTGCTTGGAAGCCATCTTGAATTAAGCTGTCTGAGCTAACAACCAGTATGAACGCAGAGACTCAAGTGAATCATCAGTTTCGCATTACATGGTTATTTGTAGGAGAAAGTGGCACCAGCAGTAGGAACGAGTAAGCCCTTCCAGGGCATTTAGGAACCAAATCTGGCAGGAATTTCATTTTTCTGCTAAAATAACCATATAACAAAAATGATGGTGTAGTAAAAGTTTAAACATTAACATTTGCACCAACCACCATGAAACTTTGAAGACTGGAATTGCTTTAAGACAAGAAAATTCTCTTTGTAAATGGGTCCATTTGGACTAACTAAAAATGGCTAATCCAAATGGACCCATTTTCAAAGTGAATTTTGTTGCCTTGAAACAATGGTGTTCAAAATGCCATGTCTTGCAATCCTTCAAGAAATGGTTTCAATTATTCACTTTACTGGTTGCTCTGTTGACAGCTAAACACCAGAAGATGTTCTTGGGACACCGGCATCAAATGGAAAAGCTTCATTCATAACTTACCTGCTGAAAGGCGCTTAGCTAATGAAATATTTAATGATCACTGAACTTTGTTTTTAAGCAGAAATACCACCATGCAGTTACACTGCTGTAACAGACGTCTAAATGTCCAAAATAATCTTTGTTTAATGCATTCATGGTTTTATTTTTAGTTCTACAAGAATTCATTTACAGTTTTAATTAAACAGCTAGCAATGTTTGAAGGAATTCATATCAACCTCGACAATAATTCATAGCCCTCCCCGTCCTCCCCCATACTTTCCGTTGCTGAAGCAACTTTTCTGTATGTAATACACAATTTTAGCTACTGTCTCCATAACTCTACTTAAAGTCCCGGTCTGCACCCACCTTACCACAAAATTATAGGGTTGTTAAATGTATATGTATGAAGATAGATAGATAGATAGATAGATAGATAGATAGATAGATAGATAGATAGATAGATAGATAGATAGATAGATAGATAGATAGATAGATAGATAGATAGATAGATAGATAGATAGATAGATAGATAGATAGATAGATAGATAGATAGATAGATAGATAGATAGATCTTTTTTTTGGGAGAGAACATTGTCATCAGCTGTTCAATTATGCAAACCTTTTTGATGGTACCATTTTATCAGCTTTTTTAATGTTTTTGCCCATGACTTTGTGCATGTCTGCTTGTGTCTTTTCATTTGTCTGTTAGCAAAATATTTCATGAATCACTGAATAAATTTTAATGACTCTTAATGAAATATATAATTGAATGTACATTTACAACTGAATATCTTTCGAAGTCAACTTGATTTAAGATGGCTACAACTACCAACTAAGATCAAAACAGGCTATAATTCAGTAAATTTTACAGATATTGAGTGAAGATTTGTTTTGGTAGTGACTGAGATTTATCCACAATACATACTTTAAGCACTAAAAGATCACATAAAATCTTTGGTTAGAGCTTTGGCATGTCAGGCGGTGAGTGATATGCATTTCTTTAAGGAATGCTACTTTTAAATCTCCTACTGTGATGATAAAAGAAAAACAAAAGCCATTTAAGAGATGCTGCTTCACATTTTTAAAATCCTGTTGAATTGCTGTGATGGCCAAATCGACTTTTTTTTTTAAGATCACAGGCTGTGTTTCTAAAAAAGCCCAATAGTGCTGAGCTATTTTCATCCTGATCTCACCTTTTATAAATAGGACATTTTCTAATGTTGTTTTTAGCATCCAATCTAACACTGGTGTAAAACCTTTTCGATTAGCGCTAAAATGGGTTAAACCAGCACCAATAAAATCCATCTAAACCCACATGAGGCTGTTGCTGGGACCTTTCATCTGAAATTGGTTGGTGTTTATAATTGATGTTATGCCTGCTGGACATCGGTGCAGAGATAAAATGAATGTGGAAACCTGGGAAAAACCTCTGTGCTGTGAGGGGACATAAGAGAAAGTCTTTAAACATGAAGCCACATTGATTTGTGATCGTGTTTGGCATAGCCCTAAAGTAAAGAACCACAAAGGAGGCAGAGGGCAGTGATAATAACAAATCATTCTCTACGGTGCATGATGTAACAATATCAGTCAAGATTGCCACAAATTAAAATCATAATTTTAATAATCCCCACCAAAGCTTTATTTGATTTTGCTTAGCTTTGTTGATAAGAGAATAAGTAGCAAACCTTTGAGAAAGTTTACTTTTTTGTGTACACCATCTGGATCTGCTTCAATCACAACCTTGAGGCTGGAGTCAGGATCGCATTAGAAGCTGAACAGCTAACCAGTGACTGAACCAATGTTTCTGACAAATGGGCTCAATAAATGAAGGAAAGCAATTAAAGCCCTAGTATTCGTAGAAAGAATGTATATCACCAGTTGCCAGAGTTTTAGACTACAATCCTCTCATTTTAAGAAATGACAAAGGTTTAGTTATTTTGGTCAAACCTTGTAAAATAATGTTATGCACAATCTCATGCAATACTGCAAGAGTTTGTATTGTGAATGGCTCTCAGCTACTTCCATATCAAGTTTTAGAACATTACCTGTAAATTTGACTGGGTTATAGCTAGTAGGGATACTTAGCAGTGCTGCATTCAAGTATTCTAGCAGACTTTTACATGGTAATGTATCACTTAAGGTGCAGGTCATGGTGTCTGCTCTCGTATTCATATCATCAGGGCTTTTTAGTAAAGCTTGGTATCCACACTTGGGTGGTAATGATGATGATATGTCCCTTCTGATCTGTTGTCTTGGCTCCTCTTTGTCATAGCATCTTTGTTTTACCTTGTCAAGGTTTAGGTGTGATACCAGACTCCTCAAGCAATTGTTGGATGTTGTATATAGGAACAGCTAAGATACCATGCAGACACATTAAGCTCCCAGGCCTCTAGTGGAGGACCCAAGCTTGAAGTAAAGTGGAACCTTCCATCCATCCAAGTGGAACCTTTCCATGTGGAAAACAGGGTAAGTGTATGGGAATTATGACTTTAAAGAAAATAATTTAAAATTCTCTCTCTCTCTATTTGAGCATTTAAGAAATAGAAATAATTTTAGGAATTCTAACTGACCTAAAACAGAAACAAATTAGTTTAATGAAATGGCTATGTGTCTTTTTTTCTTCTTACAAGACAGGACAATTTTCACCTTTAACTTAAAAAAAGTAAACAAGGGCATTTCTGAACTTTTGTTTCAGGATGCTGCTGTGTTCAATGCCAACAGCTGTCAGATTTGTTCCAAGGACAGTACAGTGATTTCCACAACAGAGTTGACTTTGGTTTTATGGTAAGCTGTTCAAGGATTCAACACTATTGAATACTGGTTTCTGCTGCCATGTGAAGAGATCTCACTGGACTTTCTCAACCATTGCTGAATTAGACAATGTAAATCACAAAATAAGTTCCAAATTTATATTTTTTGTTTTGTTTTGCCTTTTCTCAAAATTATGTTGGGATCATGTTCTAAATGAAAATGTTTTCTTTTTACTGATGTCAGCACCTATTAAGTTGTCTAGTATTCATTTCATGAAGGAATTTGATTTTAATTTGCAAATGATCCCTTTCTGCTTAGTTGGTCACTTGTTTTGTAAACAGGATTTTTTGGAAGCCGACTTTCCCACTTTATTTGCAGAAGCATCAGTTGGGAAAACAAAAGCAGCTGTTAAGGATTAGCAGTTTTCTGAGAGTGGGAATTCAAAGAGTTACAACAAATCAAACTAAACATCTGAGTTTGAATATGCATGATGCTCCTGTCATTACATTTCCATAAAAGGTGCACTCTTTGTGCCAGGTTGTGCTGTTGCTTCTTCATTTTTACAGCTTCTGTGGGAAGGCAAAACAAGCATGTTAAATTCTAGCTAAATTCAATATATATACATTGAATTTAGCTAGTCCATATCATTGGGTTAGATCATCAAGGTGGGTCTAAGTTTCCCAGCAGCAGGGATCTATGTGTGGATGAAATTCACCCTAGGATGAGCTTTAGGCACTGTTTTGACAAGAATGATCTCTGCAAATGATACTGTTTTTCAATGTTTATTGACACAAATCAACAAGACAAAACACATTTAGATGGATATTGCTGTGCTCATGGAATCTGTTGCAGTTTCTATGTCAGGCAGGGTTGCCAGAGAGGTGTGCTTTCTTGGAGGGGGAATTGTAAGATTAGTTGTGTTTTGTGATTGGTAAACATGTGCACATAAAAGTAGGGAAAGCTGACTCTAAAACTATCTTAGAAAAATGGTAATTTTCGGATACCTGGCAACACTGATGCCATGCTTTCAACGAAGTCACATGCAGTCTAGAACATGTAAACAGTTACATCCAAAATGGTGAATAAAAGAATGTATATTTGGACTTACAGTGAGGTTGGATTGCTACTATTATTGTTTAGCTACTCGTGCATGTGCAGAAAAGCTATTGGCTGCAGCCATCTGTGGTGCATATGCACTTTGTGGCTTCCAAAAAATCTCCACTCTGATACCTGAGTTCAGAAAGCTTCAGTTTCAGAAAAACATTAGTGTTGTTGTCATGTAAACAAAGGACTGAACAGCAGCAGAAAATTGACTACTTCACTCAAAAAGTGCATTGTGTGAACAACCCCTTTGATGCCGAGATGTATGAAGAACTGGGGCATCTACTTTAGAGCAACAGAACAGCCTGACGGTCTCAGTGTTTAAAAAGGGGAACTGGAGAGTGTATTTTAACTATCAAGGAATCACACTTATCAAAAAAGTTTACTCCACAGTGTGGAATAATGCTCTGACTGACCTTTAATTCAAGAGGAGCAGTGTGACTTGTCTGGTTCATGAGGCAGTAGACTGAATCTTTACTCTTTCAGAAGTGCTAAGAGGGTTGTGGGGGTTTGACTGTCAAGTCTACATGTACTTTGTGGATCTAGACAAAGCCTATGACCATGCTCCTCAAAGCATTCTGAGAAGTGCTGTAGGAGTGGGTTGCTCAGGTCACATTAAAGGGCTATCTGGTCCCTGTATAACCAAAGCAAAAGCTATGCCTGCATTCTTGGCACAAAGTCAAGCTCATTCACAGTGCATTGTGAACTCCAACAAAGCTGCCTCTTGCCTCCAATCTTGTTGGTCATGTTCCTGGACAAGATCTCAAGGCACAGTCATGAAGAGGAAGGTGTCTGATTTTGGAAATTCAGGCTCTCTTTCCCCTGCTTTTTGCAAGTTATGTTGATCTGTTGGTGTCATGACCTTCAGCATGTCTGGGAGTCTTGTTCACAGTTGATTGCAGAATGAAGTGAGAAATGGACTGTACAGTTAGGGTACCAGTCCATTTATATTCTAACCTTCACTAATGGTGATGGGGGGGGAGTCCTCCAGGGGAGAGCTTGGAGCAGAGATGCTGCTACTCTGCGAAGAAAGGAGTCAGCTGAGGTGTTTTGTGCATCTGATTAGAATGTCTCCTGGTTGCCTCTCTCTGGAGGTTTTCTGACCATATCCTACTTGAAGTAGACACCAAGACCCCTACTTATTGGAGAGATTTTATATCTTCTAGTCTCCTCCAGGAGAAGCAGGATAGTGTCACTAGGGAGATGGATGGATGGACATGCTTAATCTTTTTTAAAACTTCCAATTTTGTCCACAATATTTAGTTAATTTGATGAATTTTGACAATCAAAGAATGAATGAAATTATTTTGTCCTATACTCGTCTCTATCACTTCAGCCAGCGTAAAAAAATGTAGTCAGTATAAATTCACACTTTTTATGTTTCACAGAAGTAATCTTCCTTGAGTCCTTATAAATGCTCCAACCTCTCATCATTTTACATTGTATATAATATATATACGTATATATGCTATATATATACATACAGATCTCTGTCCAGAAGAGCACAGTCGTAGTTGTAGTGTTTTAGGAACAGCTAAAACACTGTGCAGAGCGCTCAAGCTCCCAGGCCTCCGGTAAAGGACCCAAGCTTGAAGTTGGAGTTGCCCATGTGGTACACATTAAAAAGTGCTTTATCTTTGTCTTTATGTTTCACTTTTTACTTTTACAGAGACAGTTTAAAACATTTGGGAAACACCATATGCTGCAGGGTGAGGAATAAGAATGAGAAAGTGATTTAAAAGTGCTTTGGGTGTTTTTTTTTGTTTGTTTTTTTAATATTTTATCAGATAATAGCTACGTTTTTAGAAACTGGTATTTCCTGAAACGTGGAGTAAAATTACATCCTTTTTTGGAGGTCACAGGTTTCCCCCCAGCTGTCTCCTTTTCATAAAATCTGAACGTTCAATAGAATATTACCATTTCTAAGCCGAACTGTGAGCGAGTTTCATTAGTGCAATATCAATATTACTGCAACTGTATTTCATCCTTTAATTAAAAGATCTGAGAGCTCTTATAGTTTTCAACATTATTAATTATTAGTGAGAACCGGCACCATTAAATCCGATCTGGTTGATATGTGGACCTGGTCTAACCACATCCAGATATTCATAATCTGAGCTCTTGAACATGTCTAAGTGTGTGTATATAAGTGTATGAAATCAGTGTGTAGATATGCAAAGAAAGAATCACTGAGCAGGCACTCAGATGGAGTGGCAACCGAAAGGGCTTAATTAGTGAGCCTGTTCAGTTTATTATTTATTATTCAGTTTATTATTTCACTTTATTATGATGTTGAAGACATTCGGTGGGATTGAAAAGACATCAAGTAGTTTTTCACAGTAATACAGAAGGAGTTCTAAGTTTCTATATGCGTTTCACATTGAAACTTTACTTTTAGGATGTGAAATCTCTCTTAGCTGACAAGAAGTATTTTTGAATAGTTGTGATGGAAACACAATTACCTAGTGTTGTATAGTTGTATAGTGTCTTGAGACAACTTTCGTTGTGAATTGGCACAACATACATAAACTGACTCTAATTTAATGCTTATTCACTGACATCCTTGCAAAGTGACACAGATGTAACACTTTTTGAATGCTTGTTAACTGCATTTTAAATTGATAAGATGTCTGAGAAATTCAGATTTAAGATTGTCTTCTAGTCCAGACTAGTCTTGCTCTCTTGCTAGGCTTTATGTGTGCCTCTGCCAGAGGCTATACCCGTACGAGCTGTTGCACAGTAATAAACTATTATGTGGAAAATGTAGATGATTATAGCATAATTGAGCATGACATTTTTTGGACCACAAATTTGCTTCACATTGACAGAACATTGTTTAATACTGAAGGCTTCCAAAATACAATTTTTTCAGATTGGTATTAAAGGACTTTCATTAACTTCTAGTAGACAAAAATATATATCTGTTTATGTAGTTAAACAGCATTTTTTCTATTTTTTTAGTCAAAATACTGGTCTGGTATTTTCCACAGACAACTTAGCAATATGGCCTGTGTAGGAAACCTTCTAGGGAGTCTGGGTAACATTATTCAGAATTTTTTAAGGATCAAAAAAAGTATTTAAAAAATTAGTAAAAAAGGTAAAAGAGTAATATTTTTTTTGCCTGTGTGTGTTTACTTCTGTGTGTTTGTTTGTCTGTCATGTTAGCAAAATGTCCAATGATCCACTGAGTGAATTTTAATGAAACTTCGAGAAAGTAATCACTCCATGTCTATTTAGACCTGAATAACTTTTGAAATCATTCCATGTCAAGATGGCTGCCACAGCCAAGGGAAATTTGGAAATACATAAAATGCTATAACTCAGCCAATTTTACATATATTGAGCCAAACTTTTGGTGTGGTAGCATTGGGGAGTCATCCTCAATACATACTTGGAGCTTTAACACATCTCGCAAGATTTGGCAAAGTTTTGACCAAAATGACTAAAACTGTCCTTTCTCAACATAAATAATCTTAGTTTACATCTCTAGTTTGAAAAATGGGGGTCAATATGCTTTTCTTGAAGAAGTGCTAGGACTTTCATTTAACTTTAGTTTTTGCAGCTACCATCACAGTTACGCTATTGTTGATTTTGTCTGCTTGTTTTTTTTTTAACTTTGCATTTGTATTTAAAACTTGATTGCAGTCTCAGTGGTGCAATCTTTTTTATAAAATTCATAGAAATTACCTTAAAACATTCTGAATCCCTCTGTCTCCCACAGGTGAATGAGTCGTCAAACCAATTACTGTGCATTAAAGCACTTCCGCTTCAGTTAGGAGCTTTGACTTTAACTCTTGCTCCTACTGAAAACGTATCCGTAAAAAAAGCCCCATTTAGTAAATTTTCACCCTTTAAAAGAGGCTCAGTATTTTCCTAGATGGCAATGTAGTATCAAGCCTGTCAACATGCTACTTAACACAGTGGAGGTTTGTGGACACGTACAAAGACAGGTGTGGATCTGAACAACAGGCTGGACTGGCAGACCAACACAAAAGCAATAAATAAATAAACAGGATGAGCTATTATGACTTTCTGAAGCTCAGATCTTTAATATGTGCAATAAGATGATGGAAATATTCTACTAGTCTGAGGTGGCAGGTGCCATTTACTGTACTGTGGTCTGCTGAGGGAATGGCATCAGTACCACAGATACCTGTAGTTTATTAAACAAAAAAAATAATTGATTTCTTTTTTTACACTCAGAATCTTATCTTTTGTCTCCATCATATAAAGCATCTATCTGTCTGTCTATCCTCACAACAAAAAGACTGTACACCCTCTTTCAATTCAGGTGCTACTAATCAAATATATTAATTAACAGATTATCATCAGTGTGACCACCTCAGTAAAATAAAGGTTTTGTCAGTTGTAAAACAAGAGCTGCATCTCAAACTCAACAGGCCTTCTTAGCAGGTTAATAAGATTCATACCAGCATCCAAGCACAGTGGTGGAGGGCTGATGATTTGGGCTTCTTAGGCAGCCACAGTACCTGGACACCTTGCAGTCAGTAAGTCAACCATGAACTTTGTTATATAAAAACATTTTCTAGAGTCAAATTTAAGGCCATCTGGCCAATAACTAAGGACTGAAAGACACTGAGTCATGAAACAGAACAATGATCCCAGATACAGCAACAAATTCTGAACAGAATGTAAAATATAGGTGGTTTTACAGACTATTGAATCATTGGGTGCACACAGCTTTTCCATTTTGACTTTGCTGTTGTTTAATAAAAAAAACACAGGCAATTTGTGTGGTTTTGTGCACTTGAGATTAGATTTGAATAATTTTAAACCCTGGTAAAAAGATCAGATCATCTTTATTATGTTCTCATATGTGCAACAACTGAAGTGAAAGACGGTGTACACAGTTTTTTCCTCCCATGACTGTGACTATGTTATCTTACCCTTATTTTTTATATAGTCCATTTCTAGGGATTATTTTAAAGTGAACAATTTGCCTTTGCTAAAGTTCAACATTTCACAGCAACAGGATGAACAAGTTGATGCTTTGAAAACAGTTGAGATTTATTGCACCCCATGAGCACATGTTATTGTAGCTATTACAGCTCAGTGATCTTGTGTCTTCTGTTACACCACCACAAAGGTGGTGCATTAGAAGGTCCACTTGTATTTGTTCAATACACAAACACCAGTGAGAGTCAATACATAAGGCATCAAATTGTTAAATTTGGTGATGGTCTGACTTTGAAGGGTGATGATCAGGATTATAGTGTTGTGTTGTCTGATTTCACTGGACTTGTGCAAGTTGTGTTATCATTTTCAGTGTGTGCAAAACTAAAGAAATGGTCATTGATTTTAGGAAGAATCAATAGATCATTTTCTCAATGATGATCAGTGACGACGCAGAAGAGGTGGAACAGCAATATAAAAGTCTGGGTATCTTTAGCAACAACATGAATCCCAAGTGGATGTAGCTTTTTTTAAATGCACCATACACTGTTGATAATGCTATTATGTAGACATTCTCTTTCCTTTCAATTGAATTAGTCTTTATCTTCTCACGAATAAGCTTGTAGGAGGTATTATTATTATCATTGGTCACTGCCGAAAGGCAAAAGGCAGGCTGTAATGTTTTTGGCTGTGTCTGTGTTCTCATGTCTGTCGTTTCAGCAAAACAGCTCATGAACCACTGGACAGATTTTATTGAAACTCTCAGAAAGTAATTACTGGTTGTAAGTTTTGGGGTCAAGCCCATTCAAGATGGCTGCCACAGGCAATTGCAAAAACACATCAAAAACTGTAATCCAGTCAGTTTTTTCAACTATTGAACTCAAATTTGGTGTGGTGTTAGCTGAAAGTGATTCCCAACATGTTCCAAGTGCTAATGTTTCATGCAATATTTTTGTTGAAAAGTTTGCCATTAACAATTGGTATCAACCCCATCTTTTGAACCACTGACCAAATTGTAATTAAACTTTCAGAGATAAATAATTAGGTGTACATCCATTTCAACCTGGAGAGACTCACGACAAAGAGAAGCTGCAATTAAATGGTTTTATTTGACATGAATGACATAAGATATTTGGCGCTCGGACCTCGGCGGAAGACGCGAGTGTCGACAATAGCAATGCGCTTCGAGGAGAAGCTCAGGTTGAGCATTTGAGGCGTCTTCCCCGGGCCGGACACTGGTGGTGGAGGTTTAAGAGGGGAAGGAAGCTTGAAGGAGGTGAGAAACTGGGGGTGGAGAAGGGGTGGAGGTGGGCTGAAGTTCGGCCGGTGAACAGATGGGGCCATGATGGAAGTCCTTTAAACGAAGGCTTGCTCGCTGATTGGATACACTGGAGGCACGGTCGGATGCTGATGGGCTGAGATGGAGGCATGGTCTGATGCTGATAGGCTGGAGTGGAGGTGCTCGACGTAGCGATTAGATGCAGGTGAGGCTGAAGCAGGTCTTCCAGTCTGAATTTACGCCTAGGCTTCATAACTGATTAACTTTTGAAATTAATCCAATTCAAGATGACCACCACAGTCATAGTTAGTTTTACAGATATTAACCTAAAACTTATCTTGGTAGGAGGTGAGAATCATTTCCAACACATACTGTGATTGCTAACATATTGCAAAAAATCTTATAATACTGTATGAAATTGTGCAAAAAAAACTATAACTTTAATTTTTCAGCTTAAGATAATCTTGGTTCAAAACTCTGGCTTGAAAGGCAGCATGCCATATGCATTTTCATCAAGGAAAGGAATTATTATTTCTTTACGTTCTTAGGGAAAGTAAATGTTGCAAAGAATCATAAAAGTGAGCAGAAAAATTGTGGCCAAACTCTTACATGATTTTACATGTTTATGTGCTACAGGGTCTCTGATAATGGTTAAAAAAATAGAAAATATAATATGTCAAGATGTAAAACTTTTTTTTTAATCTTTTATTTCCACAGGTGCTATATGCCTTTTAAAATAGCATCAGCTACTGTTGTCCTTTTCAATCTATATTTTAATTCCTATTTATTATTATTAATTTTGCATTTATTTTAGTCATTTTTTTTATTGAGTGAATATGTGCACTGGCAGAACAGTAATTGTCCATTGAGAATTGAAAAACCAAAAATCACTTTACTATTGATCAGTTGGAAGGAAAACCAAACAGTCTGAGCTCCCATCAACTTTCACAAACAGTGTTTACAGTTTGTTCAATAATCTAACTGAAAGTATTATAGAATCTCTAGGCACTTTCATCATGATCCAAAGGGTTATGCACCACTGCATTAAACCACTGAGTTTCCAGAAACTCCCAAATGTAAATGAAACTGAATGAAAATTAATATGCTGCTAATAAGGCTATTATGCAAACCTGCCCGGATGGAAATCATGGTTGAGTGGATGACTTTTGCATTTGCTTTGCAAATTTGCAATGTTTAACTTTATTCACACTCAGGAAGCTGGGCAAGATTGCTTTATTATTTTACTATCATGACTTCTGTATAAAGAAAGCTGGAAGCCTGCAACTTCAGCTTTCATTCATTATTTCTCTCAGGCCAGTTAATGAGGGTCTGCTATGTTCACTAAAACATTATGTTCAGTGACATAAAGACAGTCAGCTTCGTCTTCCTGTGACACACATTTGCTAAATTGGGTTTTGACAAGTTAAACATTTAACATAGTTTTTCTTCAGTGTGGCTCTAAACCGAGCTGCAATGCAAAAAGCACAAAATAGCTTCGGCAGACAAAGTAAATGTAAATCACAGTACTTTTTGCATATATATTTAAGTTAAACAGTTGCACGCAATTTGTGTCTTAGATGAGTAACAAAACTGATGCAAAAATGTCAAGACAAAAATATAAGTTCAGGTATCTTTTTATTTCTATAAAGAAAAGAGTTACAAACTGTGCTAGAGGCTGATGGTCAAATTATACTTCCACCAAGTTGTTCAGTTGCTGCTTTGGTCATGTTATAGACACAGGTCTCTCACAGGTCGCCAAGTGCTCAACGTGCATCAACACATCATCATCACTTTAAAGACTTCTGCAGCTACTGGTTTCACCCAAAAGGAGGTGGGAGTATGGTACAGAGATGTACCCAGATGCGTTGCTACACTCTCATGTTAAGCATCCACATTGTATACCAACAGATTTATGGTTTACCTACAGTAAAATTCCTCCTCCATCCGTAGACTGTATATATTACAGTCCTCAGTGCTGCTGAGCAGGTTTTCTTTCACACGCCCAAATGTGCCTCCAATTGGTTACTTGTGCCTAACTTTTAACCAACCATTGTTCCATGTGAGACATACATCTCCTGACCCCTTGTATATGGACAAGTCTGAAGAACTGTAGGGTTTGTGACTTCCAATTTTCAACCAGTGTCCTGTGGGTAATGTAGTTTATAAGATTTGTTCATAGCTTAATTGGTGACACTGAAACCTCCACACTGTCCGGTTCATGAGAAGTGGTGTAATGCTCTACAAAGTGATGTTATGCTAAGATCAAAAATTTAGTGCTGGTACTGCGTACTGGTGAGCACTGACCCATTTCAAGCACTGTCTCCACCCATTTTGTACCCATCTTGGTCTGCTTCGTCCTCACCTTGGCAGCTGCCCCAACATAAACTATTTAACCTACTACAGTTCACTTTTGAAATGAAGATGAGCCTATTTGGACTAGTTTTATTATAACAATTCATGTTGGGCTTTTTTTTCTGTATTTCATATAAGCAGCATCCACTTCAAAAGTCTGCACTGACAAGAGTTGTTGCCTGGCGTGCATATTTTTCACACCGTAGCTGAGCGATTACACTCTTAGTCAGTTAGATGATTTGAAATAAAGCACAGCTTGATCCTGTGAAGGGTTAAGGTGCTGGTGCCTCTAATGATACTGTTGTTATTTTTATTTCATAATTACACAACAGACTCAAAGATTGACAGCTGGGAGACTTGTTTAAACAATCATAACATGGCTTTATATAGTTCAGGCACTTCTGCAATTTGATCTTTCTCAACAACAAGTACTTACAATTTCTTCCTATGATAGTAATCAAACACAACATTACACACTCAAAAAGAGGTTGTTTTTACAAATAAGTATGTTTTTTTTTTTTACATTGGTAGACATTCTGACTCTGAGCAGAGTCTCCTTCTAACACTGGCAAAAATTTAAGCAAAACATTGATTGTTGTTCAAACACTTTTTTTTTGTAATTTCCAAGCCACCACACATATAAATGTATAGGTGCAAAAGGTAGTTACTTTGTGTTAAATGACAACAGCTAAGTACAAAGTTGGGGTACAGCTTGGCAAAAGCAAAAGAATTGACCAACACTGGGCTAAACGCACATTTATTACACTTGGGATTGAAGTCAAAAGTTCAGCTGAGTGAGAGGCAAAACAGGCTCCTGAAATTAAAAATTGTGTGTAGTGTCAGAATTAAACCCACCTCTATAAGCACTGAAATCTAACAAGTTGTTCAATATATAAAGTGAAAGTGTTGAATATTGCAGCCTCAAGAGGATGAAAAACACTTTTCTAAACAGTCTGTTCATGGTCACAAAATTTTTATTTTTATTTTAATGCTGAACTTTGATAGAAACAGATCATTTTGACATAATTTCATACCCCAAACAAAGCACTAGCAGTTCTAGAAGAAATTCATATTGCCCACCTCCTTTAATGCCAAAGTTTCAGACTTAGTTCATCATGACTCTTAGCTATGGCCACATGAAATTTTAGCTCAGTATATGTAAAATGACTGACTTATATCCATTTATGTGTTTGCTGAAAATAACTGTGGCAGCCATCTTGAATTGGATAGACGAAAAAAGTTAAGCAGTCATAAATGTGATACATGTTGGCAAAAAGAGTCACAATTTGACTCAGTAATGAATTTGTCAATACTGAGTTATCATTAGCTCAAAATGATACTTCGTTTGTTGAAATTTGGCAATGTATCACCTGGCAACAAGCTAGTTTTGTTTGTGAGAGTGCTGGTTTGAAAATTCAGCTTTTATTGGTCTTGAAATGGAAATGCCTAAGCTTCACAATGACACCAAATGTTGTATGAAGGGATTTTTCAGTCATGGAGGAGGCAGAGAAAAATGGTACATTTCAAAATAAATTAAAAGAATTGGAATTAAAAAGATTAGGTCTGAAGACATACCTGCTAGAAAACTTTTATGGTAGATTAGAGGGTTTATATGCTATTTTAGCTACTGGGATTACTAGATGGTGTATTTATGAACTCATTTTTACATAAATCTCAGTTACAAAAGAAATCAATTGTTTCACCTATTTTGAACTGCAGCTTATGATCATTCCGTTACATTTTGCCAACACAGGTCAGAAATGTATTTTCAAGGGTTACTTTCTAAAAGAGTTTAAGCAAAATCAGTCCAGTGGTTCATGAGATATTTTGCTAACAGACAAAGAAGGTTAACACTAAATTTAACGCAAACCTTGTAAACAAAGATTTTGTGCAATGAGTAGCACTTGGAATTTGTGTTATAAATGACCTTCAGTTACAACCACACCATATTTTAGAACAATGCCTGCAAAATTGATTGAACATTAGCTATTTTTGTGTTTTCTAAAATCGGTTGGCTTGGGAAACCATCTTGATTTGGGCTTACTCCAAAAATTAATCAGTTGTAGATGCACATCCAATGATTATATCCTTTAAGTTTTATTAAAATCGGTCCAATGGTTCATGATATAGTTAATTACTTCTAGATGTCCATTCCATAAATATGTTTTGCAAGTTTTGTTAAAATTCATCCAATTGTTCACAAGATATTTTGGTAACAGACAGACAAACTTGAACACAATCAGACATACATTCACAGACATGGGCAAAAACATTATTGTCTGTCTTTACGATAATAAATTGGGGTGGTTTATTGAGTCAAATAGACCCCCACTGCAAAAAACTTTTCAATGAGAGGTAAAATGCCTCTGGCACAATACGTTGCATTTTTTTCACATGTAGTTAAAGCAGGAACTGGGTGGCGAAGAATCTTCAGACGCATTCCTGCTGCTCGCTACTTAGAACCACCTTTTAGACACCATTAAGTTGTGATTAAACAGTCAAGAGCTAAGCAGACTCTACACTTGTTACTGTCAAAGTGTTTCTATTTCCAGCTTGTACAAAGAGGCCATGCTCAGGAAAAGGGTGTGTGTCACCGTGGATAGAATTCGAGTGTCTATGAAATGTGTCTTGTACATGTGGGTGCATGTCTCTGTGTAAAAGTACAGTGTGTCTATAAATTTTACCTGTGCCCTATTTTGAGTTTTTAATTTTTTAAGGTGTTATGTGTTCTAGCACATTTATGTATCTTGATGTTGATTTGGTTCAATTAGGTTTAAATATTTCATGTTATCTTTCAAGAGTAATTACGAATCTTTTTAAATGAAACCACGTTTGTGGTCAAAAAGAAAATGCTGTGCATTTTACTGAAAGTTTAGTAGCTTTATTGCCTGTTAAACTAAGCTCTTAAATACAGTATTCGGGCATTCAATTAAACAGCGGAAGAATAAACACATTAACAAGACTGAGGGCTTTTTGTTTACATCTTAAAAATTGTCTTCAATGAGGCGAGTGAGAACGTAATGATTCTCTCAGAGCTCCCGGGTGGTCTGGTGAGAATTATGATGATGAATGGATGGTTGTGGGTCTCATTTACTTCAGCTTCCTGTGGAATTGCATCCTCTGCTATGGTTTCTTAGCGAGGTGTGTGGTTTTAAAAATCTGTACAATATCTGCATCTAAAACTTTGCCAGTACTATTGGAATCAACTCTGTTTGTTAGCAAGAAGATCAACCTCTAGATGAATTTTATTAAAACTTTCAGAAAGTAATCAATGGCTATACATTTATAAATGTTTAACTTTTGGACTCAACCCATTTCAAGATGGCTGCCACAGTCAACTGACCTTGGAAAACACAAAATTGGCCATATTTTAGCCAATTTGACAGATATTGAAAGGTAAACTTTGGAGATGTAGGAATTGAACTTTGTCCTCAACACATACTTTGAGCACAACATATTGTGCAACATCTTTGCTTAAAACCTTGGCATTAACTGTTGTCTGTTAGCAAAATACTGTATCTCACAAACCACTGGACAAATTTCAATAAAACTCAGAAAGTAATTATTATGTGTACATTTACAACTGATTAATATTTGGAGTCAACCGAATTCAAGATGGTTATCACAGCAAATAGACATTTGCTTACACTGAAATGGTTATCTGTGAATTTTAGATATTGAGCTAAAGATCGGAATGGTAGTAGGTCAAAGTCATTCACAAGACATACTACAAGCGCTAAAAAGATCATGTGAGACTGCACAAGGTATTGCAATATAAACATGACATTGTGATATTATTATTTTAAGTACCTTTAATATTTTTCAACATTTGACCTAACAGGCTAGAACCCCTTCATTTCTTCACTTCAGAGGATTTTGTGTTAAAACTCATAATAAAACTCGTATATGTATTCCTTTAAAGATCGCTATGTATTTCATTTTATGTGATGGATTACAGCTGAATTTGGCTGTACAGATATGTTTCTACAGAGTAAAGAGCAAAGTAATGAGCACACATACTTGAGGGGTCCCTGTGCTCAGTGTGATCAAGTGCTCCAATCAGTTCATGCAAAACAGCATTTGAAGTGCAGTTGCATCCTCGGGACAGACTCTGATCTGCTTTTACAGACCCTATTTGTTTGATTACCATTACAAGTAAAAGAAAAAGAAAAATAAGGCTGTATTATTCTCACTAGTTGGAAAGTAGACAAACTGGTGGTGCACGGAAAGGTTTTTAAGTTTGCATGATGGAAATTTCCAAAAGGCAGATTAAAACTGTAGGGGTTAACTATCTAAAGCTTACTGATGGCTTAAAATAGCTTATTTAAAACCTCCTGGGTGTTTACACTAGGCAGAATGTACACAGCCATCACCGGAGTGGCAGCGGCTGTATAAGAACCGACATTTCACAAGCACATATTACACTGCAGCAAAAGTTACACTTTTGCTGCACTGCATAGCAATAATTTACACAAAAATGCACCCCCTCAGCTCTACTTTTGTATACCTATATCTATTTTTATAGACTATATCTGCATTTCTGTCTGCCTGGATGTGTGTTAGTCTGTTCAATTGGTGTACTGAGTCAGAGACATTGCCATAAAGTCATGTTTCATTCACAACAAAATCAAAATAGTCCCTTACTATATGCTGTGTGTATAATTGCAGCTGTAAATAATCTATCTGGCAAGAAAAGCACAAAACAGGCATTTTGTTACAAATCCATGGTTCTGGCACTTCAGGTATCAGGTATTTTACAATATGATGTAGTTTTCACAAAGTGACTTGTCTGAGGCTGTATTTTTAGTTTGCATTTCTGTCTGCCTGTATTTCTTTGAGTCAAAGACACAGGTGTGTAGTTACCATGGTGACTCTAAGGCACCACTGGCAACAGCTTTATTTTTCTTTTGATCTTGGATCATTTTAGGCTTCTTATACAGTTTGTTCATTAAACTGTTGTCATCATAGGTCCATGGTTTACAAACTGTGGTACAAGTACCACTGGTGGATGCCTCCAGTGACACTCAGAAGAAATGTTGGTATCAACCATTTACAAGTTAAATAGGCCAATCAACAATCAGAAGCTGAGCTGTGCTGTAAAGCTAAAAACCACAGGGAGCCAAAAAGATGAGTCATTCAAGCCAAGTGTAATCTTGTATTTAATTGAGAACTACTTGAAACAAAACACCAATGGAGAATATTTCAAGAACCTTTGTGGAAGCTGGAGTAGACAAAGGTTAACCAATGTGATAGGCTACTTAAGCTGCACCAGTGAAGTCTCCATAGGGCCCGCTAACAACAAGAGATGCAGAACAATAAGGAACGGTAGGTTCAAGTAAATATGTATTTGTATTTTGTGGTGCAGAAGAACCAAGGCTGCAGTGTATGTAGAGACGTTTTCAGTTATGAATGTATAGAATTACAACTTAACTTGCATCTTTTAACAAGGATTTGATTCAAGATTCCATTTACTTTGTTTAGTCTAGTTGTCAAAATATGAAGAGTGTTAACATTATTAAGTTTATTTAGCAATCAAGCATCTTTAAGTTTGTTGGAAAAAAAAAATGGTTATATCCCAGTAAATTAAAAAGATTTGAAGCTAATATATGTTATGTTATTAGCTGAGATTCATCCTCATCTTATAGTCTGAATACTAACTGATCATGCAAGATGTTTTTTCAAATTATCTTGTGAAACATTGGATTGAAAATTTAAGACATTGTCCGAAAGTAATCATTGTAATTCAAACAATTTTACAGATATTGAGCTGAAATTCTGTATGTTACTGACTGAGCATCATCACCATCACATATTCTGAGCCCTGCACACTGTGCAAGCTCTCTGCTAAAAACTTTGACCATAATTGTTGGTGTCAAACAGTTTGTCTGTTAGACAAATATTTCATGAACCACTGTTCAAATTTTAATGACCAAAAATCTCAGAAAGAAATGACTGGATCTACACCTACAACCAATTAGCCTTTGGTGTAATTCCTAATTAAGGTGATCACCACACATAATGAGCCTTAGCCAACATAGTCTTAGTTATACCTGTTTGGGTTAGACCTTGAAAAAAGCATACAATGTAGGTGTTGAAAATGACTCCTAGCTACCACTACCTCTTCAACCTTTAGCTCAGCGGCTGTAAAACTGATTGAGTTGTAGGCATTTTTATGTTTTCTGTAGTCCATTCGCCGTGATGTTCATTTTAATCTAGGTTGACTTTAAACATTAATCAGTTGTGATATTCAACCTAACAGAGTCTTTTTGAAAGTTAAAAAAAAAAAATCTCTTCTCTGATTTATGAGAAATTTTGTTAATAGTACAGACAAACACATACACACATGCAGACACAGGTAAAAACACTATTTCTCAGCCTTTACTTTTTGGCGTGGGCGAAAAAGATCAATAACTCTTAAAAAGACAGTGACGTAAGAACATATTGTGGAAACTGGCTGATACCATTTGTAGTTCAAGCGAGACTTCAGTTGTTAAATATTTTCTTTTTATTACCAGGGGAAAAAATGGGCATGTTTATAACTGAGTCTACAATGTGAAATATTCATAAGGCCTAAGAGTTGGTTTCCCTTAAAAGGTAACACTCTGTTGGACGTCTAAAATACCCTGAAGCCACACCAGTCAGCACAGCAGATATTTCTCATAGCTAAGAAGTCTGAGAAAGAACACACATCTGTGTTTAATTATGTTAGTTTCAACTGATTATGTCATAGTTAGTTTAAATACAGGCAAGCAGCGTAATATTTACAGATACTCAGACACCCACACATCAGTCTTACCTTACGGCCTCTACAACAGAAAATATCTTGTCACTGAGTTGATGTTATTTCATTCAGAATTATAGAGACAGTTTAAGATTATTCCTCTAAGCTGCTTTACCTATTTATCAATCCTCTGCTTTCCTACTGTTTTTCTGTATAATGTGATAGTTCACTGGTAACTGTTTCGTAATTGACCTTCATGATCCAGATTCCTGACACTTGAGTTGCGATTGGCCATGCCAGAACTTCCTCATGCCTCCTCATTTCCTGCATTTAATTTAAATAAATACAAATGAGTTCAAAAAATTTCACAAAGTATCAGTGAGGTGGTGCTTGAGGCAAACGAATGCAACACTGCCTCAGGGAGAACCAAGATAAAAAGACATAATTTTCATGGGGTCAGATTTATTTAACCTTCTGAACCTTGACTGGACTCCATCTGCATCAAGTGAATGTTAAGTAGTCATGATGTGCTCTAAAGCTACTGTTTCAAATTGATATGAAGCCCCTAAAGATTCATAAAATGTCAAAAACTACCAAACAAGACTTTTAAAGATCATCACAAAAGTCATATGAATAAAACTTTCAGAATCATTATAAAATTGCTCCATTCAGTGACATCACCAAGACTCCTTTTTTCCAGCATGATGGACAGCAATTCATCATGTATTGCCTACAGCTAAGTGCATTTAGCATAGAATTAGAGCTCATTCTTGATCATATAGATAATATTCTTAAACTAAAACCAGGGCAAAATCACACCACACTAGAAAATGAGTTTTGAGAGCAGTAGCATTTTTTGTCATTTTGTTCACCATTCTTTGGATTCAGACAGGCTTTCCTGAGGTTCGTGAGACAGTTTTCAATTCAATAAGAAATCCATTTCTGTTTTAGTCTCTCAAAATGTCATGCCACAAGATCTCATTACACCTCTAATTGGCACCTGTAGTTACTAGACTGTCGACTGTAGACAAACTCAGTGTCATGTTTTTAGGATTTCTTGGACTCAAAATGCTGACACCAGAGACCAACAGTTGAACGGTTAGTTAATATGTTTATTTACACACTCATCAGAAATGTCAAAAAGTCTGGCAAATAGCTCATGCCATCTTCAGTAAAGATTTATTTATTCAACTATATTTTCTTGCAAATAAATACATTAACATTCACTGAAGAAGATATTTGCTCAGCAATACCAAAGGAATTTATATAACAATGGACTTTTCATTAGATAACAAACATGTCAATAGAAAATGAATGATCTTTGAAAAAACTTTTTTTTTTTACTGTATTTCACCATAATATTACAGAGAACAAGAAAACAAAGTGGTCATTTTAATTTAACTTTTTATCACCTTTTTCTTATTTTCTTCTTATTAATATTATTATTTTTTTCTTCTTCTTCTTTTTAGTGCTCCCACTGTCATATTTTCCAATTTCCTCCATTATGACACGGGATCACTAAAGACCCTTCTCTCAGCCAGTAGACCTAAACCAAAAACAATTAAGCAGTAGTTAAAACATACGCCCCAACAAATTAAAACTCAGCTTAGTTAGTTGTGATTTGAGATTGCCCATTTCTTTGAAATATGTAAAATAAAGCATTTGCATTCATTAAAAACAATAATACTATTTTGGGGCCCTCTAAATCTCAGGGCCATGTGCTTCCGGCCGTGTGCAACCTTTGGAAAGTCCAGAGTTTGGCCGTAGGGTGCTTTTACTCTGATTTGTTGGACCACATTGCCTTAGTGACTTTGAGACAAGAAACTCATCAGAAATGTAACTCAGAGGGATTTTCAATCTCGGCGGACTGACATTACCACAGAGGACAGAAAGTTCTCCCGCCCTGAGGCCTGAGAGAACTAAATGAAGCTTGTGAAAGAAGAAGTATCGCTGCACTCAGGGGAGCGAGAAAAGGACTTGCCTAATTCCTAAAGAGAGTTCTCATTGATGACAGCGCATGCTGTCTTTTGAAGAAGAGATCTGGGGTTTCTTAAACCTTTCAGCTTTGAACTTCAAGTTCCTTTACTCTCAGATGAACAGTATTACACTGAAGATAAAAGAACCTATTGAGCTGGTTGTGTGTTTGTCACCAAGAGGAAAACAGTGATTATACAAGAAGGACTTTCTTTTCTAGGTTTTTCTACCATCCTCCTCCTTTGCTGTCAGTGGTCTGCTAACTAAGCCGTTCAGTACCGCAACATACTCCACCATAGCCAATTCACTCTGACACATCTCCTCAAGTTTACCTAATTATATTCTCTAGTGATATAGCAGGTTAAGAAGGTCTTGTGGGCGGTTGCAGAGATTGGAATACAGCCTGTTCCAGGACACTGACCACAGTCTTCCTTCTGTCTACTGCCAAATGCTTTCGCCAAATACCAGAAAATCCCAAGGTGTTTGATGTAGTTCACACACAGCTTCCCACCAGAGAGACGATGATGAATCTGTGTGTGCGAGTGTGCTGATGGATTATCTTGGGCGTTGCAGATAAAGAACCTGTGACTGTAGGGGGAAAAGAATTATGTTTCAGCTTGACAGAGGTGAGAAAAATGTAAAGAACAAAAGCATTTATTACATTTTCATATGTGAGCTTGTTGCCACGGAGTGAATTATGCTGGGAAAACATGGATGTTTATTGTCAGAGATATTTCAATATATCAAAGAGAAAAAAAGACTCAAAAGCTGTAACAAGAATATTTTATGCCAAACACATAGGTTTTATTTTCATTTAATGTATTTAGAAAACTATTGTAGGTGTTCTGACAACAATTTGGTTTGGTTTTTCTCTTGTGTCTTCAAAGTTTCAGTTTCCCTGTGTCTCTTTGTGCCATCATTCACTCTCCCTCACTTCAGCTTATCTGGCAGCCTGTCACACACACTCTCACCTGTTCCTGATCCCCATTGAGCTCAGGTGTGTTCTATTTCCTCATCTCCTTAGTCATATATATTCAGTTCCTGTTCATTTTCGCTCCATTAATGCATTGTTGGCTCACAGTCTGGTTTGGTCTTTGTGTCTCCTCGTGCCTCCTTGTAATCTCCTAAGTTTATTTGTAAGATTCGAGCTCCTTCTGTCTGTCTGCATTCTGAGTTCTACCTCCTACCAAACCTGACATATAGATATAAAAGCATGAATTGTTTTGAATTGATTGTGAGCAGTTTAAAAAAAAATTGAAGACCTTTTATTCAAACAAGTAAGAATATATGTACTTGAAGAATAAATGAAATCTATTGGGAAACCTCTCATTAGATTAGGAAAGTGCACCCTCTTTAAATGAGAAGCTTTTATGTATCAGGACATAATACATTATCTGGTCTTTATCTGGTCCTAAAATTATTTAAATCATACCTCAAGTGTCCAAAATCACTCAGCAGATTTGACTGTGTCATTTAATTAACGTAAACAAAGCCAAAATGGAAATGTTGCTCTCCCATAATCTCACCCATGCCCCTTTTACAGCGGGATAAGACTCTGATAAAGTTGCTTGTGTACGAGATTTCAGAAGCACAAAATGATTTTAGCCGGGTCCGGACTTCACGGCTAGCAAAACACCTGACTGTTTCCAGGACAAGTCAATGCCCTGCTTGCCAAGAATGTTGTTGTCAATTCAAGCACTGATAACTAATAGAAACAGAGACAAGAAGCATTTTACTGATTCTGTGCAGCAAAGAAATTTAGCATCAAATACATTTAAGCCAAAACATGGTTCAAACAATAATACTAATGCTTCCAATAAATTAAAACTGGCCCAATTTAAACATTAGATCCCTAATGAGGAGATAATTTTTTAATGTGCTTATTACTAAGCACAAGCTAGATTTTTATGTTTTTAACTGAAACTTGGTTAGATAATAACAGTGTTGTTCTTATCAAGTCAACTCCTTCAAACTTTAGTTTTATGATTAAGAGAAGGACACAAAAAAGAAGGTGGAGCTGTGATATTGTTCAACCGCGACTCAACACTGGTGAATAGCTATAGACCCATATAACTCCCATTTCTAGCTAAAATTATTGAAAAAGTCAATCAATTGAATAACTTCTTGGCACTAAACAACACCTTTCACATCTTCCAGGTGGCTTTTTGTCCTCATCAAAGCACTAAGACAGCTCCTGTTAAGATCTTCAATTATATCAGATTGGACACTAAACTTGGTTGGTATTTCTGCCACAGCACTAAAGTGGCTCAAATCCAACCAAGATGACAAGAACTTCTTTGGGTCAATGAGTCATTACAAATGTGAGATAAACAAAGTTACATGAGGAGTTTCCCCAAATCTCCTTCCTAGGGCCTCTTCCCTTTAACATCGACTTGCTCCCTCTGGCTCAAATCCTAGTATGATAGCTATGCAGAGGACACACAGACCTACATCACTCTCTTACCTGAGGACTACAGTCCAGTAAAAGCACTTAGTGAGTGTATTGAACAAATCAATCATTGGCTGTGACAGAACTTTCTTCAGCTTAACAAAGATAAAACTTAAATAGTAGTTTTTGGAGCTAAAAATGAAAGACTAAAAGTTAGTGCACACTTGAAGTCTGTGATGCTAAAAAGCTCTGTCAAAGCCCAAAACCTTGGTGTGATTGTGAACTCTGAGCTGAGTCTGAACTTTGAGTCTGAACTTTGAGACAGTTACAGAAACTGCCTTCTACCACCTGAAGAATATAGCTAAAATTAAGACTTATGTCTCAGCAGGACTTCAAAAAACACATCCATACATTTATCTTTGGCTGACTTGACTATTGTAATGGGGCATTTACTGAAGTAGTTGTTTTTGGAGCTTAAGAGGAAAAATCCAGACAGCTGCAGCTGATCAAGAATGCTGCTGCTTGAGTCCCCACAGAGTTTACACTGGCTTCCTGTTGCTCAGAGAATTGATTTTAAAATCTTTGTTGCCTGTTTACAGAGCACTAAAGAATCAGGGTCCAAAATGCATCTATGAACCATTGTGACCTCTGAGGTCATCTGGATCAAATCTGCTCTTTGTACATGCAATTTAAGGTACTATTTCAAGTTTTTTTTTTGCTAAATTGTAAACTACTGAGTTTAAAAGGAAACAAAAACAATCTTCGGGTCAGAGGGGAAGATTAGGGATAAATACTGAAGCCTTGCTGATTAAAAAAAACAGAAAAAAAAGAACATGATGTGAACTGAGTTGCTAAACATTCAGTAGCGAATACTCTAGTCAAACTGCTTTTGTCAGATCATTTGTTAGAAACTTACAGAGTTTATATTCAGCCTCTCTGTAATGTAGCAACAAATCTGCACAAAATATTACCATCAGGTTGGCAGGTCAGGGATGTAAATATAACCTGTACAAGCTCTTCTTCCTTCTAAGCTTTATAGGTTATCTCAACAAAGAAATTTAATTTTAGTTCCTAGTTTGAGAGAGACATTTATCATATTTATGCCTTTTTATTAAACTTTTTATTGATTATGTTTTCAAGGTCTCCGGTAATGTTGCTGTGCAAAATTGATGTCCTAATATTGTGTGTATTTTTGACTCTGAACTCTCTGTTGCTGCTGCTAATTGTTGTTATGCATATTATAGATTTTTTTTACTGTAGTTAGTTGTTGTCAAGTAACAGCAATGCAATTTCTGCATGCCATATACCTCTCTGTGTTCTGTAGCAATGCTGCTGTAGCTGTATGTAGCACTTCCCCACTGGGGACAATAAAATCACTTGATCTTGGTCTTTCAAATAGTCTGGATTAAATTTGCTGGTATCATTCTAAGCACAGCCATGCAGACTCTTTCTCAATACATTTAAAAATTTTAAGTAGTAAATAAATAAATGAAATTTTAGACTCAAAATCAAATGAGCGAAGAGCACTACCAGAAATTTAATAACTACAGCTGTTCACATTTTTCTGCTATTTTTGCTGTCATTCGAAGAACAGGTGCAAGGTTTCTTTAATCTTTCTGCTTTGAACTTAAGTCTCTTTATTTTCAGATAATCATTAGTTGAGTGAAACATCCATCATTTAAAAAAAACAACTTTTGAGCTGGTTATGTGGTTGTCATAGAAGAGAAAACAGCTAACACAATGGAGTTTTTTTTCCCTCATTTCCTTTCTTTATTGTCATCGGTCTGCTAACTAAGCCATCGGTTCCACAACAAATAACTTCACGGCAATTGATTCTATTTGACATATTTTTCCCAATTCCCCTCATTATATCCTCTAGTGATACAGTAGGTTAAGAAGGTGTGGGGTGGGGTGGGGGTAGTGTACAGTCTGTTCCAGGACACTGACCACAGCCTTCTTCCTGTCTGCGGCCAAATGCTTTCCCATAATAACAGAAAATCCCAGTGTTTAATGTAGTTTAGACACAACTTCCCACCAGAAAGACAATGATGAATGTGTGTGTGTGTGTGTGTGTGTGTGTGTGTGTGTGCGCTGAAGTATTCTTTTTGCTGTTGAAGATACAGAACCTAGTGCAGATAGTAGTACACATCTATCAGCTAAGAAGCAAACAGTGAAAAACCAAAAGGCCTTAATTAAGTCTGTTCAGTGGATCTCCTACAACTGTGATGTAATATGCCCATTTCAACATTTTCTTGTGTGTTTCTGGTGGATAAATTTAAGCTCATAAACTCCTTCCATCAAAACTCAGAGATCTGATGTGAAACGTTTTCAAATCTGCCTTGCTGGATTTACTTCTAACAAATCTATTATCACAAGATTAGCAGTATTTAGCATGCAGCTATTGCAAAAACAAGAAAGTATGACAAATTCAACCTTTATTGTTTTTTCAACAACTAGTTAAAACTAAGTAATTTTAAATAGTTTAAAAGATTGTGAGTTTAACTGCAGATATATGTGTACTCCTTTAAAGATGAAATGTTTTTAAAGGATGCCAGCATCCCAGCATGGGTTAAGTCTTCTGAAGAGAGGCTGTTTGTAGTTCATCACTCAGCAGTGCATGCCTTTAACACTCCTACAACTAGCTGTGACTACTACTTGATCCTAAAAGTTTTTTGGAGCTGCCTCCGTTGGAAACACATGTAATCATCTCTTCCTAGTAACACAGCTTTTTTTTTCAGCATCAGTTTTCAGGATGCCACTTTGCAGTTACTTACAAAGGCTTCCTGGTCCATTTGTCTCTTGGTCATATCATATCTTGGTAGGTTTGATTGATATAAACCCATAGTTTTGGAGGGAATGAAAGGAAACCATCGGCCACAAATCTCAGCCCACTTCATACCCACATTTGTTCATTTTGGACCCACTTTGTCACCATTTCCTACCCACCTTAGAATTTATTTATTTTGTTTTATTTTTTATTTTTTGGAGTGGTTAGGCCTGGCTATTAGGAGTTGTAGCCCCGGGCATTTACCAAATAACCTCAGCTATGAAGACAGTTTTAGTTTAAAATTGCAGTTCTATTCAAAGGCTTTAGGCTTAAAAATAATGGATTTTTACCTTAAATCGCAAGTAGGCTAGGTTGCTCCAGGTAGTTTGATGAAATATTCTATGTAGTCATGAGTCTTGACAACAAGGGGGCAGTGGTAAATGGGTCACTAGCTGTTTTTGCTAGATTTTGCCCATATGCATCTTTATTTTTGTGCTTGGACTGGACTGGAAATTCATAAGGATAATGACAGTGAATCCATCCATCCTATCAGGTTTTTTTTACCCCTATTTTCTTTATCAGGTTTTAGGGCAGCTGATGCTTTTCCCCAGCGGTCATTGTGCGAGAGGCAGGGTACACCCTTGATAGGTTGCAGGTTGCAAGTCCTGCACAGGATATTCACAGGGTTTCTATAATAACATTTGTATGTTAACCAGTCAATTACAAAGATGGTGCATTTCTGTAATTGACTGTGCAGAAACTTATTGTGTATGTGACTGCCATATCCTGTGGTGTGCTACATGAGCTAAGCTGACGTCTCTGTTGTCCAGTGTGAACCTTAAGAAACTGTTATGGAATGTGAGGGTTTGTAAAAGAAAGCATTTAGCATTTGAATTTTTCTATATAGCTTCATTTGTTAATTTTTTCTTTTATTTTATAGACTTAAACTGCTGCAAAATCAAAACCCCAGTGAATGTCTTGTGAGGCAACTCATTTTCTGGGCTACAATTATACACTCCCTAATGTAGATGATTTAATGTACTGCAAAAATAAAAATAAAATGACTGTTATATTTGTCTGATCTATTATTGTGTAATGGCAAAGGTATACATTTAAAAAAAAAAACAGCTTGATCCTGTGTAAGGTCACATGGAACTGGTGCCCAAAATGATATATGCAAAAGTGCATGCAGGGAAACTTGCATGGGTGAAAAGTGGAAACCATTTTGTGCCTAAATGGTTTGAAATGTCAACCAATAGGTATGAATTAAGGGTATGATTTGGCAGAGGGATTAATTGACCAGCATCTGGTAAATCTAAGCTGCTTTAACTAAATCAACTTGCTGCTAACACTTCAAAGACTTGAGTTTTAAAAATTTCACAATTTTCTAATTAATATGATAATTTAGGTTATTTTTGTGTTTACTTGCTTTAAAGCAGATTACAGTAAATACATGCCTGTCTCACACGTATAACGTTGCACTTTCAGAAATTAAATTAAGACTTAACTTTAGCATAACTGTTCACTTCTAATGCTCATGAACAATTTTTATTTATTTTTTTTTTTTACAAAGAAGATCCCCTGCAAGTCATAACAAATTTTCAGATTATTCCCCTCCTCCCATCTCCTTTTCATACTGCTTTTGTAAAAATAGAAAATCAACTGATAAATTTTCACAAAAAAAAAAAAACTAGTTCACAATCCCTGGAGCCCAAGATATTTTAAAATATGAAACAAGATTTGAAGTGAATAAGATATTTTCCTTGTACAACTATTATTCATTTAGCAAGATACCAGGCAAAAAAACACACAAACAAAAAAATGTAAGTATCAAAGTCAAAAATGTAAATATCAGATCACAAGTCTGCACTTGTGATCTGTGCAGGGTATGATTTGGATTTCATAGATCACAGATCGTACAGCATGCATATGTTAAAAGGGGCACAGGACGAACAGTAAACAGACAAATTAGGACGAGGAGGAAGGGCGGGTTTGCAATCAAAGGCAATCCTAACTCACTGCATCAGCCTTGGTATTTCCCACAGATTCAGAGCCAAATAATACCATCTGTAGCTGTGTTTCCTCAGCAATCATCTTTTCTGGGACACCTCCAGTCTGCTTCTGACTCAGCCGTACATACACAAAGTCTAACATGCACACACATACACACACACACACACACACAGACTTTGTACAAATAAATGAGATGGTAAATGGCAAACCCAAGCAGAGTAACTAAACTGTTACAGTTTATGTTCCTTTGAGTTATTCCATATTTGACTTGTTTACAGCTGTAGATTCTCATTCATTCGGGTCAGTAATTCTAAATTTTTGGTTAGAAGATAGCTGGATTCCCTTTTGTTTTTTGTTTTTCTTTCTTTAAGATGTTCAGATGTTCATTTCTTTTTAACTACTTTTGTGTTTAAATTATGTGTGTAATTACCTTGGGGTCAGCCTGATAAAATTTTCCAGCTGCAATCTGACGTCTGCTCTCAGGTGTTGATAATGACCAAGATATATTCCCATTCTTTAAATGCAATAGAACACCAATCTCAGAAGGGCCTTCTTTCTCATCACTGATTTGTTCCAGTAATCTCAAGGCTTTTCTCACCAAACTGGTCCCACTGCTAAACCAGAGCCAGTGCTCACTTTGGACCAAGTTTTTGTTTCCACCACTTAAAGCTTGGCTTTAGCACCAAATAATAACTGGTAATGTCAGGTGTGGCGGAGAATAAGGAAAACAAAACACGCAGAATCATGACTGAGAGCTCCAGGCAAAAACTAATTTATTTTAAAATAAGAAAACAAAAATAAAAGCTGTTGTGGCAGCAAAAACGAAACTAAAGACAAAACAAACTAAATCCAAACATGAGCGAAACACAAGAGGCAAAACATAAAGGGAACCAGACAGCGCATGAAGCAACAATGGACCAGTGAGTAAGTGGAGGAGATGACCGGGTCTTTAAAGACAGGAGGTGATTAGGAGAAGTGGGCACAGGTGAGTGATAACAAAACTTGGGGCAGGTGTTGGTGCGACAGGCCAACAAATGATTGACTGAAGACAAGAAGAATATGACAAAGAACACAGAGGGCACAGGGAGCAAAAAAACAACTGACAAAACTAAACACAGGAACAACCAAAAACAGAACAATAAACCCAAAAACAAAGAAACTGAAAGAACAACCCGGACAAGAACCTAAATCCTGACAGGTAACTCAGCACTAATGTTTTGCTGAGCCAGAAAAATTAATTTATTTTGTGAGAAACTGAGAGCAGGCTAACAGAGAATGACAAGCAATAAAACATTTGCAAACTCCATGGTTAAAAAAATCTGAGTTTCACTTTTACTTTGCTTAATTTAAGATAAAATATTCTGCTCTAGCATAAACAAGATTTCAAATTAGCAGTGAAATAACATGAGCTTCTCCTTTTTTTCTTTCAACTGTTTCTTTTTCAGCGAGTCATCCTCCTCCATCTAACTCTGTCTTCTGTGTCCACTGTCCTCATTCCAACTACCTCCATGTCCTCTCTAACTGCATCCATATATCTTTGTCTTTTTCCTGGCAGCTGCATCTCTAACATCCTTCTACTAATATACCCACTGTCCCTCCTCTGCACATGTCCAAACCATCTCAGTCTGGCCTCTTTAACTTTACCCCCCAGTCGTTCAACCTGTGCTGTACCTCCAATGACCTCATTCCTAATCTTATCCATCCTTGTCCCTCCCAAGGAGAACCTCAACATCTTCAGCTCTGCCACTTCTAGTTCTGTCTTCTGTCTTTTTGTCTGTCCCACTGTCTCCAAACCATACAACATAGCTGCTCTCACCACTGTCTTGTAAACCTTTCCTTTGAGCTTTCCTATAGGAGTGCCACCCTTTTGTCACAAAAGCTTATAGTCTTTTATTCTTTTATTAATCTCCTGCAGTTTGTGTGTGTTTAATTGGCATAGTCATAGTTAAAGCGAGTACAAAGCTGCCTTCACAGTTGATGTTTTTAGGTAAATTAATTGTTAATGTTCATTGTTAAAGTGCCATTTAAAAGCATTTTGAGTGTTTGAATGTCACCAGCTGGTGTTTATAGATTCAGTTTGAAACTTTGTGTGTAACTCCCATTCACAAAGGCATTTACAAATACAATAGACTATCATAAATACCAGTTGGCAGAGCATTAACAGAGTGTTTAAAAAGTATTTAATAAATAGTCAGGTGATTATTAAGACATTTGTTTGCAGGAATGACAACGCAAACCCTGTGATCTGTGGAGATAAAGCTTGCACATTAAAAAATTCAAAATACAACAAAGGGAGGATAAATCATTTACTGGAAGAGATGTTTAATTTGACAAAATGATGTGGCTCTGATTTGTTTCTGTGGATGTGGAAAAGTAAATTGGTTTTTATATTTATGTTTAAAGAACCAGGTCTAGCACTAAAACATCTTTAGTGGAAAAACCCAATATTTGGTCTGATCTGGATCACAATGTGTTGTCTTCAACCTCTGACCGTTTCTTGTCTATAGCATCCTTCATGCTGTCTTTGACCTCATCCCCAATGTCATAACCCAAGATATAATCAAGGGCTTTACAGTATATTGTTTACTTATTGTACTGCCACAGAATGAATTGTGAACAAGGCCTAACAAAACTTTTATGAAGTAGAGTTTCAAGACCTTCGTTAAATGATTAAACCAATGTTGAGAGAGTCTGTGAGTAATCCAAGAGGTGCAGATTCTGTTCAGAGAAATCTTGGTTTGAAGGCTCAAAGAGAAAATTTATTGGGAGTTGAACCAACAACTACCCAGATCAGAGCTCATTCTAGACTAAATTTGTCAGGATTGGTGGTTTTTTGATTGTTTTTTTTTATTTGTTTGTGTTCTGTTTATTATTTTTTGTTTATTTTCTGCATTTTCCTTGTTTTCTGTTTCATTTACCATCAGTTCATACCTGTCCCGTGTAATCATTAGTCTCACCTGTCACCACTTACCTCATCACTCCCAATCTATTTATTCCCTCAGCCCTCACTCAGCTGTATTCAGTCATTTTAGTTTCATCGTTATCTTCCTTTTTCCCCATGTTCTTTTTGTTGTTGTTGTTGTTGTTTGGTTAATGTGTATTTTGCTGCAATACCAGCCTTTTTGTTGTATTTATTTTATTTTATTTTTCCATAGAGTTTTCATGTCAGTCTGCATCCTAGATTTTTCACCTGCAACTTGTGACAAAATTACTGCCACATAACACAAAATTCAAACTTTCTCAAGCAAACACTTTGTCAGACAATTTTACATTTTTACACCTTGTCATAAATAACTTAGTTTATTAGTTTACTTGACAAGGACAGCACAAATTTATAAATATTTTTGTAAATGTACTAAAGATAAATAAAACATATTTGTGTCTGTAGTCCTTAGACAGGTGTCACACAGTTACCCTATAGGAGTGATTATTATACAACTGAAGTACAGCAGTTTGACAAAGTTATTCAAATCCTTACAGTACCCAAAGTGATAAAAAACAGTTTATAAAATATTGCATGATAAGGTTGTTGATAATTATTAGTATTTTTCCAGCTGAATAACAATTATGTTGCAATGATAACCACAGCATCTGCTGAAAATATACCATTAATTGGCTGAGTCTAATGTCAGTGGCTACCAAACTGTTAGCAGTTAATGTTAAGTGTAGACTAAAAAAAAAAATTCACATCAACTTACATCACAACTCCTTAAGTCATGAACTGAGTCTCATGCCTTTTTTCCCACTGCTGTGCAAAGTGAAGGAGATTAGCCCTGAAACTAGCTCCAGCTTCAGCCCTGGAGGAAATATCTTTCCTATGCTTTTTGACCACGGTCTGGAGGCAATCGTAGGAAAGGTTTTAAGCTGGTGACCATGAGTGGACTGCTGCACACACAACATACAGCTGGAGTAAATAATAAATTGATTTTATTAACTGGTGACAGCTAAGACTGCTGTGTGAAGTGGGGGTAGATGGCACATACCTTTGGGCACAAAGGATTTAAAGTGTTGGGAAAATAAACTTCCAGGCAAAGATTAATGAAACAACATTTTTCAGGCTGGTCTTTGGAAACTCTTTCTGCATATCATCTGCCACTTTACACGTGAGAATTTCAAACAATGACCTCACAACATCAGCTAGAGCTCGAAGTGTGTGTTGGGAATGAACCATACCAAATCTTAGCTCAATGTATGTCAAACTGAGAGACTCATAACTATTTTTGTATTTTATACGGTAGATTAGTTATGGCAGCCATCTTGAATTGAGTTTAACTCTAAAAGTTAAGCTAGTTATAGCTGTACAACCAATGATTACTTTGGTATTTACAAACCCCGAAGAGATTATAAAGGTGCTACAGATGTGGGGACCATTTATATGCTACCCACTGAAGTCCAAAGCTAATATTAGAGCTATAGAGAACTATATAGAGCAATAGAGAGGCTCTATACTGGAAATGGAATATAACTGAGGCCTTTCCCTTGTCTAGATAACACTGAGTTTTAACCCCCCGTTGTTCAGCTATGTGGTTTTTAATTCAGTGTCCTAATACAACAGAAATGTGGAAAGGCTGGTGTACATTTTAAGGTAGAACAAACTATGACCCATCAAGATAAATCATAACTAGACAAAGAATTGATTTCTGTATGTTCAAAATGTTTTTTTAATTGTTTAGTTTCATTTACTTATTTGAGACTTAAAGAGAAGTGTCATGTTACACTGTGATTGATACTATGACAGCCTGTCAGCTAATTGGGAGGGTTTGTAGGTGTGACTTTCATATGAAGTGTACAGCCCCACATCACTCGTAGCAGACTGTAGCTCCAAAAAACACACCATGGCTGTGCACAAAAACAAATATCTGGCTTCAATTATAAGCAATGTACAAAAGCGGAGACACTTTATTCACCTTTACCTCCACCAAAGAGGTTATGTTTTAGGTAGTGTTGATTTGCTTGTTTGTTCATCTATCTGTCTGTCTGTTAGCAAGACTATCTAAACTCTAATGAACAGATTTTAATGAAATTCTTTGAAGAAATATTGGGGTGTTTACAAAAAGCAAATCAATAATTTCGGGTAGTGATCCAGATCATGATCCGGACCTACAATTTTTTAATGATCCTGTGGCCTTGGCAGAGGTTTGAGCTCTCCAAGTTCTTCTAGTTATTAATATGAATAATATGGCCCAACTTCAGACCTGTTTTTACTGGTATCACTTGAATATCAACATATCCCTTTAGTGTTAAACCTGCTCCAGGTTTACATTGCCCAAGGTCCAAGGCACCATAAGCCCCCATATAAGTTGGTGCCACAAATAAAGTGGGTTGCTGCGCATAGCATGGGTTCCCTAAATGATACAGAACACTGCATTTGTAAAAAGGAGGAAGCAGAATGAGGGATAAGAAACAGCTGTGGATGTGCTTATGGCTGGCAAAAAGGGCTATTCTGTAGCAGCAGTAGTCAAAATGCATGATTTTTTCAAGCAAATTTCTGACATCGCTTGAGATTTGACACAGGATGTCTTTGGTTTTGTGAGTGCTAATTTGGCTGTCAATGAGCCCGTTAAACCAAAAGACCACAGATCACGGATTCAAGCTCACAACCAAAGATTTCCTTAGGATTCTTTCCCAACAAAAATTTGGTCTACAACAAAGATCACACAGTGTAAACCCAGCTTTAGAAATTCCTTTTAAATGAGAATTTATTCAAGCCTTCAAATTGAGATCACTGAGCAATGTTTTCTGCAAGTAAAACAATGACAGCTCATAACTTCACAAAACAATCTACTCAAAGAAGACTCTTAAAATGTTAGTCTTCAGTAGCTATTATATTTACCCTGACAATGGAAAGTAAATTTACTGAAGCCATTTTTTGAACAATAGCACAAAACAGTCTTAGAATCTTCATACAGTGGCACTGATGTTCAAGGCAAATGAGTCAATTCACTGACAGAGTGGAAGAAATACAGAATAATACTAATGAGATCTTTACACTCTGCTGTTATTGTTTTGAAAAT
The DNA here is from genome assembly GCF_001649575.2 of Kryptolebias marmoratus. Taxonomy (NCBI): domain Eukaryota; kingdom Metazoa; phylum Chordata; class Actinopteri; order Cyprinodontiformes; family Rivulidae; genus Kryptolebias; species Kryptolebias marmoratus. The sequence goes on along the minus strand of NC_051446.1, from coordinate 9,502,213 downwards.
GTTCAAAGCACATCTCCCTGCCAATTACATTTTTTTCATAGTGTCCCATGTTCCTGTGAACAAGTAATTATCCAAAATTAACACCAACACACTCTCTGCTCACAGCCATGAAAGAGTGGAAAGGCAGCTAAATTTGCAAAACACCTGTAGCAAATTCACAACAAATAATAATCCTGTAATTAGAGGATGATGGGGTCTCTGAGCCAGACATGCTCACCCTTTCTTTTCTTTTCAAGTTTATGATTTTTTTTTATGTGCAAACCAACTGAAACTGAGATGGATGCTTTTAGGCATTTTGCCTTTTTATTTTATTGGCATCAAATACTCTCACACAAATCATTCCAGTCATGTTTCTGCTACATGCTATGGTCAAAACAGGTACTTTTTAATCAATCCACCTGTCTGCAGAGATCTGACGCACACTTAGAAGCTTTGCCTGCTGAAGATCTGAGCGCTTTCTAATGGTAAAGTATGAAGTAGGCACATAACAAAAACTACAAAGCAGACAGTCACTAATTGCCATCTAAATTAATTAATGTCAGTAGGTGGATTTATTTGTGTTAACCTTGAGGTTTTTTTTTGGATAAGGTGGGAATTGTCACCCAAAAAACTAGAGATAGATAAGATACCCAACCAGCTGTGGCTATTGTGAGAGTCAAATTTAGAAAGACCTATGATGTCTTCCTAACAAGGCAGTTTTTATTGTCTGCAAAACTGCTTTTTATATGTATAAACCTGAAAGCAAAAGTACTGATAAATAGCTAAAAATTAAAAAATGTAAAATAAAAACTAATCCTAAACATTCTGAATGACATGTAATCTACTTCTGTGTTAGAATTTTTGTATTTCTGTATTTTATTAGCATTGCTCCTAAGTTTTGATTTCTTTCTATGTGTGTTGATTTACTAAGATTGAAAGAATAAAATGCTTGATGCTGGAGGTGACTTTTTGGGGCATTTTACATTTTTATTGCTCCCCTTTCATGATGACGGTTGGTTATGCATTTGCCTATGTCTGTGTGATTGTGTTTGTCAATGTGTTGATTGACTGTCTGTTAGCAAAATATCTCATGAACCACTAACTTGAGTTAATTTAACTTTCAGAAAGTAATCACTGCATGTAGATCTAAAACTCATTAACCTTTGGACTCGTTGTGATTTAAGATTACAGACTCAAGTAATCAAAATGAAAAAGCACAAAAATGGCTATGACTCAGTTAATTTTACAGATAGTGAGCTAAAATCTGGTGTGGTAGTAACCGAGAGTCTTTCACAACACATACTCCAAACTCTAACAGATTGTATGATGTCTTTGATTAAAACTTTTTGCACTGCCTATTGGAGTCAGCTCTGTCTGTCTATTACGTATCTCATGACAGATTTTTTTTTTAAATTTCTCATCAAGTAATAACTGAACATACATCTACCACCTAACTTTTATGGTTAACCCCAACACATACTCTGAGAGCTATAATTTCATGTAAGATACTGTATTTGTTCAAAACTTTGGCATTAAAAGGTGGTGAGCGAAAATAAATACAATATTCCTTCAGTGAATGCTAGTTCTTAATTATAATTGGGTTAAGGAACCCTGCCTGAACCGTTTTTGTCAAGATTTTTGAGGTTTTACACAAAGTGCTGTTGTCCAGAAAGTTTGCACAAACTCTTAAACTCTCCAGTCATATAAGGAAAAATAGAGGTAAAACAAAAAATATTATTGATTACACAATAAAACTGTAGAAATTTGACATGCAATAAGAAACCATACTGGGTTTGTTTTTCCTTCGACTTCTCCTGAATGTGGGGTCGCCATAGAGAGCTAACTCACATTCAATATTTAGCAAATGTTTTACGCTGGATGCCTTTCCTGACACAACCTGGTCTCAAACCTGCAACCACAAGATTATGATTCTGCAGTACTTAGCACCAATCTACTGCAGTCCTTAAGAAACTATACGGTGTATGCTATATAGAAAGTTAAGAAAACAGTAAACTGTGAGTGGGTTACATTCTTAAGGATACTGAACACAGGCTGATTATGAGGTAAATATATTGTGACTGAAGACATGTCACAGATAGTAGGAGACTTGTATCTATTATAACAACAATGACTGGTGTAAAACATCTTAACATATTCAATCATTGTATTGTGTATGGAAAAAAAGACAAAATAGGACAAATTGCTTAAATACTGTACAATGTACATACTACAGTGTTAACTTTTGTTAATATTTGTGCTATAGTTTATGTGCTATTTATGTATTACTGCTAGCTGTCTATCAAATGGCTTTCTGGGGACACTAAGGATAGAGATGGCTTCAACATAGAGATACCAAGTTTTTTTGGCACAGAACAGAACAGTCCATTGAAAGTCTTGTCATTTTTGGGTGTGTGAACCCTACAGCTTTGCTTAGACATGTGAAGTGCTGCATGGAGATATCAGATGTATTGGCGATACAGGATTTAACATGTTTCTCCATTTATTCATGACCATACATTTTAAATCAAGTTAATGAAGAATATTTACCACTGAGACTTTGATGTTCTCTGCACACATTGTTGGGATTAAGTAAAAAAAAACAATCATATCCCTTAACAAAGCTTTTTAAATATCAATGGAAAAAATTAAAATCAAGTTTTGATTGAGGCTTTTTGCAGGAAGTGTGAATTTCAGAAGAACCTAGTCATTGTATTTAAATAGCTCTGTTTCTGATTGTGTAGAATTCACTTTAGTCCCTGATGCTCAATCAGTTTCTATAGGCTTGGTGTCAGAGGTGTGTTAAAAGAGCTGCATATTGTTTTGCCAATGTGCCTTGTTAATTTGTTCCATATGACAGCATAAACAAACAAGCTGACTTATTTTTCCCAACATGTCCTGGGATCCTGTGTGCAGTCATGGCCCAAAGGTTTACACCAGGGATCAGCTGCTGGCGCTCCATGACACAAGTATACCACTTTCCCATGAGAGACCTGACTTTTCACAAGCAGAAGAGGAAGAGACAGGGGGATCTGAGCTAGTGCTGAGCACTGTGAAGAGACAAACCCTTCTTCTTGTCAACCAACATGAAAATGCAAGATCTCTCTCTATAATGTGTACAAGCTGGTATGGTTCGCTCAACACCAAAGACATAAACGTAACAGGTCCAGGACCAAACACAAATTGCTCTCCCAAATTACATTCTTCAGCTACTCTATGGCGTTCTAAGGGCTTAGGGGATTTCAGACATTCTAGTAGGTTTTGAGTTTGACCCAGGTTCTCCTCCATGTGAGAAATTTCCCAGGAAATTTCCAGAAACTTTCCATGGAAATTAAGCTGGGGAATTTTGGAAATATTCCAATTTGGAAACTTTCTATGGGAATATTAGGAATTAACTGCAAATTAGGGGGAATTTCAATACACTGTATCTTATCCAAACATAAACATAAACATTTTGTCAGGTCATAAGCATATAACATTTTAATTAAAAAATTAGTAAAGATATAATAATAATTAGAAGTAAGTAATGAGTACCAAAGTTTCTGAAAGTAACTAATTTAATAACCTGATTTGCATATGATGAAGTTAGTGATGGTGTCACTGTAAGACAACCACAAAACCTTAAGAAAACAATAAATTTTGAACACTTTTAGGGCTTCTTTTGGTTCTTGTCTGTCCTAAATTTAAGTACACAATTCTGAAAGATTTTTTTAGCATGTTTTTTTGGGGGGTAAAAAACTAATAAAATAATTGAAATGTCTAAATGTATGTATGGAAAATCTTACATTTATTTCACACAACTCTGAACAAAACTATTTACTTCATTTGATGAATATTATTTACATATGCACAAAAACAAAACAAATTTTAATAGGTTACTTTTAATATAATTACAACTCGGGACATTAGACACTTTTACATGTAACCATTTCCATCCCTACATATCCTAGTGACATAGTTTATTATTTATTTTAGTAGTTCATAATTGTCTTTGCATGGTACTTCAATGAAATCTGGTTGTTTTAGTCAAGATTATGCTAAAAAATGTATTTCCCCCAACTATATTTAATGTCCTTATTAATGATCAACCTTCAGTGTTTTAAATTCTACATTTATTTCTGGTAATCCCCATGGAAAGCTTTAAAATTCCCAGAATTTGGCAACCATAGTTGGACGTGTCCACAAAACCCCAAAGACGAGGTGACAAGGAGGCATCCAGATGCTTAAACCACTTTAGCTGACGCCTTTTAATGCAGAGAATCTGCGGCTTTGTGAACCCCTCCAAGATGACAGCTTTCCATTTTGTCTGTAACATCCAGCCAATCTTACAAAGGAAATTCATTTCAGCTACACATATCTGAGATCTTGTTCTGTCAGTTATTTTCCTTATATCACGACCATAGGTGAGGGTTGGAACATAAATAAACCAATAAAGGAAGAACCGTTCATTTTGGTTCTTCTTATTTTTACCACTACAACCAAAGCAGTCCCCTCATTACTTTGTATGAAACTCGAATCAGTCATTCTCTTGCTCCATTTTACCACCAACTCATCATGTCCTCCAACTCAGAAGTAGTATTATATCTTTTTCAAGTTGAAAACCATGGTCTCAGAGGAACTGACTCGCATCCCTCGCATAGTTTCAGTGGATCATATCTTGAAGACACCAAGAAAACCACAAGCAACCTTAAAAAGCAAAACTTAAACCCCAAAGTTCTAAAACCAAACCCCTTCCTTTCCACACTTTATGTACATCTCAAAATCCTCTTAATGGAATCCAACTTGCACTAGAAACAATCTCAATTTTGTGTCAAGAATGCATAACCAGCTCTGGCTTTGATTATTTAGGAACTGGCGAGCCTGCAGAATTCTTGCACCCATTCACCCGCTGCACCCCCACAAAATCCCTCATGGTCATTTTTTAGCTCCACAAAACACATGCACTGGACAATTAAATGATTACAGAGTCCTCGGCAACTCTGAGGGTAAAGATCTAGTTAACCAATCTACAACCCAGTTGAAAAACTCACTGCTGCTCCTGCAATCTGAGGTCGACAATCGGTTGAAACCTCCTTTCTGACACCCTAGGGAAACTTTCAAAAGAGGCTGAGCAATGTGATCCTCCAGTAGTTGGAACACATAAAATACTTATTTGTTCCTGTTAGATGATTCCAGTTATCTGTCTCAGCACAAACCTTACTATTAAAGCTAATGCAACAGCAGCTCTTTACAGCAACAATGGAACTATAATAACTATGTTGGGTCGATAGTTTTCACTGAGTGCTGCAGTCCACAAAGTTTTGAAAAGGTTTGTTAATCAGCATCAGCTTGTAAATAAAGAGAAATGTGTGGGAAGTGTTGTTGGAGGCTGAAAGCCTGCACTCTGACTCCAGATGTTCAGCCCAAAATAAGAATAACAACTAAAGTAGCATTTCTCAGAAAAAAAAAATGTTTTCCTGTAATTGTGGTTCATGACAGTCAGTAGGATAGCTGAATGTCTTTACTTCTAATACAAACAAGTTCAAAACATGGGGGGGACAGGTCTGTTCTTGTGAAAACTCTCTACTAACTATTTTACTGCTGAAGCACAACCTCTTCATCTAACTTTGTACATCTACTAAATGTGAACACATTGATGTTCAGCAGCAACATAGTTCGGTTCCATTTCTCATGTGGCCTTATTTCATATCAAAAGCATTTCTAAAGAAAGACTCATCATCTGCCCATCTGCACAAGTAGAGAAAAATCTCAGATTTTAAAACTCCATCAGAGCCTGTAGTTCTTCTATAAAAACAGCATATTTAATGTCATACAGCAATTTTCTGTTGCCGAACCCTCATTATCCACCAATAAAATCCCCTAAATGGCTGAGTTCTTGCCTTTGGTTATGATTTATATCAATGTAGTATTGTATTCTCAGTACAGGGTGATGTATTGTCAGATTCTTAGTGGTGTACTACATTATATTCTGAATCTAATCAGTTCCAGCAGCTGTGTTAGAGCAGTAATACGCTACAGCCATATTCAGTGGAAATAAGGAGTGACAAATGATGTAGCACTACAGAGTTGACTCTAGTAGTTTGGTACTAGCCTACTGGGAATAGAAATTCTGACTATGGTGGTGTATGTGGAGTCAATTCCAATGTGTAATGTCAGCTCACACTGTGTGATTTATAAAATTGTAAAAGACTTGAACATGTCACACTGTTCAAGCTTGGCATTATACAACCTTTATAGTAAATCGTGTTACACTGTACGATGTAAAAAAAAACATAGGTGTTGAACTGAGCGTGTCATACTGAGTATTGGTGTAGATTCTCAGTCATCCAGGACATGGCAATCCTAGGAACCAATCACAAAATCTGGTTTACAATCTGTTCTGAGTGAAGGAAAAGGCTGACACTTACTTTAAACAAAGTGACTGTCAACACATTTGGTTGTGTTCACTGTTTCTGTATTTATACCAGTGCATTAAAATTTAAATACCTATTTTAAAAAAAAATTTTTTACAAAACCATTCATCAATCTCAGAATGCATTCAATCCAAGCTACATTTGTTTTTTCATCACAGAACGCTGACTGAAAGGTTCTTACCTATTAGTTTTGTCAAATAAAAGTAGTAACCTTTTTGGCAGGTATTGATTTGGTCACAGTGAATTAGTTATTTAATTTTATACCATACGTTTATTAACTGCTGTATTTAACTAATTTTTGTTTGTTTTTGAGCATTCAAAAATATTGCTGCACTTCAACAGACTTATGAAATGTTTTATGGTTTTGCCACAGAGTTTATAAAAAATTGCGCTTTAATTTTAATCAATTGATGAATGGATGTATTCCTAATGTTTTTACAACACTGCTGCCAGTAAAACAACCAGTAGTTATAGCAACTAGGTTCTTTTTACTGAGCTTGTAAATGTCTCCTGCTATGTTATCGCAGCATGTTCTCTGGAGTAATTTTGGAAAAAAAGTTTTGAAGAGACTTTTTTTTTTCAACTTTCCACTTTTATTCAACTGAACTAGAAAAAAAAAATATCACTGAAGTCTTTCTGAACCACTTACTATCAGTGAGTCTGTTTTATTGGGAAATGGAATTCCTGGCAGAAAAAAAGTTTGATGGACATCCACATGTTTCTGGTTCCAGTGAAAAGGGTCAAGTAACATGCATGAATTTAAACAAGATTTAGATTTCTTGTTGTTTTTTTTCTTTCCTTTTGGTATAGAGCCCTGAAAAAACTTGTTGTGAATTGGCACTATATAAACAAACTTCACTTAATTGGAAATAGTTTCACATACTAGATCTATTTCATTTCACCAAGAATCAGCACATCCACTGCCCCACCCTTGCCTGCCACCTGGCTTACTTTGCACCTAGCCTTGATGGCTCTCTCTGTAGCTTGAGGATGACGTTGCCTGCTGCATGTGGTCCTCGGTTATCATGAATGTTTTTGAATCGCTCTTAGTTTGACCCTTCTCCTAGTGCCATTTTGCTATTGGAGACCCTTCCAGGTGATTCTGTGGAGAAGAGTTAGATAAGGTGGTTAGGGATTCTGATAAGAATACCTCCTCGATGCCTCTTTCTGTTTTTTTTTTTTTGCTCACTCTTCACTAGCGTGAAACCCCAGGGCAGACTCAGAACTCGCTGGAGGGATTCTATATCTTCTTTGGCCTGGGAACACCTTGGAATTCCTCAGGAGGAGCTGTAGAGTATTGCTGGGGAGAGGGATGCCTGGGTTTTCATCCTCAACTTACTACTTCCATGATCTGACCAAATATGTGACAGAAAATAGATAGATGTATAAACCTAATGACATGGTTGTCAACTTTATATTTAAACATTATAGAAATGCAAAAGCCAGAACAATATAAAAGGTAATAAAGAAAAATTGTGTAATACTATACACACAAACTCACTGGAATGTGATAAAGAGAATGTTTAAAATCTGAAAGTAGTCAAAAAGACCCAGTAGTAAGGAATTAGTTTTCGACAAAGACACTATCAAGATGCTTGCTAAACATTTTTGTTTTAAAGTACACAGTCGTGACAACTGAATAAATGAAGACGAATGTGAAGAAGAAAGAACAGAAAAATATATTTTTCACAAAAAATTTTAACTTGAATTTATTTAGTTAGGAGAATTCTGGAAATGTGCACTTTAATTTACTAAATGGCAAAAACAAGCACAAGAATGACTTCCTCTGGAAAGTTTGTAGTACAATGGTAAAACATACAGGAAGGGTTAGAAGCACTAAGGTCCAGAAAAGAACTTGTCTCCACTCCTTTTTTTCTAAAATTGCTGTACAAACAAAAATTAACTAACCTTAAACAGAATATATTACAGAGCTTGACAGTTTACAATACCATGCACTTGTGTTTTATTCACAGACCTTCGTGTTTCCCTTATATGACTGTGTATTGTATTATGTGTATTCTCTTATATGAAAAACTTTGTGTTTCCCTTATATGTTTAATTTTAAAATGATAAAAATACAGAGAAAGAATAATAACCAAGGAGAGAACTGGGGATTTTTTTGAGGTTTTTTTTTCAAAAAATCTGTGATAATTTTTAACATCTGCTAGAAATCAAAGCACTGTTTTTGTTCTTTTTCACCAGTGTTGACTTCTCCAAGCAGCAGCAGAACATGGAGCCAGATTTGAATAGAACAGAAACTGTTAAAGATAAATATTAAAAAAAAAAAAAAAACATGGGAGGGTCTCATTTATTACTTAAACCTGATGGTCAAAGGCCTTATATATTTGTTCTGTCTGCACGTTCATTTGCACTTTCTTTACTTTTGTGTTCATTTACTCTTTTGAACTACACCTAAACCAGTAGTTTCTCAAACACTTCATAACTAACACCAATTCAGACAATACTAAATTCTTAAAGTATTATATTTTATTATGACAGACAATAAAAACCAGCAATGTAAGGTTAGAAACTTTATACCTGACATAAAGATGCAAACTTACCAGTCTATTTAAATGCCTAAACTTAACCCCCCTTTTTTGGTTCCAACCTTAATCCTTCAGCAAACCCCGTTATCTAGTCTAAGAAAAAACAAATCAAGGCCTTATTATCCTCACACCTTGCTGCTGGTGAATAGTCGTAATGACCAAAACTGTCATTGAACTGGAGTTCGACTACTGAGGATTTATCTCTAAATTCTAACCCTAAAGACACTTTTTTTGCTAAATAATCTTTTAAAAAAATACTGAACGCTCTTCACAATTTAACTTTTGGGCTAAACAAAAGGAAATGGAATCTTGATTGACCTGCACCAGCTTGCGCCTGGCCTTTTACTTCTTCCTACAAGTCTTTTTGTCATTGGACTTACTCATGGGGAACCATCAAGACAAGCAAAACACACCTAACTGTGGTTGGAAGGCGTGGTTTAAGATATGAGAGTTCCATACATTTATTGCCGAAAACAGCACCACATATATTGCGATCTTGGCTCTTCTTCTGCCACATAATGGGTGACATAACCTGAAAAAAGTTTGCTATTTTGCACTTCTCGCTGCAGGCAGGTCTTGTCGAGAATTCATTGGTATGGCTAAAGTAGGGACTACTTCACTGATTCAGTTTTTTGGGTTTTTTTTTCTCCATTTTAATTTCCACAGGGGTTCTTAGAATTTTTCAATTATTCCTCATTGCAGTTTTAATCACAAAATTTACATTTAGAGAACATCAAGTTCACCTAGCTACTGTAACTTATAAAGTATGTTGCATACTAATCAACATGCTTTAGAGGAAACTCTAAAATGAAGAAACAAGTTTCCTCAGGACAGTGATAAGGCCAAAGGATTACAGAACGGGTGTCTCAGTTTATCACTCTGAATGACCAACTCATTGTTGTGTGGAGAAAATGGGTCTTCATCCCCTTTTGTAGCTGTTGGTACATCCTACGCTCTTGATACTACATAACCAACACACTGCTACCTGAGTTGTATGACAAAGTTTATCAGCTGGCATATTTCTTTTTTTTTTTGTTTTTGTTAAGAAATTAGAAAGGGAAAAAAGAAAAAAAAACTTGGAACAACATGAAAACTGTCATGTTTCGCCTTAGGTGCCTGACCCACATGCACAAATACTCTCAGGAGACCAGAGGAAAGTTTTAAAGGGTTTATTAATGAACAATGATAAAGAAATGAGCAGTTGATTTAGAAATAGAGTACTCCAGACAGCTCAGGACAGCAGAGGCTCTGAGGAGGAGATGAGAGGTGAACGAGGGAATAAAGAGCAGACATGGTTGAAATGAGATGGAGGCTTAGTGGATGAGTTGTAGTAGGAGGCCGGGAAGGAATAAGTGTAATCTGGGGTGAATGTCTGCGTTTTGGCTGAAGCAGGAGGGCTAGATGGCACTTTAGATCAGAGATTGGTGTAGAAGCGTTGGAGGGCAAACAGATCGCACAGAGGGTGGTGGAATGAGGTGTGTGTAGGTTTGCAAACAGAGATAGATGATCCAGAGTAGTTGTTTTTAGTCGAGAGTCTGCGTTTGGAGTTCCGTGAGCTAAAGGAGGAGGAAATGACTTGGTAAGCTTGAGGAGTTCCTTCTAAGGGGAGAAACACAAGGAGGATTTTAGTTGCAGGAAAGCAATCAGAGGAGAACTCTCGAGGAGACTCAGAGGGTTTAGGTTTTACCATGAGGTTCAACACTCAAACAACAAAGAATTGTCAGCCTGCTTCTAATATACCCTGGTTGATGGCTTGATGATTAGCAGGTGTGCCGAAACACACCTGCTCAGGTCCACCCTCCAGGGAATAGCAGCTCCAGTCCATAAGCGCCCTCTGGTGGTAACCTGGAACTCCAAGGGAGCACACCACCCACACAAAACAAACACCCCGGATTCCTGACAAAAACAGGTTTTCTTTATTGCAATGTAGAATTACTGAGGTGTCAAGCACTTGATGGCATTGATTTTAATAACTTTAATGTGCTTATGGTGTGTAGAAGTTTGGTCTGAAAGTTTGTGCTGTAAAAATATTTAAATAATACAAGTATCAAATTGAGACATGTATCAGCCAATATTTATTCTTAAATGACAGCAATCAATATCAGGTACAAAAGATCTCAATCAGGACATCCCTACTCAAAGCAGTGCATCAATTTTTAGCCCCGCATTCATTAATCAGAAAATTAACTACAAAGTAATTACTCAATATGTGGAAGGTCCACTGTTTAGTGTTTCTGTTTGATCCAGCAGATCAGTACATTCTGTGCTTTACACTGTCAAAGAATATTAAATATACAGCAGTAGGACTGCCCCGGAGGCATAAAGAAGGGGGAAGACAGAGGAGGTTTATTGGGTTATGAATAATTGCTTATTTCATGTGTGATGAAAAAAGGTGGCGTAAAAAAATTAATAACAACCACATGAATCAATAGATTGTATTTTTAGAAAAACTCATGCCTCATTAGGGAGTAACGTTCCCTTCACTGCACAATGCAACTTGGAATGAAAGACTTGTCTGTTCAGCTGGCTCTGTTCACATTTTTTTTACTTATAAATTAGTGTTTATGTTTTTATCAAGACATACTCCTGTGTTATCAGGCTATATAACAAGTTACAAAACACTGGGAAAACAATCATGTTGTCTATTTTAGCCTCTGCTCTCTAAAATCTACAAAATCTCTGAAAACATGGCAACACCAAGACGTCTCATAGACAGGAGAATATTCACTCAAAACTGTGTTCATTGATGTTCAAATCAGGTTTTGCAAAGAAAAGACACAGGCACAGGCAGTTGTTTGTTATTATTTAAGACGCACAGTTAAGAGATTTAGCTTTCCAAGATCTTAATTTCTGACAAGTAAATTATTCTCAGAAGAAAATTACAAAATGCTGTCCAATTACAGCCTGTGAGAATTTTTAATTGCTGCATTTTAGTTCAAAAATTGTTTTACTCTTTTTGTGTTTTTTTTCACTGAACTTTTTGAAATTATATGTATTTAATTCAACAGAGATTTGCTAAATCCAAAAGAAACTCCAAGCTGTTTGCAGCCATCATTCTCATTATAAACAGCAGCAATTATTTTGGCCTCTCAGACCAGATGCGAAAAGTTTCTTGTGCTTTCAGGAATAAAAGCTTTTGTACATATGTTTATATCAATTATACGTCCCTCAAGCTATCCACTTCTGTTTAGCAGGGTGACTAGAATTATAGCTAGCTTGTGAGCCAGGTAGCAACAGCTGAGAAAAGCTCCAGTAGATAAAAAAAAAAAAAAATCTAAATTTTTAAAAAGGGGTCAAAGACACATCAGAAGAGCGCTTGCCGAAAAAAGCAGCTTTATCTGTATTAATAAAACATAGATTTGGTGACGTGTCTTTGTATGCTGCAGAATTGTTATGTATTTTGTGTCTGATTATATTTAGTTGACAGGTCAAACTGCTCTTTTCCACTGATGTAGCTCTCCAGCTCTGAGAAAGGCTGGCACTTTTGTATGATGTATTTCTGACTCATTGTGACTGAATAAAAGCTTTCTTTAATTATCCTAAAGCAGGCATATTCTGCTTTTTTTCCCATTCTAGCAAGGACCCACCTCAATTTCATAGAATTGTCTCCTCAAAAGGTTGGATTTCCTATTTGTAAAAATTACCAAGCTGAGATTTTCTTGTCTCACTTAACAACATAGGTATATACATTGCTCGCAAAATGTTTCAAAGCACTGAATCTATTTGTACAGCAACCTGACAGGCAAAAATGGTTTTCATTTATTTGGTATTTAATCCAATTATTATTATCATAATGTGCAAGTAGATTTATCAATAAAGATAGTCATTGCAAACTAGAAAATCAAACATCCAGTAGTTTTCCAGATATACTGATATGCTATTCTGAAATGCGAGTATTCACTGAATGTAAAAAAAGCACTTGGCTGAATCTTGAGTCACATGATTAAGTTACATTAGGCTGGCTGTAGTCTGTGTATAAAAATGAATATAGCAGAATTGGACTAGAGGCAAAACAAGGAGTAGACATTTAGGTGGAAATATATGAGTGAATCTGCTGCTAAACATGAAAGAAAAAAGAAAGAGTAAGTAATATGTGTACTGAGTACTGTGAAGTATAAAAAAAGAGGAACGAGCAGGGTGGTGGAGTGCAATAAAGACACAGTTTGGCAACCATAACATAAATAACTCCAATCTTAATTTATCTCTAGTTATAAACTGCTTATAAGTTGCTTACGAGACGAGATTCGGGCAGATGAGGGTTGGCCCAGGGCTAGAATCTTGGCATTTTTCGTTTTTCATGTCCACCATCTTTAGCTTATTACATTGTAGTGTTGTATGAGCGACTTCTAACTTGACATGAAACACCTGCAGTTAAAACCAGAAGTTTATATACGTCATATAAAAAGACACAAATACATTTTTTTTCCACAATGCCTGATGTGAAATCAGAATAAACTTTTACCTTTTAGGTCAATTAGAATTTTCAAAGTTATATCAGAAGCTTCCAAAGACATGGCATCAAACAACCCAAATTGTTTAAAGGCAGAGTAATCTTAGTGTATTTAAACTTTTTTCACTTTAAAGTAAGTTATAAAAATTGCCTTAAAAACATTCTCTTTCTCATTATTCTGGCATTTAGCAAATAGAAATAATTTCGAAAATCCTAATTGACCGAAAACAGGAAAACTAAAACTGATTTTATGTCAGACAGTGTGAAAAAAGTGTGTATGTCTTTTTATGTAATGTATGTAAACTTCTGGTTTCAACTGTATGTCCAGCACAGTCATGCAGTCATATCTTGTCTCCTACCTGTATGTCTTGTTTTCTTTTAGGCCATCTTCAATACCCTAGTTACTTTTTTATTATTAGGAAAATTTCACCTGAAATACAACTATAGAGAATAATAGCTCTTCAACTGTTAGGCCAAACTGAGCTACCTTGGACAAATAGGAGAAACCCAGGATAATTTGTTTTTCTGAAATTCAGAAGGTCTTTTTTTACCTGTTCACAATCAAATATTTTTAAAACATCCTTTTTAAAAATATTCTGCTGACCTTCAGAAAGGCATAATGCTTTGCAGGAAGGCCTAGTGCTTCTGACGTCTTGCGTATCAGTTTATCTTATCAAGGCCTGAGAGCGAGGCAGACAGTGATACTGAAGCATATGAATGAGAGAGGTGGAGAAGAGTAGTGAGGTTGAGCCTGAGATAACAAACAAGGATGTGCAAGAGAAGTACTGAGCAGATGTAGGGGAACAAAGGGCAAATGAAGAAGTGTGCAAGAAAACGTGTATGGTGGAGTAAAAGTATGCTGAGAAGAGTTTCAGAAGTGGACAGCTATTTCTGAGACAAGCCTTTTGTTGGCCTTGGAAAGTAGTGATGCTCCTGATACTTCCTGTCCTCCTGTTGTTTCCCATAACAACAAGTTCAGGTAGTCAGACTTGCTTTGAGTCGCCTTGTGCTGAAAAGTGCTATATAAATAAATGTACCTTACCTCACCTAAACCAAAGCAAGTAATGGGTGTAATCATTTGCAGTTTATGTGGTGCCGGTTTCAGAAATTAATGCAGAAAATCACTGCATTTTAAACTTCACCCTTCAACTGAGGTTAGGGGTCAGTTTGCTCATTTATGTTAGATATGAATATACTCTTATGAGTTTGTGCTACTGTTTTTTAAATGTCTGTAAAGGTGGTACTTGGCAAGCTTAGGATTTTCTGTGATGGTCTTTGTTATAAAACCTTTGTTCTAGGATACTGTAGTTCATTCAGGTTTAACTTGATTAAAACCAACTCCACACCAACCTTAAGGGTTACAGGAAGAAATACAATAGATTGTTTTGAGAACACAGGAACCTTTTAACTTTTAATTCAATTCAATTCAAATTCAATTCAAAAATACTTTATTAATCCCAAAGGGAAATTAAATGTTGACGTAGCTCATTTAAATCGAGGAGTTATTATAGATGGTGATGGCTGTGGGCAGGAAAGATCTCCTGTAGCGGTCCGTTTTACAGCTAATCTGAAGAAGCCTTTGACTAAAGAGACTCTGTTTTCCGATGATGGTCTCATGAAGAGGATGGTCAGGGTTGTCCATGATTTCCTTGATTTTATGCAAAATCCTTCTTTGCATCATCATCTCCAGAGGTTCCACAGGCATCCCCAGAACAGAACCAGCCTTCTTTATCAGGTTGTTGAGCCTTTTTAGGTCCCTGGCTCTGATGCTGCTGCCCCAACAGATGATGGCAGAGGAGATGATACTCTCAACAACAGACTTATAGAAGATCTGCAACATCTTGCTGGAAACCTTGAAGGATCTAAGCTTCCTCAAGAAGTACAGTCTGCTCTGTCCCTTCTTGTAGATGGCTTCACTGTTGAGTCTCCAGTCACAGTCCTTTAGTCTCACAAACTGTGGGCTGTTTGTCAGGTAGTCATTGATCCAGGCAATTGTTGAGGCCTCAACTCTTCCATACAGTAACTGTGACTGGTTATAGTTTACAGACTGTGTTTATAGGAGCTTTTTTAAACTACTGCAGTATAGAAGATTTAGTGGCATGACGGGAATTAATGGTATGCTTGATTTGTACTCAGAAGTTGTTGGATTTACCGGTTTCCAAGACAAAAATCTTCTGGAACTTCACCCAAATTTGTAATTCCTACTTGGAAAGTTAGAGATTGCTGACCAACCCTGATCTCAAAATCTAAAATGGCTGACTTAGATTTAAAAAAAACACTGTGATTATTGCAGTAATAAACTTTTTTTCACTTCTATTAAGTTGTATTTCAATAAATCTGTCACACACATACGGTACCATTACTGTAAACAGGTTGCAATAATGTTTGAATTCAGAGTACATAAGAAAATCATCAGCTTGTAAAGCTTGTAAAGCAAATAATAGCAATAGTGGAAGGATAAGCACAAATGGTTCTTTTTCAACCCTAAATGAAATTATTTTTCTGACATGTTAATGTACTAACCATTTATCAGTGAATAAGACTATTTTCAAATGTCTAGATTTTGAACTAAGTCTTTAAATTATTATGGAAAACCCAGTTCTCTGGGATTTTAGCTTGATTTTTTTATACTAAAGATATAAAGTTTTCTGTTGTATATATGGTATATAAACTGAGTTATATGGGCTAAACTGCTTGAGCTAAATATGGTCTAAGTTTAGCTGGATATATTCAAGAATGAATAAGGACAATCACTAGATTGCAACTTGAAATTATCCATTTCTAACAGGATTAGAACCATTTGGTCCAAAGCAGTGATACAAAGGGAGGACATATTTCCCCAGGGGACAATAGTCTAGACTTTATTTAATGAAGCAAACCAGAGAACCACATGGAAAAAAGATAAACAAAGCAGTGTTTCCTTATCTTGATTTTCTCCCCAGAATCTTCTGTATCAGCTTGTTTTGAGTTTCTTCACTTGAGATGGAAATTCTGGTGTGAGTGGTATTGCTTGCTTTGGGGAGATTAGGGTGCCAAATGAGAAAAGCCTGTGTGTGACATCCTATCATTACAACCTGCCTCCCTTTTCGTCCATTTATTTTCTAAGTCTAACAAGAAACTGAACACCACAACATCAATTAAACCTATTTAGTAGATTAAAACAGTTGACAGGGTCAGACAAAACCAACAGTTTGAGATAAACTGAACAAATAAGTGCCTGAGTCTCCTGTCAGCCTATTAGCAGATTGGTATATACGTGTCTTGAGGGTAAAGGTGTATGTCATGTCTAAAGCCTGGAAATGTTTTTCTTCAATTAGGTGTCTGTGATGCTGAAACAAAACAAGTTTTGTGAGTAAACTTCAATTTGTGTCAAGATTCTGTGCAGCATTTTACCAAAAAAACCAAACTATTATTCTTTTTTATTAAAATAGCATTGCTTCTAGTTTGTTTCTTTTTCTTATTTTTTATTTAAAGTATACAAAAGACAGTTTTATTTTAGCTGTGTCAAAATAAAAAGACAGATGTAACCCATCTGATGCAAAATGTTACCAAAAAACATATTTGAAAACAACATTAATATCCCAAACATGTATGTGTTTCATGACAAATTTATTTGCTCTTACCTTGACAGTTTTCTATATCATAATCATTTAAATTTTTACATAATTCCAGTGCTAAGTACAGCAGGATTTTTAGCTATCGTACTATGGTCCTTATGAGAAATCGTGCTGATTCTGTGTTGGGAAACAGTGTCAAAGCTGCTTCAACTCTGCAGTTTCCTACTCATATGGAGGATTGTAACAGTTGTCTTGTTGCTTTTTTTACGTGTCACCACAGTGGATTATCTGCTTCCATTTCACCATCTCCCCGCACCCTCCTCTGTCACACCAACCGTCTTCAGATCCTCCTTCACTACATCTATAAACATTTTCTGTGGTCTTCCTCTTTTCCTCCTCCCTGTCAGCTCCATCTTCAATATCATTTGTCCAATAAATTCAATGCTGCTTACCTCACTTCAACAACTCTTTCCCATATCTTCATGGTATGGCTCATCAGCTTTATCCCTCTGTAGTTATTACAGATTTGCACATCCTTATTCCTAAAAATCAGTATCCGACCACTAGGCTTCTTCTCAGGCATCCTTTTATGCTCAAGGAATGTGTTAAACAAATTGCGCTAAGTCAAATGCCCACTCTCCTAGACATCTCCATACCACTACAGGTATGTCACCTGGACCCGCTGGCTTTCTACATTTCGTCTTCTTAGCTGCTTTCACATTCTCCTTACAGATACTCTACATTTCCTGATTCCTCCATCTGCCCTCTTTTCTCTCTCATTTTTCTTATTCATCTTCAAACATACAAGTTTTATGTTAGTTAAAAACAAACATTTTTGACACACAGCAAAAGGGAAAGAGTTGTGAAGTAAGATCTTGGACTAGTAATGTCTTAAAGAAGTTTCTTTCAATTGAGGCAGATAGCTAAACTTAAGCCTGTCTTAACCAGACCTGATCTTGAGAAAGGATCTTGTTCTTAACAGGAACTTGTAGGTTTGAACACATTTCACCAGTTGTATCCTATCTTCACTGGCTCCCTGTGTGTCATAGAATAGATTAAAATTATTTTGATGACTTATAAATGCCTACACGGACTTGCACCATCATACCTCTGTGACCACTTCAACCTTATGTTTCTTCCCTGGTACTGAGATCATCTGAGCAGCTGTTATTGGTTGTCCCAAAGATCACGATGAAGCTCAGAGGAGATTGGGTTTTCTCAGCTGTGGCACCTAAACTTTGGAACAATCTGTCCTCTGACATTAGACAGGCATCTTCGCTTCCTCTTTTAAAATCTGTTTTAAAAACACATCTGTTTTCACTGGCTTTTAATACAGCTTGAGTTGTTGTTTTTCTGATACTTTTACTCAACTTGTTTCTGTTTGCTGTTAATATTTTTGTGTTTTATTTTAATTGTTTTAATCTTTGTTTTATGTTTGATGGTTTGTGTAATTTGTGAAGCACTTTGGTCAACTGCTGTTGTTTTAAATGTGCTATACAAATAAATTTGACATTGACATTGACATAGTACTAGTTCAGCAATCCAATGCCACTTTTAGATTTTAGAGGGTTATTGAAGGACGTCATCAGACACTTATTTAAGTAAAACCACATGTGCACATTGTTTAGTTATAATTAGTGTCTCAGCTTTCCAGTTGACTATTGATTGCTTTGTAGCATTGCATTAGTGGGAGGCATAGCATAAAAGGTGAGTGGAAATATCATGAGTTACATCTTTTTCAAATAAAGAGTAGATTTTACAGTTCCGCAATTTTTTTTGAAAGAAATATTTAGAAGTTGCACACCAGTCAGACAAAAAGTGATCAGACCATTGGCAGATCGATACATAAAACTTTGCAGTAAACCGAATAGAAAATATGTTTAAAAAATACAAACAAACAAAATAAAAAAAATGTAAAGGCCTAAGATTCCTTGTAGGAATGCATATAGCACAATACCTTTCAAGCCAGAGTTTGATAGTAAGATCATCCTGTGTAGAGAAATAACAAATTTATAGCCGTTTTATCACCAGATCAGATTTATTACAGTTAGACATATGAGTTGGGAATGCCTCTTAGCTACTGCCACACTAAAGTATAGCTGAAAATCTGTAAAACTGACTGAGTCATAGCCATTTTTGTGTTAGCTAAAGTGGATTAGCTAAGGCAGCCATCTTGAATTGGGTTGATTTAAAAAATAATAATTAGTATATGGATACACAGCGATGTACATCTAGTGAATATGTTGAGAATTTGAATAAAAAACATCCAGTGTTTCATGAGACGTTAAACATATCAAACAATGTGTAACTCTTTGAATATGTCATGGGGATGATACTTAGCTTCTACCAAACCACATCTTACCTTAACAACTGTGAAATTGACAAGGTTATAGTAATTTTTATATTTGCTAAGGTTGATTAACCTTGACAGCTATCTTAAATCATGTTGACTCCAAAACATAATCAGTTGTAGATGTACATCCAATAACAACTTTTTGAGTTTCGATAAAGTCCATCCAGCGGTTCATGAGATAGTTTGCTTACTGATAAATTGATGAACGATCGCGTAAACACACAGGCACAGACAATTTCATGATCAGCATAGTGTATTAAAAAGAAACCCACACAAACTCCGAACTTGGTGTAATATGTAGTTTGGTACTCAAGGCTTGGACATCAACAATAAACAGATCCCAAGTAAAAAGAGCACTCTGTTCCAATCTTTGAGTCCCCCCTACACCTTCTGGTTTACATTTTGTGGAAAGGGACTCATCTGCAGCAGGACAATGTCTCCAAACACACCTCAATGCTTTGAAGAATTTCCTGACAGTAAAAAAAGACAAGAAAAAAAATGCTTATAGTAGATCATTTAGTCTGCTGTTCTGGACTCATGAGTATACAGTCACATCACACCAAGATATCCTGGGCTGCCAGATATGGCAAACCATGTGAAGTCCTTGTTAATAAATATAAGAAGCTTTAAGAAATACTATATTTGAATATTCACTGGCATTTTTGAGTCATTCTTTTGTGCAATCATCTAACTTTTGTGGGTTTTTGTTTTTTCTTGATACAGTCAAGAATACAGAAAAGTACATCTTCCCTCATAATTTGATCTTTTGGCACATTAGATTTTATAAATGCTCAACAGTGACCTAACATTTTTGTTTATTGGCGAGTTATGAGACTGGAAAACATTCTATATTTTACTAACTTGAAATATGGCAGACCAGCAGATTACAAAAGCACCATAAAAATAAAAAATTAAAAGAACAAAATCAACCTTTGTGACAGCCTCAAGGCCTTTGTTCTCTCTGATTTAATAGATTTCTTTTAAAACACATAGATTTCTTTTAAAACACAGATAAAGATTAGGGGATCAAATAGTTATAATGACTTTAAAGATTAGATTTTGAGAAACCCCATCATTGCTGGTCTGTACCTGTTGTTGCAGCATTTCATTTTTGATCTCGCCCTAGACAGCACAGACTGAAGCACTGATAGCAGCATGTGCAAGCTGTAATTTCTTTTTTATCCCCAGTGCAGAAAATAAAAAAGCTCTGAATTGCTTTTGGTAATATAGGACAGAACAAGTTGAAGTGATAAAAAAGAAAAAGAAGATAAATCTACTTGAACGAATTTCCCTGTTTCCCTGGCTTCTCATTTCTTTTGTACTTATAAAAGAGGAGTAATGAATTGCATGGAGTTAGGGTGTACAAATCAAACTTGCCAGAGAACAAAACTATTTGTTAGGTTTGACTGTAATCACTATCTAATCTAAAATGAATATTTATACACAAAATAAGCCCCAATGTACTTGTGTCAAAACATGTCTCTATGGAGACTGGTCTGTATAGGAGGACTGATTCTGTCTGCCTGTCAGTAATGAATGAACTGTAATGCTAATACTGGCAAAATGGTCCTTACATAATTATAGTTCTCATTTACTCAGCTCATTATCTCTCTTATTCTGCTGAAAGAAGCTTTAATATGATTTATAAGATAGGTCCAGTAAGAAAGGAATTGACTATATGCAAACTGCATATGGTTGTGGTATACGGTAATGACCAACTCACTAAGCAAAGTAGACCAAAGTTAAATCAAACTTTCCACTTGAAGCTGAAAAAGTTTCACATTTTGAAGGGAATATAAAAAGATAATTAACATCTTGCTTATGACTATTACTGCAAGCGTAGTCCCCATGGAATGATGCTTACAATAAGTAATATCTCAATGGTATGTGACCACTAAAACACACACACACACACACATATATATATATATATATATATATATATATGCTTATCTGAGGTTTTTTCCTTCTGTGTTCGAAAAAACTGCTCACACTCTGATAAGCATAAAATCTTGACTGACATGGCTTGATTCGCCAGGTGTTCCTGACCTCAGATGACAAGAATGGGACCACATTCTCCTCTAAAAACTCCAGTAGCTGGTCTTCAGTTCCTAAATTCTATTCTGTTTTTATTTAAATTTTACACAATGTCCCAACTTTTTCAGATATTGGCTTGTAGGATGAGGGGAAAAAAAATCATACCATAAGCCTATCATACTCTCAGCATACTTGAATCTGAGACCAGGCAGATGCTGCTATTCCTGTAAGGCAGGACCTGGAGACAGTATGGTCAAAAATAGAACTTTGAGCCAAGTCTTATGAGAGAAACTGATGATAGATCTGTCTAAAGCAATCCCCCACTGGTGGACCTGCCCTCCAATTGTTTCTACAATTTTACAGATAGATCCCTTTTGAAGGAGTCAGCAGGTGCAGGTGTGCTGATTTTGCACAAGCATCGTCAAAGAGAGTAAAATTACCCATTGGGTGGATTTAAAACTGTATCTCAAGCCTAGATATAGGCAATCTGCCAGTGTGTGGCATCTCTCAAAGACCTTCAATGGACACAGAGGGATTTATTTCTACTAACAGATAGCAAATCTGAAATTAGAGCTCTGGAAGAAGCTAAAGGACTGCAGACAGGCACAGGAACTAATTAAAGGTCCAAACCCCAGATTTGGGAAACCTCTCATTGCCCTGACAAGGAAAACTGGTTGGAGTTCTAACTGGGCATAACCTGCTCAGCCACCCCAAAATGGTTAGGGAATTCCATGACAATGGTTTGTGTGATGCCTATGGCATTTATTTAGAAACTTATTTGCACTATTTACGCTATTGTTTGGCTATTAGCAGTCGAAGAGAAAGAATTCTGGGGGAACCATACATCTGGCACAAATTTTAACACACAAGTTGGAGTTTACGTGGGTATTCATCCTAATATGAGCTAAAGCTTTCGAGCTGACAAACTTTTTTTTTGTTTTCTACACCTGGAATAACAATAAGAAGCATGCATATTGGCAAAGAAATGTTTTAGTTATGATAATAGAAGATGGTTTACAATTTGCTTGGTATTGGGAGATGTTGAAAGTTTTTGTTGCTGAAGAAATGGCATTGAAAGATAAATAAAATACTTCTCTTCCTTTCTCTTTCTGCCTCTAATAATGCTAGATCTGATGTGCCAAATGGCCTTCGACTGTCCATCAACATGAGCAGTGCTCTCTTGTGCATGAGCAGTGCACCAGAGAGAAGCTTTTTATGACTGGGGTCATTATTTATTTTCATTTGCAACAGATAAATATTGAGATAGATGCATTTCCCTCACCTCTCACACAAGTGGGACGAATGCATGAGTCTCATACATAATCAGCTGAATATTCATCTATGTTTCCCTGAGCATCTGCAAAAGTGGAGAGCACAAAGTTAGAGTAGAACCACAAAAACTCATATTAAGAGACAGTTGAAACAAATTAAACTTGTTCTTTCAGTCAGTTACCTGAACTCCTTCATGTTGTCCTTGTTATTGTCCTAATTACATGATGGCCCACCTTTCATGTCAGGGGTGACTATGTAATTGCACGTGGGCAGTAGGTGACAACCTTGTTTGTGTTTTAGCAAAAAATATCTCATGAAACCTTAGATAGATTTGAATGAAACTCTCAGAAAGTGATTTCTGCCTGTACATCTACAATTAGTTAAATTTTGGAGTCACCCCTTTTGGAGATGGCTGTCACAATCTAATCAACATTAGACAATACAAAAACAGCTATGACTCAGCCAGTTTCACAAATATTGAGCTAAAATTTGATGTGATAGTAGCTGAAAGTCATCTTCAAGACACATCTAGAGCACTGACCATTGTGCAACATTTTTGCCCAAAACTGTGGCACTAATTGTTAAAGCACTGTGTGTTAGTAAATTATATAATGTACAACTGAATGGATTTTGATAAAACTTTAAGTAATCACTGACTTACTGTACATTTACAACTAATTGACATTTTAAGTAAACCAAATTTAAAATGGCCACCACAGCTAATCTATATTTGCCAATTCAAAATGGCTTTAACCTTACTCAAAATTACAAATAATGAAAGTTATTCTCAACACATACTTTGAGCATGAACATAAAATGTGAGTACAAATTGTTAACTAAAACTGTCATGAAATGTTGCAGGCGATATGCATTCCTTCAAGGAATGCTAGGCCTTTAATTTGATGTGTTGAACTAATAAAGAGCATACAGCAGCCCCTGTGATTTGGGGTTTTTGTATTTCAGGACAATGAATTATGCATGTTATGCACTCATCAAATTGTGTAAGGAACCATGAACACCTGTAATTCCACATAAACACACCTACACGCATAAGTGGAATGCTCATAAATGCACTGGAAAAAGCACTGATGCATTCATTCATATAATCAAGAACTTTACACCATATGTCATACATTTTATGATTTTCTAAGCAGCTAATTGGCACAACTGTCTCTGAAAAATTCAGCAAGTTTTTAATATGCACAAGGAAAACACACACTTCTTTTAGTCTGTTCATTTTAGATAAGAGTCCTATTTTGTTTCTTTCTACTCTTTTTTGTTGTTCCTTCTCATCCTTTTGTCCTTTCCTCTTAGTGACTGTGTGGTGGCTAATGACGCAGAGGTGGATATCATGTGAAGTGTCTTCAAAAGGTGGACGTTCTTCTGGGTCTTCATAATTGCAGCAACGATGTACTGATCAAAAGAAAATGACTTTACAGACATAAGTTATCTTTTGAACAGTGAGACTTTATTCAAGACAACAGAGTCTGTGCCGAAATCGGGAACTTCTGGTCCAATCAGTGAAATCCCCCGTTTCTCTGGGGCTGCTTGTTTTTATGAACATTTACCACACCCTAGTAAGAGTAACAAGACACCCACGTCCCACTGGGACGGACCTGTAGGATTCAAGTACATTCA
>NC_051446.1:9434735-9457886 GCF_001649575.2 Kryptolebias marmoratus | reverse complement strand
ACAAGACACCCACGTCCCACTGGGACGGACCTGTAGGATTCAAGTACATTCAATTCCATTTATGGAGATAGACTAGGGTCTTCAGACAAGCAACAGCGAGCGTAAGAGCCCACGGTTCACTTCTTAAAAAGGCGTTGTGGCTGAGGACAGTGTCTCTCAAAATGATAGCTCGGGCTTCATGACCTGAACACAGATGCAGAGCAGTTACCTCACAT
Source organism: Kryptolebias marmoratus (assembly GCF_001649575.2). Taxonomy (NCBI): domain Eukaryota; kingdom Metazoa; phylum Chordata; class Actinopteri; order Cyprinodontiformes; family Rivulidae; genus Kryptolebias; species Kryptolebias marmoratus. The sequence goes on along the minus strand of NC_051446.1, from coordinate 9,457,671 downwards.
GCTAAATGGGTTCAGAAATCTGTGGCCGTCTGTTGCACTGCGCGATTTGCTGCAGCCTTGATCAAGTTGTAATAGCTGCTCATCAATGGTCCTTAACCTCTTTACAGATTGTCTTTTAGTTTATGAGGGTGAACTCTAAACCAGCACAATGCAGCAGCAATGTGACCCCTGCTGTGATAAGATCCTCCCGGTGAAATGCCCACAACCTTCTCAGATTTGCACACAAAAGGGCATTGCAAAACAACAGATTTTTTTCTTTGATAAGTAGTGCAAAGCAGAGGCAGAGTGTTTCTCAACTGACATGTTTACATCCTGTTACACCTGCTTGACTCTGATAGAAATTTGTAGTCATTTATTTCCGCTATGAAGCCAATTGCATGCTGTCAGAATGATTTGTGTCTCATTCTATTGACCAATTATCATTTCACCCTTGCTGCCAATGTGCAATTGTAGAGGTTTTGTGATGACAGCTAGTTGACTGTTGAAAACAGTTTATCAGGCTTTATAGTGCCTGAGTGTACTGACCTCTAACAAGGAGACACTTGAGATATAAATGGAAGTTCAGCGTGTGAGGTTACAAGGTTACAGCTATAAACATCACAATATAAAGAACGTGTCTGAGTGTATGTCACAGTGGGAACAAAAGGCTGCTGTGCCAGCTATGCTTAGAGTAGTATCTCACTGGGCTGCAACCGTTGGTGACTATTTTGTGTATGACATATGTAAGGGAGTTTCCAAATTGTCTGGAAGTGTTCACTGAGGTTCTCAATTCCCTCATGTGAGTGATCAATTGTTTGATTTTTTAACATATTCAAAACATTTGTTTGAAGACTTTCTCTCAAAATACTTAGAGTTGTGGTAAGTGTCTCAAACTCTTCTGAATTTAGTTTCCGTAGTTCTAGAGTGCTAGAGCTGGGCTTTGATTGATTTACAGTAGTACTCCTTATGACAGAAAGCTTCTATTTCTAAAGGCCTGAGCACCCAGGTCTAACCATGCTGATAATGAACATTAATTATTAAAAATATTGGTTCAAATTGGCCTATCTTCATTTTAAAAGTGTGCTCCATTAGATTAATGTGGGGGTGGCTGTCAAAGTGGGCCAAGGTAGGTGCAGTGTGGGTGAAGTTGGATAATAAAATGATAAAAAAATAGGTGATGATTTTGAAAAATTGGCTTTTCCTCAAACCTCATGGAGTCTTCAGTGCAGGGTACCAGGACCTTGAGACTCAAACCAATTTTTCACTGGGCTGTGACAATTTGGAGACAAATTGCAAACGGCATTCATGAATAAGGTTCTCAAGTGTTTTGAAATGTTTGTGAGGGTTCTCAGTTTTCTTGAATGTTTCCCAGGGCTTCACTTTCATGTCACAGGAATTTTTAACTTATTTTAAAAAATGACATGACAAACTTTACATCAAAACAGTTACAGAGTTGTCATGTGCATTTGGAACCTCTCTGAAGCCATTCTTGAGTTTAGTTTTTCTAATTATAGAGTGCTAGTGTATGCAAACTTCCGACAGATTTTAGTACAAATTTTGCAGAGTTTTTACAAACATTAAGTTCTGAAAATTCAAGTATTGTTTTTTTAGTGCTCTTCCAGGGCCATGGCTGACCTTGGAAGGACCTCACGAAACTATTCAGTTGCTTGTGGCAATGTTCCCAGCTTTGAGGGTTTCTTTGTTTTGTTTTGCTTTGTTTTGTTTTGTTTTTTGCTGCTATTCATTTGGATCTCATGTGTGGGCCATTTTTTGGAAACAATTGAATGGCAGGTTTGATTTGACCCCATGCTGAGTTGCATAGCCAATTGTCAAACCCAACAACTAGTTTGCTGATTTTAGTGATAACTTTACATGCAATCACAACAAACTTACAATAAAAACTTTGCAAAACAACATAAGAGAAAAACCAAGATTATGTGATTCCATGATGTAAGCTGCACAGGCAGTATAAGTCTGAAAAATACCTTATGGTCACATTAAATGACAAAATTAGCAAGCACAGTCCAGTTTCTGTCAAATACAATGTCCAGCCCTACACACAACTGCATAAAAACCTAAAAACATATTTTAAATTTTAAATAAATTTGGCAAATAAATAGCTCCTACCTACCACAAAAGTCCATTCTTTAGTGGAGAACAATTTATCTGACCCAGGGTGCCCTGCTTGTCAGTCAAGTAAGTAGGTGGATTTGATTACCAGAGGCACTGCAACACTATTCAGTCAATCACTATTGTTATGACATGCCTGCAAAGAACACAAGAAAACAGAGACATACTGGAGGCCTCCCATGGCACTGCCCTGGGACATCAGCTTTGTCATCATATCCTTCTAACTTTGGATTTCTGACAATCTATATTAAAATTGGTTTTATTGCGCTAAAAAGCTTTTGAAACTTTTGAATTTTCTAAAAGCAAAAGCAGCTCTGAAACTCAACTTTTACCTTATATGAACAACACAGAAAATGTGTGCTAGATGAATTAGAAAAGAAAAGAAAAAACAAAGAAGCATTTAATATAATAAATATATTACAGAAAAAATCAAAACGTAAAGTTATTTAAATTTTTATCTGTTTATGCCAACCACCATAAAACTGAAGAAGAATAACTTGATGCTGAGGGGGGAATGAAGAAGCAGTCAGGGCAGCAAAAACAGCAACAAAGAATGAAATTCACTTTACAACATCCATCAGTAAATCAGAAGTGAGAACCATAGTAAAACAAAAATTGAAGGGAAAATGGCAAAAACAATGGGAAGAAGACAGCAAAGGAAAGTGGTTGTACAGGATTCAGAGAGGAGCGGGAGAAATAAGAACAGGAGGAAAGAACAGAAAAGAAGAAAGTTTAATAACCAGAGTAAAGTTTGGACAGACTGGACAAAATAGCACATTATTCAGAATACAACAATGTAATACAGGTCAATGTGATTACTGTAGATGAGGAAACAATAAAGCATGTACCACAACCTGTGGTGATCCGTAAGTCTTCTTCCTGGTGGGCGTGTCTGGCTCCTCCTACTGGCGGAGTCATTTGGCATCCACACCTACAGACGATGAGGACCATCAGAGTGGCAGTGTACTTAAGGCTGTGGTGGAGATCAGACCAACACTGGAGCATTGCTTACCTTTGTGGTTAAAAGTTTCTGAGCCTTTTTCTTATTTGAGTTTCTGAAGAATATTGCTTACCCGTGTTTTTGTGTGTTGTGCCTCACCAGAGTAACCTGCCGTCCTGAAGATCCAGTTCTGGTCCATTATCCTGCCTACTCTCGAGCTAAGTGCATGTGCCACTTACTTGAATCAGTCTGCCTCATCATCGTCTGCCTTTTCCTGTGGAGCTATATCATCTCAGTCATCTGGACACCAGTCACCGGGAACCCTCTACTAAACAAACATACCTAAGATCCTACAGCCCTTGCAGAACTCCTCCTTCCTCTCAGTAAGAAAGCATTTGGGTGAGTGTGGTATTTTGGCAATACCACACTCACCCAATCTCGTCTCCTACAAATTATCCTGTTCCTGTCCCTGCCACTCACTTACTTTTTACTGTCTTTATCCATATATCCATCTGTTCGTGGTACCTCTGCTCTTCATTAAATACAACATTTTTGTTATCAAAAATGACAGCCAGTGGCCAAGAATATGAGCAGTAAGACATGTGTCACAATGAACAGAGCAGTGAATTTACAGAAATAGGACATTGGTTACAGAGGTCATGTTCATGTTTTAAAGTCAGTAAGATCACACCTAAAACCCTTGCTTAAGTCCACACAGTCCTTTCTTTTTTAATGGAAACACTGCTGACTACTGTGGATTAGACACAGACAGGTTAATGAAAAGCGGAAATATCAATATATTTTGTTTTCAAAAGTCCTGTTACATTTTGAAAGGTTCTAGTCACTTATTTTAAACAGGCTTTGTTTTGCCATGGTAAAAATATGAAATTCATAATCAGAAATTGGTAACAATGACTTGAATTTTTGTGTACCTTCTGTGGTGAGCCACCAGCACTATAGAAAATCAAAAGTCAAATTGCCAACTGTTTTTATTGTTTGACTCCTTTGGCATCGTGATTCTCAATTTTTTGTTTTCTAAAGTTACTGGATATTGGCGCTGTCAGCTGAGAGTGTGTACACAGAGTATGTTTTTCTATTTGTCTAAATCACCTGAACTGCAGCTTTCTACAGTTTTGGTTCATTTGTGGGCTTTATTGCTTTTAGTAATTGCCCTCCACCATCATTATGTAATCCTGTCTGTGTGTGTTTATCTTTTTGTTGTCTTTGTGTATTATAATTGGGTTATTACAGGAACCCTATCTGAACGCTTTAATCAAGATTTATGAGGTTTTATTTGCAATTTGTACATGTACACAGTAATTCTATACATAAATTTTTTACAGAATTATTTTGTTCCTTTTGGTTTCAGTATATGTAGCGACAGTGTTCTTTCATCTCTACTTTTTTCCATTTGAGTTGAGCAGCTTTTTTAATGCACTTCCCTGACAACAAAAGAGCACATCTCCGTTTAGAATCCCTTGAAATATAGTGCTGTTGCTTAAAAATTTAAAGGCCAGGAATTTATATACTCTTCAGGTTACTTGTTCAAGCTGTGGCATTCATTCTAAAACCTGTCTCGTGTAAAATCCATTCAGACAGTCAACATTAAAGTATCTGTGAATCTGTGAGCACATTATCACGGGATCAGCTGAATGGAGAACTGCCATAAACATAAAAAATCCATTACAGCTGCTAATTGTCATGTCCTCGCCATGTTAAAAATGCTCTTCTTCAGTAAACTCCAAAAATAGTTTAAAAAATGCAAACATCCATGATCAGATTTCATGTGATAACTTAGAAACCTTCACATGCAAAAATACAAGTTTTGGAAGTGACTCTAATTTCTGTTCTATCAATTATGGATGTCAGTATGTGTTTATGCTGGCTTCTGCGCGATTAGCTTATAATTTACTTTTCTGTCTTACTACAATGTATTGGGGCTAATCAAAAGAAAAAAAATATATTGAGAAGGAAGATGTTTTTATTTGATAAAGTTTTGAAATTTAAGTGAGAATGTTAAAGGAAAAGAAGATCACAAATTTAAACTTTTGACTAGATATAATGTACTTTTGAGTCAAAGTCCAAATCAGTTCCACACAAGTTTAATCCTTCATGTATGTGACCAAAACATCTTTCATGTAGATCAGGCCAATAAAGACAATACGGACCCTCAAGAGGAAGGAAAGGAGGAGCGATTTGCATGTGAGTTCAGCTTGCACAAACAAAGCACTTCACTTCAGTTTAAAAGCTTAAAACTCTACCTTTTTTAAGTTTGAATTGATAAAGTTCCACAAACATAACAAAATAAAATCTAAACATAAAAGCCTGGGAAAATAAAAATGTTTTTAGCTGCTTTTAAAAAACCTCCACAGAGTCAGCAAATCTGAGCTGCAAGGGCAAACTGTTCCACAGCCTTTGGGCCACCAACTGAAAGGCCCTGTCCCCTTTAGTTTTTAGCTGTGTATGTGGAACAACCAGGAGATTCAGAGTTTGAGAATGTAGGCCACGAGTAGCAGAGTATTTTGTTAAAAGCTGACAGATATAGTCAGATGCCTGGCCATTCAAGGCTCTGCATGTCAACACAAAAACTTTAAAAGGAATTCTAAAATCAACTGGGAGCCAGTGTAGAGAATATAGAACCGGAGTGATATGACTGAATTTTGTCACAGTCTGCTGTTCCTGCCACGCCTCTGCTCACAGTTTCCATGTTCCAGTAACTTTCCACTGCATCTCCGCCCATGCCACGCCTCCTGGTTCCACGCCTCCTGCAATCTACCTGATCATCTCCACCTGGATTCCACAGTATTAAAGCTCACCCTCAACGTCTAACCAGTGCCAGATTATTGAACAGTTCTGCCTAGTAAATGTCCAGCGTTACCTCACAGTCCATGTCTGCCTCGAAACCCACGACCCCACGCCTGACTGTCGTCTCTCGCCTGCTCCTCATCGTATACTGTCTCGGACTCGGATACCTGGTAAACGACCTCTTTTCTGGAAAAACAAGAATGTAATATGTGAATCAAAGCCTAATGATAAGTCGAATGTGACACCTAGATTTTTTTTACCTTTGATTTAGCTGCTGGGCAGAAAAAGGCAATTGCTTGGCTGATATGTTGATGCAAGTGACTGGGAGCAATAATCATAGTCCTACTGGTATTTAAAACCAGAAAGTTACTGGAGAGCCAGTCACTGATACGGGACAGACATTGAATGAGGATGGCCAATCTGTCCAGTTGATGTTGTCTAAATGAAAAATACAACTGAATGTCATCAGCAGAAATATCTGAGAAGGACTGAATGATGACAGCAAGTGGAATAATGTATAAAGAAAACAAAAGTGGACCCAGGACAGAGCCTTGTGGCACCTCGCTAGTTAAGGGGGCTTCATCAGAGGAGAACCTGTCTGTCTTGACAGAAAATGTCATGTCAGATAGATAAGAAGTGATCCAGTCTAAAGCTGAGCCAGAGATACCAGCAAAGACCTTCAATCTGTGTAGCAAAGTTGCGTGGTTAACTGTATCAAAGGCGGCACTTAAAGAACTCAACACGATTGGAATGCTACTTTATGACTAAGCCTATGGAAGCATAGGTAACCATCATCCAAATTGACTCTGAAACAACTTTGAACCCAGTGTTCCAACATTCAAGAGAAAATTCTGCTATTACACCTAGAGATTGGTGAGATACAACAACAATGCTATGGCAAAGGGGAGCCAGGATGGTAGGTTGGGGGGGTATTATCATCCCCACCATCCAAATATGGGCACCAAGCTCCATTGAGCTGAGGAACTGAACACAAGGGCAGCTGACCTGAGCAGAAAGATTGTGAACAAGCTAGATACCTACGACCTGCAACCCTTGCCAAGGCTACGCAACAATGTACCCTCTGAAAGTCTGCTAGAAGATGTGAATGCAGCACTGCTAAGTATACCTACTGACACCATTACAGAGACCAATAAGCTGTTATACCACAGCAACAGTGATCCTTGACATACAGGGCTATAAGATCAAGCCTACAAGGAATAAGGAGCATTGTCCCCCATGGAGGAGGAGGCTAGAAAATAAGATCAAGGCAACTCAGAGAGAAATCAGACAGTTGTTAGAGCAACAGAAAGGTGCACTGAAAAAGGATCCATCACAGACATACAGCAACTTGTCCATTCCAGAGACTCTAGAAACTGCCAAACAACCCTTCTAAGCTCTGGCTACTCATCTGAGGAGGTACACTCAAGAAGCAGAAGCCAGGAGAATAAACAGGGTATTCTCCACTGCACCATCCAAAGTGTACTCTTAATGGCAGGGGAATAACAAGAGAGTAGATCCACCCAGAGCTGAGACTGAGCAATACTGGAGAAGCATATGGAAGGAGGCATCACACAGTGATAATGCCCCATGGCTTCAGAATCTAAGACCTGAACATACCAATCTCCCAGATCAAGAACCAGTAACCATAACAGTGGGAGACATCAAAGACTGAGTCTCAGGAATGAAAAGCTGGACTGCACCAGGGTCTGACATGACAGGGCCAGACAGTTTTGATCATAAAAGATCGCCTGAACAGGGCAATTCCTTCCAACTACTGGCCAATCACTTGCCTTTGTACAACATGGAAGCTCCTAACAAGCATCATAGTGGCTAAGATGAATAGCCACATGGGTCAATACCTGAAAGAGGCACAGAAGGGAATTGGCAACAACACCAGGGGAGTCCACAGAACTGTAGCTCGAGACTGTAAGAACAGACATACAAACCTGCATTCTAAATGCACAGAGACACTGTGACAAGATCCTGAGGCTCATTGTTGTGCCATTCATCCACAGCCATCACCTTATGTTGCAGCATGATAAAGCATGACCCCATGTTGCAAGGATCTATACACAATTCCTGGAAGCTGAAAACATCACAGTTCCCAGATGGCCAGCATAATCACCGGACATGTCACCCAGTAAGCATGTTTGGGATGCTCTGGATAGGCATATACAATACCGTGTTCCAGTTCCTGACAAAAACTTGCAACTTTACACAGCCATTGAAGGGGAATGGACCAAGATTCCGCAGGCCACAATCAACAACCTGATCAACTCAATGTGAGGGAGATGTGTTGCATTGTGTGAGGCCAATGGTTATCACACCAAATACTGACTGGTTGCTATACCTGTGAGGTGGATGGATTATCTCGGCAAAGGAGAAGTGCTCACTAACACAGGTTAACACAAATTTGTGAAAAATATGAGAGAGAAAAAGGCCATTTGTGTACATAGAAATTGATTTAGATTTTTGAGTTCAGCTAATGAAAATGGGAGCAAAAACAAAAAGTGTTGCATTTGTATTTTTGTTCTGTAGATACATAAATAGATAGATATAAATACCAAAAACGTTAGAACTTTGGAGTACAATGGCATTGGCTACCTTAGCACTTTTGTTGACTTTTTTCTTAACATTTTAACCTTATTCTCAAAACATGGCAGCAAAAAATGAAAGGTGGTGGGTGATAAGCATTCCTTCATGAAATGCTAAATGTCACAACTTATAAGAATGAGATGCACAGAGAAATGTACAAATTGACACTCACAATTCAGTCTTCTATATAAACAACTCATTAGTGTAAATTTATATATTGCTTTAAGCCTGAGCTGTTAAATGGGCTTTTATTCAATTAAAGATGATATTAAAATTCTGTGAAATTTTTTAACATAGTTTGTAGCCTTTAGTAACAATGGTAGGCCAAAAATATTGTTCCTCAATCTTCAGCAGATGTTTGATGACTTTGCTTGGAAAAAAATGGCTCTTCTGGAAGGTGACATTGACCCTGGCGGTATGCATTTGAAAAAATGCACACACTGTAACAAATAGCTACAGCTACTGCGGGCTGTTTTTTTGGGAATAGATTTATTTACTGCACAAGTGTCTTTGAGTCAGCAGGGCTGCTCTGTCAGTGTCCAAAGTGTCTTAAATCCCACTGTGTATCCGTGTGTGGCGCACCCTTGTTGCATGGAAATAGATGGCACAGGGGCTGGAGAGGGAGCAGAACACATTTCCTGCATACCTCGCTCTGTTGCCCATTCTCGCTGTTTTCCCCCTCCCACTTGGGGAAAGACAGAGACGAGAGTGGTTTACTATCAGCATGTTCTCTCACTCTCTCCCCTCTCCCCTCTCTACCTCTGACACACTCTCTCTCTCTACCGCTCTCCGTTAGTCTCCCTCAGTGAAAGACAGGGTTCTCAGAAATCCGCTATAGCTTTGTGTAATTCCCCATTTATTGTTATTTCATTGATGCTTTTGCTATCGTTTCAACTATTTTTTTATGGGATTGGATCTCTCCGCTGTGGATTTTCCAGCTGACATTCAGAATTTGGATGCTACAGAGGTGCACAAATAGAAAAGAGAATGGAGGAGAACTTTTGATACTGCTCAGAACCTTTTTCTGTAATTGTGGAATAATTTACTTTTAGCTGATTTAGGGTCAATGGTGAAGAGGTATTTGCTGTATTACAATAAATATTTAGGGTATTTCCCCATTTGACGCCTACTGGACTTTTTTTTTTTTTTACCTTTTTGATCCAGCATTTATCTTTGAGTGACTCCCTAGGATTATGTGGAAACTTTTTATGATGTGTTGGATTTTTGCTGTAAGTGCAAACTTTAGAGGAGCAAAGTGAGACAAAGGATGGCAGATGGAGCTACGATTTACTGAGTGCTGAACCTGTTCATCCAAGTTGGCAGCCCAGGTAAGAGTGAATATAGTCCAAATCACATCAAATTGTAGACAAGTGAGGAATTGTCCTTGGATAAGTCTGCACATGCATTTATGAAGGGACAGATCAGTGGGTGAGATCTAATGTGTGTAATGTAAGCCAAGGCTGGTTTGTGACTACTTCAGTCAGAAGGTAAAATACATTGTAGTGATTTGTCTGAGTCTTGACAGCTCCACATTAGTCCTGCCAAGGAGAAATTCTAGCACTGAGAGAAAAAAAAAAGTTTATTTGGCACTTGCATTATCTGTGACACTTTTGGCTCTGTTTCATCTTGAAAAATAACAGCTTAGATCAAGAACGACAGTGTAATACTTCGATGGTGACAATGATAATTTTGTGCTTAAGCTCTGATGAAGACAAAGAAAATATATGCCATGATGTTTAGGAAGGCATAAGATAGGCTGCAAACATGACATGTAACACCTGAATGTAAGACTGACTGAATACATGAATGTTGCAGAATTCATGACCATGCATCTTAGGACCAAAGCTAGAAAATGCTTTTTTAATGCCAACATTTTAAGATAATCAGTAAATATTAGCACTTTTGTTTATTTTTTAGTTATTGTTTTATGCCAATCTTAGACCTCAACTGGTAGCAAAGATATTCAAGAGTCATCAGAGTATAACTATGTGGTGGAGTGAACTATTTCTTGAAAAATATTGTGCTCCAGTGCACTCTTAATGTTTTCTTCAAGACTGCAGAGATTCAAAGTTCAACTGGGCTATTAAGAAGAAATTGTCAAGCCACAGGGTCTTAAAAATAGGGTTTATAAAAAATATGTTTTTAAAATGTCTGTTTCATATTTTGTAAATGCGTTTTGTTGAACAAAGATATACTGCCATGTTTGTCAAAAATGTTAAACTGGCTTCAGCATGTTTACCAACCCACATATGTAGATGTTTGTAATGTACATGCAAACATAAACCACCAATGCAGGAACCAGACGTCACAACATTCGTTGATTCAGAAACACCAAAAGTGTATAAATGAATGAGAAATATGATCCAACACTGCAAAGACCATCCAGACAAAGACCAATCTGGGCCTTCAGCATTGGAACTCTCAACATTGCAGATCTATTTCAAGAATTAGTACTTACCACCAAATAGCTATGCTACAATACCTCTTCAACATACTTGCTACCAGTTGTGCTCAAAAACTGGCATGAAAAAATGACCAAGAAATAAACAGAAGCGCAAATATTTACTGCTTTTTCCAAGACATCATCATTCTTGATGACAGATGAGCTGAACATACCTCTGAGGATGTCCAACCTTTTTATTCTAGGGCTTGTTGGCATATGCACAAAAGGTTTGTATTAATCCACTGGTAATGGCACTTTCACAAACCAGTTCCACAAAATGGCCCCAAACACTAGTCCGTCTTTAAGCTGCTCCTGGCTGTTTACAAATTACTAATTAAGCTGGCCACATCCGTCACAGACATGGAACTAAAAGAGGTGTGGGGCAAAAATCAGCTGCGTTGATGAAGAACACTACACAATAAATGTGTGACGAACATCTCCCTCATATCATTTTCAAAACATAACAAACTAACTCAGTCTGTGTGGTTAACCAACATTTTTAACCAAATGCAGTTTCTGTTTATCATCACTAATCTTCTTTTCAGTAATATATCTGTTTACTGTTGTTTCGGCTTTTAAATCTTGTTATGTTGCAGTGGTCATACAGATTGTTTGTCATCATTACATCACATCCTGAGCCGCAAAGCTAATTTTTTACATGTTGACTGTTAGGGCAACTGTTGCTACCTCGCTTGGTAGATCAAAAGCGCAGCAGTGGTGGGTTAGCTTCAACCCCCATGCCACCTCAACCCATTTAAAAATCACACCAAGATGGCCAGAAGGTGTCTCATTCCCGGCTAGAAGTGTTTTGAGAAAGTGCCATTAAGATAGTCCCTGTTTGGGATATGTAAGGCAAAGCACTCTGAAAGTTCCTAGGAACAACTAACCTAGGTACTTTTAATTGTGACATTTTAAATAAAGAACAAAAAATCATCAAATATACAGTACATCAGAATGACCGAACATGTACATTATTTTTTGACAAGTGTCAACATTTCTTTTATTGACACAAAATGTAAAGAAACCAAATATTAAAAGTGCCTATGTTGAATTGAATTTTTTTCGTACAGTATTTATTCCTTTTAAAGTACACACGAAGCTTCATAAATATCACTCCACCACTTTTTAAATTTCACCATAATTGTAAACATACAGTTAATATTCAAGCAACATAGTTGCAAATACTTGCCCAGCACAACAATTATTGAGTCATTTCTAAAAGCTTTAAGAACTTTCAAGGACATACTGTGTATATCTATGCCATTGGACATTAGTGTGTATTATTCAGTCAAGAAAATTTGCATGAATTCTGAGCTATTTTTAGAATTTCACTCTGAAGTGCAGGAGCAAAATGGGGGCTATCATTCTCCTCAACAGAAAGAAAGTGAAAGCTTTTAGGTCTTTGGTTCTGCCAGAATGCAAAAAGATTTTTTTTTTTTTTCAATTAAAGATAAAGCCTGAGATGAAGCTTTGGATGAAAAGCAAGTTAATCTAGTCATTATCTAATGGCCTCTTCTGTTACAAAAAGAATCCCAGGACTGACACAAAATTGGCCAGTATAGCTCTTCCCTTTGATACAAGATGCACTTCAATTTAAAAAAAAATGTTTATGAATCAGTACATATTAGAGTTGAACATATCATCTTTTTCAACTGTCCAGGCATGACAACCATGTCCATGGAGCCTGTAGGAGTCCTGGTGGAAAGGAGTGCCAATGCCACTGACTCTCCCCTGAGCTCACATCAGGATGCAGCTGCCACCTTTACCATTGGTACCATCCTCTCCATCATGTGCCTCATTGGAGTCTCAGGGAACATCTATACCCTGGTGGTCATGTGCCACTCTATGAGGACTGCAGCCTCAATGTACATCTACATAATAAACCTAGCTTTGGCAGACTTGCTGTATCTTCTCACCATCCCTTTCGTGGTCTGCACACACTTCCTAAAAGGATGGTACTTTGGAGACATAGGGTGTCGAATACTGATCAGCATTGATTTTCTGACCATGCATGCCAGCATCTTCACACTGACTGTCATGAGCACAGAACGCTATTTTGCAGTGCTCAAGCCGCTTGATACAGTCAAGCGATCCAAAAGTTACCGGAAGGCTATTGCCTTGCTAGTCTGGGCAGCTTCATTGATTCTGACTCTGCCAATGATTGTGACCATCCAGTTAATGACAGTGGGCAGCAAGGCTATGTGCCTGCCCACTTTATCCCCACTCTCTTACAAGCTTTACATCTCCTTCCTGTTTTGCACAAGCATCATCGCTCCAGGACTGATCATTGGCTATCTCTACATCCAGCTAGCACGCACTTACTGGATTTCACAAACAGAAAGCTTCAAGCTGACCAAGAAACTACCAAATCAAAAGGTCAGTGCATCACAAAATAATATATTTATGTATAAAGTTGCATACTACATCTTTACTCTTATTGATGACTGTTCTGTTATATTTTGTCCCTGAAGGTGCTGTATCTGATTTTCACCATTGTGCTTCTCTTCTGGGCATGCTTCCTGCCTTTTTGGATCTGGCAGCTGCTATGCCAATTCTACCCCTCATTGTCCCTTTCAAACAAAGCCAAACGCAACATTAACTACCTGACCACATGCCTGACATACTCTAACAGCTGCATCAACCCGTTCCTTTACACACTACTCACCAAAAACTACAAGGAGTACCTGAGGAAGCACAACAGGTCTTGGTCAGCTGGCCACTACTTCAACCGGCGGAGTCGTTTTCAGCGTTCACCACGTAGGTCGCCATCTGCCAGCAGTCAGCAGTATACTGAGAGCTTCATGCTGACGCATACAGCTTCTCTGCGAGCTCATAATAGCAGCTTGTGAGGTAGGAGCAGTTTTTATTTTTTGTTTTGTTTTGTTTTGTTTTGTTTTCTGGCCAGTGTTTGTGTTTTGTGACTTTACTCTAAGTTCTACATCTGTTTCCAGATAAAGTGGATGCTTTAGATTTATGCATATATGCTTACAGATTGCACTCCTTTATGGGCCTCTGAAAAATGTTTACATTTTTTTACTCTCTGGAATACTGTATAAACATGCCAGTATTGGATACCCGGGAGTCCTTGATGTTTATCTTTGGAATAGAATGAGCTTGAGAAACAAGTTGAGATACTTGGAAAACTTGAAGAGTCCATATCTGACAGCTAATTTTAAAAGTTTTAAAAAAGAGAAAACTAACATTTCAAACTGGAGAGACTCACAACAAAGAGAAGCTGCAATTAAATGGTTTTATTTGACATGAATGACATAAGATATTTGGTGCTCGGACCTCGCCGGAAGACGCAAGTGCCGACAATAGCAATGCGCTTTGACAAGAAGCTCAGGTTGAGCATTAAAGGTGTCTTCCCCGGGCCGGACACTGGTGGTGGAGGTTGAACAGGGGAAGGAAGCTTGAGGGAGCTGGGAAACTGGGGGTGGAGAAGGAGTGGAGGTGGGCTGAAGTTTGTCTGGTGAACGGATGGGGCCATTATGGAGGTCCTTTTAAACGAAGGCTTGCTCGCTGATTGGATAAGCTGGAGGCGCGGTCGGATGCTGATGGGCTGGAGTGGAGGTGCTTGACGCAGCGATTAGATGCAGGTGAGGCTGAAGCAGGTCTTCCAGTCTGAATTTATGCCTAGCCTTCATTATATTCAAAGTAAATATGTATTTTCTACAATTTGCATTTAATAATGATCATTTTCTTGGTGTTTGTTAAAATTAAATTTGCATTACCTCCTCAGCTCAGAGTAGATTTTCCAGCTCCTCCGTTTATATCGCCACTGAATTTTAACTTTACATGATGCTTCACTCTGTTTCTCTGATGGAAAAAGTCATAACCTTTCAGGTTTTGCTTTTGCTGCTTACTGTAAATAATCATCAGAAGCTATACATTTTAGTAATGTTCAGTAAAAATTAGAACTGAAAAGTACTGTTCTACCTTGGTATTTTAAGAAAATCTGACCTAATTTTGTTCTCTTTTTTGTCACAAATGAAAATGAGAAAATTGTCTTTTATATTTGTCACAAAACACAAAATTCACCATTAATTACTTGATGCTAAAATAAACATTTACTGTTTTGTATCACTGATACCACTAAGCTTAAAACAGTAAATATTAGAATGGTGTGGGACATGATTGTGCAAATATATCAGTCAGTATTGATCTCAGTCTCTGGAGGATGAAGGCTTTTGGGTAGTCAATCAAGGCAGAAAAACTTGCATAGATTTCAACAATCTTCAAAAATGATACTATGCACAGGCTGAATTCTGACTGATTTACAGTTACAGTTTGATCAAACAACAAACAGGGCAAGGCATCCACATTTAGCTTTAAAAACTGAGCAAGTTTACAAAAAACAAGTAAAAAGTGCATTTACTTGACAATTCATATAAATGCATGCTGAAACAGAATAATGATTCTCTTGGTCATATGAGTGGTTCTGGGAATTAAGCAGTCTTGTTTCTTGAGGAATTAAGCTGTTGCACATCCTAGCTGTTCTGGATTTGATGGAATGATATCTTCCCTCAGATGTAAGGAGATTTAACTATGCTTCCAAGGGAAACAGTGCTAAGTCACATCTTATGGGTCCCAGGTAGCAGAGACACATGCTGCACAGAGGAAATCCATGCATAGGCGCTTGCTCAGTGGAGCAGATGGAGCAGGTGCTCCCCCATTTTCTAAATTTGGGTACAAACTTGTGTTTTTGCGCCGTCACTTTTTTTGAAAGCTGAAATGTGGGGCCTCCTCCTCTGTCTAAAGTTGGTTTCTTTCATTTGATGTTAATGGCTTCCTTCACCCTTCTCTTAAACCATCTGTCTTCTTGGTCCAAAATGTGACCATTTTGGTCCTCAAAAGCGTGTCCCTTACCTGCACTTCAAGGATAAAGGGTTGCGCATTGAGTCTCGAGAATTGATTAGAACCGGGGCTAACATTCCAATTCTCTTGGAATCATTCAAAGTTTTAAATTTCAATTCCTAGTTTCGATACGCAAAAGAAGAAGCTGCAGAACAACAATGAAGAATAATCTACAGGAAGTGTGTGCACAACCATAGACGGTGTGCGCCAGCAATCAAAAGTATGGCCTAACTGTAGTCTGTGGACTGGTCGGCACGTCCTAGTCACATGACCGATTTAAATCACTTTAGCAGAAAACATTTGCTCTCTCTGAAACTCTGTTTTCATTTTTTGTCAAAAACAGAATTTAAACTTTACACCAATTTTTAAATTGTGTTGATAGGCCATGTAAAACCAGAGTTATGATAAATAATTCCCACAACATCTTTTTCTGAAAATCATTGTCACATTGGAAGCGAGTTAGAGCGAGAGGCAGCAGCAAAGCTCGAGAGTCTCAGAAAGAAAACAACCACATCATCCATCCATTCTTACCCCCAACCACAGTTTAGCTTTACGCTGTGCTGAAATACTGTTTTTTTCCCCCTATTTCTGTTTCCTATCACACATCATATCGTATGTTCTCTCACAGGCAGCTGGCTGCCTCCTCTGCAGTTTTGTAAAGAACTCCTTTTCCATAATGGAAAGTCTATAAACCTCCAAAGACTGTTGAAGGTTGATATTGATTTCCAGCAGCAACTCTCAGTCAAATCTCGTAGAATATAGACATTTGTTTGAGACTGTAACAGCAACACACTATACCATGTAGACCTGTGTTTGATAAGCACAATCCCAGAGAAAACAAAGTAGGGATTTAGTCCATTATTAAGGTGTGTTATTAAGGTTATTACATTAAAAGCATAAAAACTCTTCACCCCTCCTTTTTATAATATAGGTCATTATTATTATTATTATTATTCACTTCAGGTTATAGAGCATCAGTTGACAACCAGTTCACAAAACCATCTAACAACATTTTTCCAAAGAAAAAAAAACAAACTGGCAAAGAACAAAACTTTGTATGTCCAGATAAATAAAACCCTAGAAATTAGAGAAGATATAGTTTTGTTTTTTTTTCTTGTGATTGTACATAAAGCTAATTCAATCCAATTATAATACAGATTAAGGATACAGTATTAGATTCAGTTAGTTTATAGTTCTTTACTGAGTTGGATCATAGGCTTTCAGTACTTTAAAATCAAACCACCAAACAAAATTCATTGCTCTATCATGAACCTTTTTTTTTGCCTGCATACTGCCAGTATAATGAATATAATACAACCAGTGAACACATTCCTGTATATTTCTAGTTTCTTTTACAAATGATCATTGGCAAATTTTACATTGGTTTTGAATTTTCCAATTTAAATGTAATTCTCAGTGACATTGGACACCACCCAGTGAACCTTAACTGTCACAAGAAATCTGTAATGTTATGACTGAACTTGTAATTAATTTGTCCTTCAAAACCTCTGCTTTTTAAAATGTCAGTCTCCTTTCATTTGATAGTGTTCCAATTTTCCAGAATTCTGCCCAACTTGGAATATTGGCTCTTCTTGGATATCCTTTTACAGTCTTTCACAATATTTTAATGTGCCCAGTTCTTGGAATCAAAGAGCATTTTTTTATATTTATTCATATTTATTCCACTCATGACTTGTACATACATCTAAAGGAGCTTTAAATGTCAGATGCTGGCCAATCGTATGAGAAGAACAGAAGGTAAAGAGTGGGTTAAGCAGAATGAGTGGTGGCAAGGAGCATAAAGATGTGGTTGTACAGTCAAACCTGACAGCAGATTCAAACAGCAGAAAAGAGAGCTAATGTGCAACACAAAGGATGTCAAATTAACTTTGCTGTATAAATAAGCAAATGCAGACTCAAAGTGTATCATATGGACATACCAGAATTGTCCAGGTAAGAATTACTTAAAAGCTAGCAAAAGAAACAAAACTATCATTGCTGTAAGAGTAATTCCACTGTTCAAGGTTTATAGAAGGTTTACAATCAATTGTTGAGGGTATTGATGGTGCTTTATATTTAATTACTGTAGCGTTTGTTCAGGCTGTCTGTGCAGAATGCCAATATGCCCAGTATTGTTTCTTCCTTGTAATACAATGTAAGTGACACCAATCATAATTCACAATGGCAAAGGCATTGGCTCCAAGTTTGTGTGGACAGTAAAAAAATGCACACATAAACCCAAGACCTGTATCTGTCACTAAGAATTATCACCAAAAAAGAAACTCTGGTTTGCAAGAGAACGTGTCTTAATAAATGCATCTGTGTTTTTTTCTCTTTAAAGCATACACAATTGACATCATGATCTGTTTGAAAGCTTTCCTGGCCACAAAAAGTTAGTACAATATTTTTGTTAGCTTATTGGATTTTTTTGGTCAGTGAGTTTTAAAATTTGCCAGTTAGCATTTAAAGATGGTTAATGGTGAAAGACTGCACCACTGCACCATCAAAAAGCACAAATTTTAAACTTTTTTTTTCTACCTATTTACACTATAGCCTTTATTAGAAATAATGATAAATCTAATCACCTAATTCTCTGTTGTTGTTTTAAGACAGCAAACAATCTTCAAATCATATTCAAGATTTGACCTATTAAGACTACTCATTAATTAGTCTTTACTATTCAGGCAGTTCAAGACAGCTTCTCACGTCTAATAAATTCCTGATTAAAAGCAATGTGTCATCCTCTACTATTCATAAGGGTTACAGACAACATCTGAGAGATGATCCTTCTGAAAGAAAGCCAGAAGCAGACAATTATAATTGTCAAGATTGTTTTTCCATACGGCTCACGATCTGGACAACAGGGGTTTGCGTCAAGAGAGGTCACCAAGAGGGGTTAGGAGGGTAATGGCCACCCCTTTAAATTTGTTGGACCCCCTCAGTACAATACGATACAATTCAGCACCTAATCACAATCTGCTGTGATTTCATATGAATTTGAGTAAACACAGGGAGATTGGTGCAGTTGGTTGCAAGAAGGTTGCACAATCAAGCCCTGGTTGGGGCATTTTTCATGGAGCAGAAAAAACAAAGAATGAATGGTTGGAACATCAGTGTTGTCTTATTAAACACAGTTTGATACATAATAACCTAAACAATTGGCAAGTTATGTTAAGTTACTCTGTTTTTTGCAGCAACAACGGTAATACTAAAGTTTCTGTATTTTTTTCAGCGTTTTGCAAATTTTGACCAAATTGTACAATATACAGCTATGGGTTTTTCTGTGGAAAAATTAGAGAATTTAAATCCATGACAGAAACAAAAGAATAACTGATAAATGGTAATAAGTGTGCGTCAGGATGCACTGGCAACTCAGCAGAATGATTTTCCTACTTTATCTGCAGGAACGTTAGAGGCAAAGTAAGGCAGCTATATTATTTAAGAGTATATTCCTTTCATTTCATGCTACTGTAGGTTCAAATCAACCACAATGTTTAAGTTCCTGACTGAAATAGAACTAAACTGAAATAGACTGAAGTGGAACATGATAAAAAAAAATAACACACTTTCCAAAGAGGAATATTTACTATTTCAAATTATTGAATACAAATATATATTGATCATCAAAATTTATTTTATTCTACCACAGTATTATTCCGTTTTGTTAAACCTTAAAAAAATAGATTGTAACATTTACCGTCTATTATGCACCATAGGATTGCTTTGCACTCCTTTTATTCTGGTTTTTTTAATGCTGCATAACTCTTTCCAGGCCATTTGGAAAATCAGTTTAAGCTTAATGAGTCTCTTAAAAGTACTTAAAGCTAAAGCATGTATTTTATTACATTTCTTTTTACACAAGGATGTTAGAAGGACATTTGGAAAATGGCGTGACATCAGCACTGCCTAATATCTTTTTTTTAAATCTAATGTTATACATTATTGTATTTTTACTGTAACAAGTCCAACATGGTACCAGTTGTCTGTCAGTAAATGATGCAAATAACTTAATTTTCAGCAAACACTGATATTTCCTGCACAAGTTTCAGAAGAAATGAACCAGAAAATTAAAAAGAAAAATAAATGGAATCTAGTGATGTTTTTTTTAAATTATTTTGTGGAAAACTTGTATACGTCAATGTCAATTAGTTGTGATAAACATTTTATATCGAATTGAATCCAAAAGTTAATCAGTTCTAGATGTCTGTTCAGTTATTATTTCCTGCAAGGACAAATCTGTTGTCTGGTTAAGGAGATATTTTTGATAACAGAGTTGAGCCCAAATAATTATTTAAAAAAAAATCTTAGACAAAGATTTTTCATGATTTGTTAGCTCCTTAAGTATGTGTTGGGGATCAGTCTCAACTACTACTACACCAATTTTAAGGTCAACATCTGTAAAACTGATTGAGTTATAGCAATGTTTGTGTTTTTAAAGGTCAGTTGGCTGAAGCAGCTATCTAGAACCGCAATGACCTCAAAAGTTAGTTGTAAATATACATGCTACAACTGCTTTCTGCAGGTTTTATTAAAATTTGTTCTGTTGTTCATGAGGCATTTTGCTAACAGACAGTCATGAGCATAAACATTATCGCCTGCCTTTAGCAGCAGGCAATAATAACCCCCGTGCATGCAGTGTATGATTATAAGGAGCTCCTTCTCTATGTACATGTTTTAAAAATACAGCCATAAATCTTGTACCTTCATTGTCTCAGTGGCATACTGTTCTTGTCTTTCCTTCCAGATAAGGGAAGGAAAGTTGTCAGCAAAACAACTGGGAATTTAAAACAAAATGTAAAAAAAAAAAAAAAAAAAAACCTTCAACAAAGTATTTTATAGGGACCATTTTCTCTTTCTTGTCATTGTGCAGAAAAAATAAGTAACATATTTTTGACAAAATCTAAAATGTCAAAGTCCATTTATGCTACTCATATGCATCATGCATTAAACGGAGAGTGCTTCTTCAATATTTTAAAAGTCAATAGTGATTATGACAGCAGGACAACCTCACATGCCGGAGGTCTTTATAGAAAAAAGGAAAAACAAAACTGGAGTGCAAAGAGAACACTGAGGGGTTATCACTTTAAATGTTAGTTTAGAGTTTCTTGCGTCATACTGTTCTGTAAATGGCGCGGTTGTTTTTTCTAATGACATTTAGACCTAAATAATGCAGAAAATATGCAAACAACATGACATCAGTGTTTATGGTCAGAGGTTAGCACAAAATTCAGATCTGATTTTACTTCTGAAATCAGACATTTCAGCACTTACTGGATGAATTATTGTAAAATTTTGAAAAGAACAAGCAGTTTTCTGAGAAATGCTCTGAAATATTGCCTTGAGATTGGGATCTTGTGCTTTCCAACACAAAATTTGCAGGGGCAAGCAGTTTTACCTTTATTATTGGAGAGAGTGTGCATTACTCTTTGTGCTAATTAAAATTAAAAAAAAAAAAAAAAACAGACGCGGTAAACCAAAATACAATCAACTTTTTTGTAAAGACTTGGATTGTTTGCAGGTAACCAGCTACTTATTGTATGACCAGTGACCCAAACCATGGTCCATTACAAAACTGTATTTTAAGTCATGCCCATTATTTTGCTGCTCACCTCCACTCGCATTATGCCTGCCTCGACCCACATAATACCCACCTTGGCAGCTGCACCAATGTTTATGATTTAATATACTGGAACACACTTTTGAAATAAACATAAGCAGATTTGGACCAGTTTTGTGACAAAATATTATTTATTATCAGCATTGTTTTTAGACCTGGACATTGTTCATAACCATATGGGCAGAATTTCTGGGTGAAGACAGGGGGTAGGGTTAGGGGTAGTGTCAATCAGGCAGTAAAGGTGTTCCAGATGTCTCACTGAAAGGAGACCTCAGGGCAAACCCAGAACTCCCTGGAGAGTATATGTCTCATGACTGGCCTGGGAACAGCATTAATGAATTTATGAATGTGATTTTCTGAGACACCTCTTTTATATTTTTACAAGCAAACTGTTTTCTGCTGTTGTTTCATTTGAAGGACCCCAACATATTTCTGCAAAATGCAATCCACAAAGAACTCAAATCATTATACCTCGGTCCCACTTTTGTGAATCTATCTTGCATTTTGGTGGCGCATTGAGAGAGACATGGTTGTAAAAATGATATGTCACATCATGTCTTTATGTATCTGATACTGCAGCACATGCAGCATGATCTCCAGTAAAATCAGGTTGCCATGGATTGATTGGTCATATTTGTAAATTCCATGTCATGAATGTAGCAAATTTGAAATATCACTTAAACCTCACACACATGTGGCATCAAGACAGCAGCTGGGATCAAACAACATCCTACCTTCAAAGTAAAAGTTTTCTACATGCATTCAGGGTTGATCTCAAAAGACTCTAAACTTCTGATTACATTGAGAAATAGCTTACACAGTGACAGCAGCAGTTTATTACCGATAAGTAATAAGGCCACAGGTACAAACAAAATGCTACACCAACAACGACAAGAACACCCTACCCTTCAACCCAGGAAATACACAATATATGTAAGGGGAACCCATTGTGAAAACTACATATACATTGTTTAGACCAATGATTCCCAAAGTTGGGGTCGGGACCCCAATGTGGGTCACCTCAACACTAAGTAGGGGTCCTTAGATAATCTCCAGATATCAACCTACAATTAAAAACATAGTTTTTATTATATATTTGCACCATAATTGTGACAGAGAATTGAAATACAAATCATAAATTGATTTTAAAAAATAGCATACTGGATGTTAAGACTGTTTGTGTAGTCATTATGCTCTTCTTTAATAGGGTCATTACCATTTTTGGATATTTAAACAGCTAACAGATGGGGTCACACACACCTTTGTCATGATTAATTTATGGGTCGAAAGCTGAAAAGTTTGGAAACCACTGGTTTAGACCACGGGACTTGATGTTTCACAAAATGTTCATAATTAATCACTTTAATAACTGCTCCTCACATGATTGGCAATTTACCATAAAAGACTAAAAATGAGTGCAATGGAACTGAAGCTTAAATTTTTATTCTTAACAAATACGTATATATAATACACACACACACACACACACACATATATATATATATATATATATATATATATATATATATATATATATATATATATATATATATATATATATATCAGCTCA